>NC_064857.1:107617500-108217500 GCF_024139225.1 Suncus etruscus | reverse complement strand
TCGCAATCCCATGAAGGACATTCACACATGCAGAGCAGACTGGCTCCAAAGAGACAGTATGTATTTGTCCCTTGTGAATATGTATGTATGCATGTATGTATCTTGTCTACTCTTGAATATGAGTGTCCTAAAATATGACATTTACAATTGTAGAAGGAGCCCACTAAGCTTAATTATGACCATGCACATTTCCTGTGTACATCTTTCTAAAGCAAGAAAGGGAGTAAGAGCAGTGAGAGAAATTTCACATCGTCAGAGAAAGGCTCAGGCAGGCCACCGGCACTGGGGTCAAAGTGTGAGCTGAGGGGCCAGAACCATAGCACAGCAGGTAGGGTGTTTGCTTTGCATGTGGCTGACCTGGGTTCGATCCTGGGCATCCCATATGGTCTCCCAAGCCTGCAGGGGTGATTTCTGAGCGCTGCCGGGTGTAGCCAAGAACAAAAACCAAAGTGTGAGCTAGGGAATTCACACTCCTTTCCTGGAGTCTTCCAAAGCTTCAATATTAAGATCGATTTCAAGAAAAATACACTATGCGCTACTTACTCCCTTTCCTAGAATGCAAAAAGGTGGGCAAAAAAAGTAAGAGCATCTCACTGTGTTGACTAGTCATAGTTCTAATGGCATAATGTCAATTTTCATGGAAGCCTTTATCTTGCATCATTTCTGAAGGACACAGAAAGCATTTACTCCTGCTTTATCCCCATGATAAAAGCAGCCCTCAAAGGAAATCTAGGACAACAGCATGATCATTCAAGATTGAGTGAGGGAAATTACAGGAGCTAGCTGGGGTGAGAGGCTAAAAAAACGAATGTTTTTGTTTGCTTGTTGTTTTTTAGTCTGGATACAGTGAAAATATTGCATTTACTAATTCCAGAATATCATCTGTGGTCAAACCTTCATGCTGCATATTACCCCAAAGAGTTTGGTGTAGCATTTTATACCTAAATTGTGATTTATTTTACTATTCACTCAAAAAGGACAAAAGATTGTTAGGCTTACCACATGCTGCAATTCTGGTCTGTCTTCTAATTCTTCCACAACCTTCTTAATCTATAAAAAAAGGGCAAAATTTTAAAGATAGACTTTTAAGGATGTAAACATAGCTACAAAATTCTCTGATCAACATCACTTTTTTATGACATTCACAATCTCAAACACTTATTTAGTATCATGTATAAAAATAAAAAAAACTCACTGAAATTTTATCTTCATTGTCCAAAAGCATGTCAACAGCTTTCTGAAATATATCAAGATCAAAAAGGGACACAATTACTGAAACTTGTCACAGAAGAAGAAAACAGAACACAATGACAGAAAGCTTACTCTCCAGATCTTAGATCTTTAGATTTACAGTGACAGTGACAGGGAATGAAATATTTATAGTATTAAAAAGTGTTTTCAGATATAAAATGAAATTAAAATGTGAAACAATGTAAAATAAAAACAAACTATTAGATGACAAGATCAAATAGAGGTAACCAGAGGGATGGAGGGAGGAAGGTGGGACAAAGAGGACAAATGTCTATGGCAACAGACCAAACTAGACTTCTAATATGACTTTAATGTAGTATAAAACAATGCTTATTCCTAATGATGCAGGCTAATCTTATATAACTTCGAAAAATGTTGAGTTAAAAGCCTCAGTCTGGGCCCGGAGAGATAGCACAGCGGTGTTTGCCTTGCAAGCAGCCGATCCAGGACCAAAGGTGGTTGGTTCGAATCCCGGTGTCCCATATGGTCCCCCGTGCCTGCCAGGAGCTATTTCTGAGCAGACAGCCAGGAGTAACCCCTGAGCAATGCCGGGTGTGGCCCAAAAAAAAAAAAAAAAAAAAAAAAAGCCTCAGTCTGAGGCTACTTTTTTCTTATGACCAAAACTGTGCCTTGCCTACAACTTATAAACATTTGGAATGAACAGACATGAGCCTGCTTGATGGTTCAAATATTTTCAGAAATTTTTATATGACTCTACACAATTAGGAACATATGTTATTCCCAGTAAGACAAAAGCCAGGCTTTTTCCTGGTCACCTGACTTAGGTCCTGTATGGATCACAAATATAAAGAATTGGTCACCGGTGGGGAAGAGTTTGAAGCTTTCTAACAATTAAAAAACTACAGAGTTTTGGAATTTACTTCAGGCATTTACTTCACCCTTCACAATCATGCCAACACCTGCCAGTGTTTATGATGTGATGATGGGACAAGCTTAGCACACAAAACTCTCACAGAATGTTGGTTCTGCTCTGGACTCTGCCAGCATGCCCCCAAGTGTCTGCTTCAAGCAAACACTATTTTCCCTCTGAAATAGGAGGGAGCTGGAGATCTTTAGAAAATTTTAGGATTCCCTAACTCTGGCTCATTCTTGTTTTTTGACATTTGCACTATGAGGTTCTAGGCAAATCTGAGTGGGAGAGAGGCCTGAGAGGAGAGACTAGATAGAAGAAAAAGTAAATTTTCTAAAAGATTCTCATCCTCAACCCTCTAGAAGGACTCCGCCCATTTTCAACGTTTTTGATTTTTACCCCAGTTTATTACTTTTCCTTTCTTCAAACAAAACCACATAACTTAAACCATCTAGTCCTGCCTCCCAATTAGAGCAGGAAATAAGGGAGATACCAAGACCAAACAGGTGTAGGATCACTAAGTAGTAAGCTGGGCACAGAGGTGACCACTCATGCTAGCAGCCCCGGGAGTGAGGGAGGAGGTTATGGGAGGCAGGACAGGAATGGAGGTGGAGGGAGGACAATTCGGTGATGGGAATTCCCCTGATTTTATGTTAATATGTACCTAAAATATTATTGTCAACGATATGTAAGCCACTATGTTTAAAATAAAAATACATTATTAAAAAAAATGTGTTATGAGACCAAAAAATTTTTTTTTCTCATCCTCTTAGTCATCTGCCAAAGGAGTAGAACCTTTGGACCCAAGTGTGTGGAGATCTGCACTCTTTACTCACTTGAGATGAAAAATACCTTCTAGAAAAATGGAGGTAAGAAAAAAGAGATTCTATTTAAATGGAGTCTATGCAGACTATCAGAGAACATGATACTCTTTAGTAGAGTGGAAAAGGCAAGTGACCCTTTTCCAGCCTTAAGAGTCCTACTTCTGGACTTATCTAAAATCTTAAGTTTCTGAATAAGAGCTTCTGTGCTTTATCAACCTTGTTCTTTTTGCCACATATACTTGCCATGAAACTCATTCAAAAAAATTAGCCCTTCTCCTCTAGCCTCCAAGTGCTGTCATTTTACCATTAAAAGCTTGTGAAGCTTCCATTAGACAAACACTTTATTATTCAGTTTGGCTCCTACATTTTATGATGGACTATCATCCTCACGTCCCAGAATGGAACACCATGAGAATAAAGAAAACTGTGTGAGCTAAATCTGTGATTCACAAGAAAATCAGAGTAACTGATGTGAAATAGAACTCACTTAAAATTTAAATTCTGGGACATACAGTCGAAAGTCTCAAGTGAATAGAAGTACAGGGCTCATCACATTTATGTCTATAAACTCATTTTTTTTTTACTAATGAAGTACTTAAACTTAAAGTATTCAACTTTTGAGGTTCCACATCAAATTGTGATTGTTTTTAGAGAATACCTATCAACGAAAGGATTCTTTTTTTTTTTTATGATTTTTTGGTTTTGGGTCACATCCGGCAGTGCTCAGGGGTTACTCCTGTGCTTGGATTATTAAGCATTTCAATAGCTTATTACAATTTTGAAAGAATAAAATTAACTTATGAACAATAAAATAAGAAACATATTACCTCTGAATCAAAGTCCATTAATAAAACAATTTTATCCTTGATAGAACTGAAAAGATTATGCTTATGGATCAATTGGAAAACATCCTTATGTCTTAATGTTAAGTATATTTCCAGAGCATTGCCATAGTTTTTGTCATAGGTATACCTGGAAAACAAAAATTTTACATGAATGTAAATCAAGACTCTTAAACACATATATATACATAAAAACAGATAAATAATACCATACAAGATCTGACAACTGAAATCTTTTTCAAGAGAAAAGTTTTATCTCAAAGCTTTTCCTTCAGATTTCCTACAATGATTAATAAGTAGTTCATTCTCAGAATCTTACTTCATATCCCATCAAAGTTTGACAAAATATACAATACTTTTAAAATAAAAACTTTCTTTACTGGGATTGTTTCAAGTTAAAAAATATTTATTTTGAAATCCATACACTTAAAAAACAGTACAGGGGTTAAGGTATGTGCTTTGCATGTAGCCAACCAGGTTTGATTGCCAGAACGACATATGGTCCCCTAGTCCTACCAGGAGTGATCCCTGAGCACAGAACCAGGAGTAAGTCCTGAGTAAGGACCAAAAAGGTCTAAATATTAAAAAAAAAAAAAAAACTAAGAAAAAATTATATATCAGACAAAGAAGCCATGATTAAAAAAATGAAGCCAATTTTTATAGTAATAGGAAGTATTTGATTATATGCTTTAGAAATATGGCTCTTTTAGAAATATAAGCCAGTGCTACCCTTAGTGAGTTTCTTTCTTTTTCCATTTTAATACTCTCTTTAGTATTCATTTCTTTACTGAAAGAAAGTCCTAAGGGTGTCCACTGTTTGGTACTGGGATCAAGCAGAAACAGGCTCTCAACATGACCTGTGGTCTATTTCGTGTCTCATCAGACACAGGTTTTCAAATCCATTTGGTCTACGATAGGTGGATCATTCCATGCATCTCTGGAATGCGTGGACTGCCTGCTTTGGGGAAACTGCCTATACAGCAGCTCCTCCAGGCAGGAACACATTCATCTCTGCAGTAAGGGATGACACAGCACCAATTCCCCAATCCTGGGTTGTATCAGTCTCAGATACCAGCAACTTGCCACATAAAGAATCTAAAATGAAGTGTTGAGTCCAGGTTTTCTTTGCATGTTCAGGGCGTACTCCTGGCCTGAGGCTCAGGGATCACTCGTGGCAGGCTTGAGGGACCTTATGGGGTACCAGGGACTAAACCCAGGTCTGTAGGTCATGTGCAAGGCAAGAGCCATCCTCACTGTTCTATCACTTTGGCCCCTTAGGCTGCTTAAACTTCTTTCATTTGAGAGCACTTCTCATCAGAGGATGGTTTTTAAACAACCCTGCAAATATAAAATAGATCAAACATTTGCTGAGAAATCATCTTTTCACTCAATACTTTTGGTTTGGGGCCATAGCGGAGAGTGCTCAAGAGCTTCTCTCAGCTCGATACTGTGTGTGGGGGACTGTAGTGGTGGGGGTCTGCTCCTGGGGGAGCTGTGGGAACCACGAGGGGATCGACCCAGCCCTCCTACATGAAAAGCCTGTGCTCCAGTCCACTGAGGTAGCTTTCTGGCTATAAATTAATTAAAATTTCCCCAACTCCCAGGCCTTTAGTTTAAGAAGCGAAGGACGAATTGACTCAAGACTGCCAGCTGTCTTCTCTCTGAAACCAATTTGCTAGAAGGGTTCTGAGAGTGACCTCCATTCTCCCGGAAACACCTTTTTCTGGCTGACTGAAGCTATATCCTCTGCAAAGCAGATGACAGGACAGTTGTACAGTGTCACTCAGTGTTCTGCACCTCCAGCTGTTCCTGGGAAGTGTTCTAAAAGGATTTTCTACCAGAAAATACAAAAATATATTAAATATTTCATTTCTCTCCTCCCTATTTGGAATTTTCTAGGCCTAAAATATGAAAAAAACTTCATGTCAATTAACCTGGGAAAAAAAGGAAGTATAAAAAGATACTCAACGGGGCTGGTGAGGTGGTGCTAGACATAAGGTGTCTGCCTTGGAAGCACTAGCCAAGGAAGGACCGCGGTTCTATCCCTGACATCCCATATGGTCCCCCCAAGCCAGGGGTGATTTCTGAGCGCTTAGCCAGGAGTAACCTCTGAGCATCAAACGAGTGTGGCCAAAAAAAAAAAAAAAAAAGAGATACTCACAATTCTGCCAGGGTTTTCAGTAATGTTCGGTTCTGACTGTCCTTTGTCAGGTGGTCCCGGACTGCTTGAACAATTACTGAATTGTTGTATAGGTCTCCAGGCCACTCTCTGATCAATGTGGCAAAGCCCTAACACAAGGTGGAAAAACAGAAAGTACTCACGTGAGCGGAAATGGTGATTTTGTGACTCAAAGCAACCCATTAGGCTTTGGTTAGTTTTCAGATGATGGGTCTGGGATTGGCCAAATATTAGTGCACTATGATTTCTGGAAAACAAGCTGAGAAGTAGGTGGGGCTATACATGTCTGCTCTTACGTGATGAAGCACACAAAAGAGGACTCCTGGTTTTTTTTTTTTAAATCACCTTTACAAACTGGTACTTTTGGGTCACTTCCCCGATTTGCTCTTTCTCCATTTTGGACTAATATCTGGTTACTTGTTCAGTGGTCACACAAGTGAGATCCCATTGCATTGACAATACAACTGCAAATGGTGTTCTCTCTTCACTGCTGGGACAGCCAGTACCCCAGCCTCAACAAGCCACTGCTTCTATCCTTCCACTCCTACCTCTGAAATTAATTTTCTGTTATTTTGGAGTTGGCTCAATTCTTAACCTGGCTATCTCTAAACTAGTCTCAGACCTGATCATTCCAACACATAATCCCATTTTGCTTGATGGACCCTTATTTCCTTCTTATACAGATTCTTGGCCAGTTTTCTTAGCACCTTTGACCTCCTGATATTTGGTGTCAACCCTCAGCTTTTGTAACTGAATGATGGCAGACAGTTTAAATAGTGTTCCTTTTTGAAAAGTAAGTTTAGGGGAGAAATAGCCAGATGCATTCAAAAGATAATAAGGTAGAGGTAACAATGTTCATATTACTTAAAAGAATTATGTTTTAAGTATTAAATGCAACCTCAACTAATGCTTTAGTGAATTATTCTAAATTTACTTAAAGGATATTTAGATATGTCTCTAGTCAGGTAGAGGTTGCTTCTGTAAAGTACCAGAATTTGGGACAAAAATCAGAAAAGTATCAGAAATAGTTTCCATGAGCGTTCTACCTACTTACTACTAAAGTATGCCTGAGGAAGGATGGTAAGAGCCAGAGAAGCCATATTTTCCATGTAAACAGCAATGTTCCTGTATCTGACCCCAGAAACTTGAAAATTTATTAAATAAAGTTATACTTTGTGACATTATAGAATCATTAGTTTGTTTCTTCTTCTGAATTTAGGGTAGAAACTCTGGATCAAGCTCCCTTTTTAAAATTCTATAATTTATGAAGTCTGAAAAGATTTCTATCCAAATACTGAAATTCATTAAGTCCGAGGCTTGCCTTTATCATCTCTTCTGATCCAGGTACAGTCCAGAATACTGACAACTTCTAATACTAAAGAAAATAAAACAACCCGGTCACAGTGTGTGATGCAGGTACAATGATTCCAACATCAAAGGAAATAAACATGTATTATATTTCACATTAGGTTTTTCTCAGTTGAACTGGCTTCATGAACTCTTGAAGAAGTGGATTAAAATTGATGAAATTAATCCTGTGGTATTATTATAAATTACAGGACAGATTATCTGGGAGATATTATTTATTATTTATTTATTTATTTATTTATTTATTTATTATTATTTATTATTCAGTGATTATAGAGAATACTTTAATATCCTTTGCTTACTGTTAAGATAAAAGGGACCAAGTAGTCATTAAATGAAATGCCAAAGATATCATCCCATATTTGATATGTTTATCATTTGCCATTAATATTATGAAAGCTTAAATTTCTTTTTGGAGCAGTGGTGCTTAGGGCTATCTCCTGTAGAACTCTCAGGGGCCACTCCTGGTGGAGCTTGGGGGAACCATCGAGGATGCTGGGGATCAGACCCAGGTCAGCACATGCAAGATAAGTAACCTACCTGCTGTATACTATGGCTCTGGCCCAAGACTTAGCTCTAAATTATTCTAGTTATGAATTCCTAGGCAAAGCTATGTGATACATGTTTCAACAGAAGCTGAATGAGATGTTCAAAAGCATCATTGCCTCCAAGAATATTTTCTTCTAAGTTCCAGACCATAAGCAGGTCAGGAAAATCATATCCAGAGCAAATGACTTGTAATGAAACCTCAATTTTATGTGGTCACTACCTGGAAGGTTCCTTGAGATCTTTACATCCAAAATAATCTCAGAGTTAAAACTTAATGAGTTAATGAGTTAAAAATCGTAACTTAGGTGCTCGTTCCTCGGCAGGAATTTTTTAAAGGAGCTCTTTCTTCTTGTCCCTCCCTAGTCTGAACACTTCTTTCTCTGAGTGAACCTCTTTACAAGCAAGCGACTTATGCTCTGTGGGAGAGAGAAAAAGGTAAAGATAAAGTCTTCCTTATCTACAAACATAATACTGGACTGAAGGAGGCAATGACAGCCTGGAGCATACTGTGAGGCACCAGTAAGGAAAAGCTCACTCTGCTCCTATGGAACAGAAAAAAGTGCTAGCAGCCTGGGCCAACCCTGGATTACGCAGTGGGACTTCAAGATCATCCTGGCTTATGAATCCTTCAAGCACCAATCCAATCCCCCCAAGAAAGCTTACTAATCTCTCATGTACCTGACCACCAGAAATCTCATCATTCCTTCTAGGCAAGAGCAAAGCCTGATCTCCACCACAACACTTTGCTGATGGCTTTGCTGAGGCACCCTGGGTACTAAAGAATAACTGTCTCTTAATATCAGGCCCTGAACCTCTCAATATGGCATGGAATTCTCCCTAAGGAGAATTAATCCAGTGTAGTGTAGGGTATATGGCTGCGTATCTGTCGAACCAACTGTCCAATCAGAATACCCAGATTACCTCTAGACATTGCTATATGTCCTGGAGATGGTCATGCTGGAAGGGTCACATTCTCTAGGAGATTGGTTGAGGTTTGATTTCAGATAGGAAAGGCAGTTCCCATTTCTCTGTCCAATTAGGACAGGGGGAACAGTTCCAGTAGTAAAGATATGCAGGAAATAATTCACACAGTGAAGAGGTACAAGAACAGGTTCAGGAAATCAAGTGCTCAAGCAAGGAATTCAAACCACCTAAGTTTTCTGCTCTTAAAAGGAGCACAGCTCAGTGGAAGAAGACTCAAGAACGAGCCCCTGCCTTCCTCAGACCCTGCTTTTATTGACAAGGATCAGGCCCCATCCTAGGGTGGGAGAAGAAGACCAAGTAAGGAATAATCCAACAATGATCACCAGATCACACCCTAGGGTGGAATACAGATATTGATTAGGGTAGGAACAGTAACCCAACAGTGCTCAATGACCCAGTCAATAAGATTTACTGAAGGAACATGGTTCTGCTCACATGTGTATGCCCTGTGCCTGGAACAGTGGTCCGCAACCTGCGGCTCTGGAGCCACAAGTGGCTCTTTACACTTTTAATTTGGCTCTTCTGTGTGCCGGGCGGCAGCTCCAGGAGTCAGGACTCTGCTCCTAGCCTCTGTCAGTGCGTGCCCTGTGTAGCTCTCAAAATAAATTTCAATCGTGGTTTTGGCGAGATTTGGCTCAGTTGAAAAAAAGGTTACCGACCATGGCCTGGAACACTCCTGGAATCTTTTTCTAAATTGACACATAGCACACAAACAAATTTAAAAAAAATATTATGATCTACTTAGGGGGCCTGCAAACACTAACTTAAAAGTAATCTGTTCAGGCACATCCTTTTTACTGAATGAATGCCTTTTAACTATGTGAAATAATACATATTACTTTTTAAAATATTTTATGTGATTTTTTCAATTATAATGTAGGTAGCATGATTACAATTAAGGTGCTGGGGTACAATGCTACTACTTTGATGGCCTCTTCTGTAAAATTGGATGTAATTTATGCGCAAATTTTGATTATGCTAGTAAAAATAAAGAGCATACAAAAGATCAGAATTCACATACTGCCTTCTCGTTAGCCCATAATCAAACATCTAATTCCCAATCCTCCTGTGGTCACTCTGCTGTCATTTCTATTTAACACTCCTTTGGTAAATTAAGTTTTGAGTCTCCCACTTCAGAAAGTTCTGAACTCATAGGAGGGGGAGAAGTATCAACATCAACTGCTATTTATTGGTGAAATGCCCCAAAGTACTCACTTCTTATTCTCTGAGCTCTACTACAGAGGTTCTAAAGGAATTACTGAATGTGTATATAATTTAGAGATTTTTATCATCCACATAAACATGTCAACAGAGCTTAATCTGAGTTTCATCTACATAAACTGTTCATCTGTTTCCCTTAAATCAGATGTTCTATTATTTTTCCAAGGTTTCTTAATAATTTTTCATTGAGGGTAAGTAAGACCATGCCAGAATACCATACCTCGTAATCATTTTCCAAAAACTCATGTAAGATCATTTCATAGATGAGTGGTTTCAGAACTGGATCCCCTCTTGGCAAATAAGGACTAACAGCCTAGGGAAGGAAAAGAGGGAAGATTCTTTTAGTAAGAAGCAAGACAAAACTGAAGTCCAATTATACAGGAAACATGAAAGCAAATTTTCACTTAAAATAAAAAATTGTTTGGAGCAGAGGCCTGAGAGATAATTTAAGAGTTGAGACACTTGCTTTATATTTGGGTGACCCCTGTTTTATCCCAAGTACAACTTGGAGTGATGCTTGAGCACCAGCAGTGCAGCCTCTTCAACAAAAACATTAAAAGCTAGTATTAAAAATGGAAGCAGGTAACAAATACCCAACTGGGGTTGGAGTAAAGCCTTTAGAAAAAGTGAAGTAACTAAGACATTCCTTCATTGTATGCTGTAGGGTGCAGGAGAGAACACCCTCATTTAAAAAATATAAAGTAACAAATTACTTTGGAAAATAACTTGAAAAGAAGCATTAATCCTAAGTGGAGCAGGGAAAACCTCTTCAACAAGTGGTACTGGCAGAAATGGTTAGCCACTTGCAAAAAAACCGAACATAAACCCCCAGTTAACATCATGTATAAAGGTAAAATTCAAATGGATTAAAGACCTTGATATCAGACCTGATACCATAAGGTATATAGAACAACACGTCGGTAAAATACTTCATGACATTGAGACTAAAGGCATCTTCAAGGAGGAAACTGCACTTTCCAAACAGTGGAAGCAGAGATCAACAGATGGGAATACATTAAGCTGAGAAGCTTCTGCACCTCAAAAGAAATAGTGCCCAGGATACAAGAGCCACCCTCCATGTGGGAGAAACTATTCACCCCATACCCATCAGATAAAGGGCTAATATCCAAAATATACAGGGTACTGACAGAATTTTACAAGAAAAAACATCTAATCCCATCAAAAAATGGGGAGAAGAAATGGACAGACACTTTGATAAAGTGACAAATGGCCAAAAGGCACATGAAAAAAATGCTCCTCATTATGATCATCAGGGAGATGCAAATCAAAACAACGATGAGATACCATGTCACACCACAGAGATTGGCACACATCACAAAGAATGAGAACAATCAGTGCTGGCGGGGATGTGGAGAGAAAGGAACTCTTATCCACTGCTGGTGGGAATGCGTCTAGTTCAACCTCTATGGAAAGCAATATGGAGATTCCTCCAAAATCTGGAAATTGAGCTCCCATTCGACTCAGCTATTCCACTCCTAGGGATATACCCTAGGAACACAAGAATACAATACAAAAACCCCTTCCTCACACTTATATTTATTGCAGCACTATTCACAACCAAGATGCCCTTCAACAGACGAATGGCTAAAGAAACTGTGGTACATATACACAATGGAATATTATGCAGCCGTCAGGAGGGATGAAGTCATGAAATTTTCCTATACATGGATGTACATGGAGTCTATCATGCTGAGTGAAATAAGTCAGAGGGAGAGAGAGATGCAGAATAGGCTCACTCATCTATGAGTTTTAAGAAAAATAAAAGTCATCTTTGCAACAATCCTCAGAGACAATGAGAGGAGGGCTGGAACTTCCAGCTCACTTCATGAAGCTTACCACAAAGAGTGTTGAGTGCAGTTATAGAAATAACTACACCGAGAACTACCATAACCATGTGAATGAATGAGGGAACTGGAAAGCCTGTCTGGAGTACAGCTTGGGGTGCGGTGGGATGGAGGGAGATTTGGGACATTGATGGTGGGAATGTTTCACTGGTGAAGGGGGGTGTTCTTTACATGACTGAAACCTAATCACAATCATATTTGTAATCAAGATGTTTAAATAAAGAAAAATGCAAAAAAATAGAGAAAAAATGCCTATAACACATTTCTTACAACATATAACAATGCTTCAAAAGTAAATATATAGGGCAGGGATGGAGAAATAGTGCAGTAGGTAAAGCACTGGTCTACCTGCACTGGCCTACTTACTAGGTCCATCCCATATGGACCCCAAGTAACCACTGAGTATGACAGGTTAGTCCCCACATTCCCCCCACCTTCCAAGTACAAATACAGAAAATATAAACGAAAGTACAAAGAATAAATTAAACAAAAGTATAGGTAAATTGTCATATTAATTATGAAACAATGAAAATCTAAATGGCAGGAGGAATACCAGAATGAGAAAAGCTGACTTTGTAAAAGAATTACAAAGTAGAGTCATCCATTTTTTCTTTCCCTTAACTGTAATCTATCACAACCACCAAATAAATACAGGAGAGTATTAGCTTAGTTTTCCAGCTCTTTCAGGGCTATGCCAAGTTCTGGATTTCCAAACACCCTTCAGTATTCAATATTCAATGACTTTGGTATATCACACACCATTGATGTGCTTGGCACTGGAGACACAAGGGAACAAGCATGGCCACAAGGATATGAAAACTTCCAGAGAAAGATGTGCAAACATCTAGCCAGGCAACTCAACTGCAGTTTTAGTTACTTTTTTTTTGTTTTGGTTTTTGGGTCACAACCGGCAGCACTCAGGGGCCATTCCTGGCTCTGCGCTCAGAAATCGCCCCTGCAGGATAGGGGGACTATATGGGATGCCGGAATTCGAACCACTGTCCTTTTACATGCAAGGCAAATGCCTACCTCCATGCTATCTCTCCAGCCCCTAATTATCTATTTTTTAAAGAAAGGAGAAAAACTTATTGAAAACTAAGCAGAAGAAAAAGAAACACTCAGCAGGAGAGAAAGTTAGTATAGGATGAAATTGACAACTGTAGCCGGACATGCCAAGAATTGTGGGAATCATGCTTATACCACAGATTTGTGGGTTCCTCCCAGTGTAGTGAAAGGGGAAGGGCACTCTGGTAAGAAGAGGCAGACTGAACCAGGACTGGAGAAGGAGAAACATTCAGTGTTAGGGAGGTCAGAAGTTGGGGACAAACATTGGCAGAGGTGATGGAGAGGAGAAAGGAGAGGTGTTGCCAAGGCAGGAAGTTGGAGTTTGTATTTTTATTTTTTTCTTTGAAGATCTATCGTTCTATGTAGTTGAATTAAAAAATTTCTTATAGAAACCATTGTGATTTACAAAATTCTTCATAGTTGGGTTTCAGACATACAATGAATCAGTTCCAACACCACCACCAGTGTCAACCTCCCCCACCAATGTTCCCAAGAGTCCATCCATTACCTCCCAGCCTGCACTGTAACAGGCCCATTTTAAGTTTGGTTGTTGAAGCTTGGGTCTCATGATTTCATTGTTGTTGACTCTGGATTGGATATTTAGTTCTGTCCTTTCTTAACACCACCAATGCAACTGAGGACCCTTGGCCCCTGACCCCCATCCTTTCATATCAGTCTTTCTCCTCCTCCACTCAATTTTGTTCCTTCTCCCCACTATACTCCGGGCCTAGTGTGTTCTCAACAACTCCCATTTAAACCATTGCTATGTTAACGACAGGTATACTACTTCTCTCACTACCATTGCCACGATAGTTGTTAGTGTAGTTATTTCTCTAATTGCACTCACCACTCTTTGTGGTAAGCTTCATATTGTGAAGGGTGGGAGAGGAAGGAGATGGGGATAATGGTGGTGGGAAGGTTGCACTGGTGAAGGGGTGTTCATTATTTTATAACTGACACCCAACTACAAGCAAGTTTGTAATCATAATGTTTAAATAAAGATATTATTATTAAAAAAAACTAATGCCATGAGTTAATTTTTACATTACTGTTTTATTTCCTTTTGAGCTTGCAGATTTTTTAAATTAATTTTTATGACACTCACTGATTTACAAAGCTATTGAATTTTTTTAGATCGTTTTGATTAAACCACTGAATTAGAAAGTTTTCATGACTGAGTTTTAAACACTCAGAAGAACCCAAGAGTTTATTCTATGGGTGAAAAGGAAACAACAGATATGGGAAGGAAAGTAGCGCATTTATTTTTTAGAATCTGGAGTGCTAACCATTATACCTTTCATATGCTAACCAGTAACCATTATATATGGTGCTTATTTTTTTAAAAAGCTAATCCTGGATTAAAAATAAAAACCTGAATAAACTATAAATCACATTCTTAATTTTTTAGACTTTTTTTTAAATTGATTGATTGATTGATTGATTGTTGGGCCACCCCTAGTGGTGTCCAGAGGTTACTCCTGGCTCTACACTCAGAAGTTCCCATGGCAGATTGTGGGACCATATGGGATGCTGGTAATCGAACTGGGTCCCTCCAGGATTGGCTGAAATGCCCTACCATGTGCTACCTCTTCAGCCCCCACATTCTTACTTTGAAACTACTTTTAGAATCTGATTTTTTTTTGCAGTTAAATTACTCATTTTCCAATAAAGTAAGATTCTATTCATTTTAGGTCCAACTTAATATATAACATATATAACAATCATGACTAAAAGAAAACAAAGTTTTTTACCTTAAGCTGTCCAATTTCTTTAAATTTGTAAACTTCATATTCCCACAGTGCTGCATTTTTCCCAAGAATCTTCTGGCATTTGCTGGAAACAAATACAACCCAGGGAAAAAGCACAAAGGAGAAAATGTAAATAGAGACGAAATTAGTGGTCAGTTCCCTTTTAATGTTCTAGATGAATCTCCAATCCCTGAAAAAATTTCTTAAGAGTTAATAAACATTAGTGTATGACTATAACTTACTGATTTTTCATTGACAAGGCAATGTAAATCCTGATAATCGGTATAATACTAAGATCACTCCCTTAGAATAAAACTGAGGGTTTTCCGAATCATATACCTGTTGGGAGCACTATTCGTTTGGGCACCTTTTTCTTTCACTTATTTTGAATTCTATTAAAATTTTTTTCTTCTCTTTTGTTTTAGGGCCACACTCAGCTGTGCTCAGGGCATATTCCTGGCTCTGTACTCGATCTCTCCTTGTTGGACTTGGAGGACTCCACAGGTGCCAGAACTGAACCCAGGTTGATAGTATGCAAGTGTTCTATCTGTGTTACTATCTCTTCAGGCCCCATTTTATTTCATGTTTTATTGGGGCCACATCTTGGAGGCACAAAGGGGTTACTCTTGGCTCTGCACTCAGAAATCAATCCTGGCAGGCTTGAGGAGTCATATAGGATGCCAGGGATTGAACTCTAGTTGGCTGAGTGCAAGAAAAATGCCTCAGCTGCTATGCTATCTCTCTGTCCCCTCAAGTCCCTATTTTTTTTTTTTTTGTGATGCTCAGGGGTTACTCCTGGCTATGCGCTCAGAAATCGCTCCTAGCTTGGAGGACCATATGGGACACCAGGGATCGAACCGAGGTCTGTCCTGGGTCAGTCGTGTGCAAGGCAAATGCCCTACTGCTGTGCTATTACTCCGGCCCAACTCCCTATTTTAAGAACTTTTTTTTGAACTGAAGTAATGTTTCATTACAGCATTCCCGAAGTTTTAGGTGACAATACAACCTAACACACATTCATACTTCACCACTGGAGGTCTAACTCTTTCTGACAGATTTATCTCTTTTACTCAATTTACCTATCTATTCCCCCACCCCCAATTTCCCTTCTGGGAAACACCAATTTAGTTGTAGAATCAAAATTTTTACTTCGTTTTACTGATTTCACTCATTTTTCTCGACTATGTCTCACATGAGTGGTACCTTTCTTGCCTTGAAGAAATGTCATCATACCCCAAAGGGGCAATGCTTTAGATTCAGACTAAAGACACAGACATTAGAAAAGCAGACAAGACTATAAAGTGGAAACATTTTTATGAGTGAAATTTGATTTAATTATAATTTATATAGAAATGACATCCAGGGGGTGGGGTGGGGGCCAAAAAAAAAAAAGAAAAAAAAAAAAAGAAATGACATCCATTTCCTTGAATCTCAGGATGCAAGTAGGCCTGGAGGGAAGCACTGAAATACACACTTGTGTGTGTGTGTGTGTGTGTGTGTGTGTGTGTGTGTGTGTGTGCAAATAAAATCATAATTCTGCCTGCAGCAGAAGTCTGGGATCTGATCACTTCCCCTTCTGGTTACATCTGTCCTTCTATTGCGAAGGGCAGGCTTGTCTACAGTGCAGTACTAGGCAAATAAGGTCTTCCATTGGAGCCACAGATGGGCAGGCTCAAAAGGAAAACATCTAATGTTCTGAATTCAGAATTGCTGCACTGTAACACAAGCCATTGTGCTTGGCCATTTGGTCCTCGCTGCTGCCCACTGAGCTGAAAATCTGGTTACTGTCTTGAGTGAGAACCATGATCTCTGCTCCTAACTTAGGAATCTTTGGGATTGATTGGCTAAAATCTCATACTTGTAATAGCTTGTCATTATTCTCATTAAGGAAGAAGGAAAACATTTTTCCTTAAGTGGAAATGAGACTATTAGTGAATAAGTAATGCACATCCAGACATTTTGTGGTTAAGACCTTTCATGTTTAATTAAAAAAAAATTCAGTGTTAAGAAAGAAGTAAAAAAGTCAACTACAGGGGCTGGATCGGTGGCACAGCGCTAACCTAGGATGGACTGAGGTTCGATCCCCTGGCGTCCCATATGGTGCTCCAAGCCAGAAGCAATTTCTGAGCACATAGCCAGGAGTAACCTCTGAGCATCACCGGGTGTGGCTCAAAAACCAAAAAAAGAAAAAAAAAGTCAACTACAGTTGTGAAAGGGTCCTTCTTACCGTGCTGCAATGTCATATTCTCCATTCTCTAACAGATGAGTTATATATTCCAAGCCAATGTCCTAGGGGGAAAAATAATCAAAACATGAACAACTAAAAAGACCGCGACATACTGGATTCTGAACACTATTAGTTTGCCTAATAAAATTAGTTTATTTCTTCTTTAGGATGTTTATATAATTATGCATATTCGCTTGGAGAAGGGGCAGAGGGCAGTGGGCTAGAGCCCAGAAGTTCTCAGAGGCTATTCCTACCTAGCCTTGTGCTAGGAATGACTACAGGCAATGCTTGGAGGATTTGTACCAAGGTCTGTAGGATGCAAGAAAGTGCCTTAACCTGTACTATCTCTCCATCAGTGTCTTAATCATATTTAAATGTACTGCTGAGAATTACCTGACTGTCAACATAGTCTAGAATCTGGAGCTTGTAGCTTTTAGAGGTTGGGGGAAATAGCTAGCAGAAGCCTCTGTTAGCTTCTTCCTTGTGGTAGTCCTAGACTTTGGTCCTGGAAAAATAAAGCTCTCTTTGATTTAGTTGGTGGTGATATTTTATTTTAATCAACAGTGCTTACTTGATTCACTAAAAAGTTTTAGTGTAGTTTCCTCCTGGCTGATAAAAATGGCAGAAGTTTTTTTTGTTTTTTTTTTGTTTTTTTTAATCTACCTGCCTAGTTGGAAATAGCACTGCACAAACAAAAAAAGCCCAGACATAATTAATTACTATCTAGGACATGCCCATTTCCAAAATCAAGACACTACCAGAGTTTTCATTGACTACGCTTAAAAAATTATTTTTATTATAGTTTAGAAACACTGTTACAGGAGTGTTAACATTTATAGTACTGATGTATACATGAGGTACAAAATCATATTCTATATCCTTAGGATCCAAAGAGTATAGAAGGCTACTGCAATTCCCAGTTCCTCTGAAAACAGCCCACACATCATAATACTTCTAGATTGCTTTTCTGTTTGTTCACAGTTCTTCTGTCCTGGATCAAAGAAGACAGTCTCTTTCCCTGCAGAGACAATTTCCCCATTTTTTTTTTTATTGTGGGCAAAGTGAATTACAAATCTTTCACAGTAATATTTAAGGCACATAGTAGTGTTATTCACATGTCTGTGGCCTCCCTTCCCTTAGGGAGCTAATTCTGCAACTGCAACTTTCTTTGCAATCCTATGACTCTTCTCTTTTACCATGGCATAAGCAAGCCAATTATCTTCCTTATCTAAATATGTACCACCAACAACTTCCTCAGATACCATGCCCCAAACCTTAGTGTTTCCCAGGAGTCTGGAGTAAACTCAACTTCCTAGTGTCCTATTCTCTTTCCACACTCTCTTGGTCTTAACAATAAGTAACATGTATATAGAAAACTCATTTGTCACCTTTATTTGAATAAACTCCAGTGTGTCTGATTAGCTGACCTGCTTTCCTCTGCTACTTAAATATTTAGCTCTCATACTCTGAAATGTTCTTTGTTCAGTACCCACAAACACAACACCCTCTGGATCCAGCATTGCTTGGGTCAACATTCCTATGTGCTGGACTCCTGCACTGTATGAATTGGTTCATAGCCACACTTTTTATTGACTCTCCTGAATCTATTTCTATGTCCAGATCTTCCTGTGTGCCACAGGATGTCTTAGAGGTGCCCCATACCAGATATTCCGAAACCAAAATTCTCTTCCCCACTCAATCCTGCTCCTTGCAGTCTTTCTCTTCTTCAGTGAATGACTGTCCTCTCCCCTGCCCCAACACTCACACCCACCCCACCCAGGTGCTAGTCCAGAGCTTGAGAGTTAGCCCAGATTTCTCACTTTCATTCTCCTGTCACATAGTATGTCTTTATATTGGTAAAAGTTAAGTCAATGCTATCACCCACATATTTTCACTTCTCCATCATTAGTGATTGTGTTGACTGACTCAGCCCTTACCTTAAAAATGAAGAAGTCTCTTGATCTCAAAAGACACTGGAGCATCCTTCTATCTAGCCATTTTCATGTGAGCAAAGAAAGCAGAATTTGTTTTCTAAAAGCTCCAAAATAAAGCTGACGTGATAATTATCTATGGCCTTCTGTATCTGGCTCTTGGTTTGTAAATGTTTAGTTGTGTTTATAAATGTACAAACACTTCAAATCTTCCATGTAACCAAGTAGATTCAGTGGTTTCATTTATCTGCATTGTCTCTACATGCTTCTGCCTAAGGGTCGTCCATGCCATTTCTCGATAATCTTTGAAATTCTCCACAAATAGGAAAGTTGGGGAGAGGATTCTCTGGTTCCTCTTATGTTGTTTTAGTTCCTGAATCATTTTCCTTTGGGATTAGGATTTTTCATGTGGCATTTTTTATAGAGTTTAGATGAGTAACAAGAGGCCAAGAACTCTGATGGAAAACAAATAGCTACAAAAATCCAAGTTTCCAGTTTTTATCTCTATGCAAGCTAAAGCTAGGCTGTATGGACTCTATGTTCAGAGGATGAGGTGTCTATGCTTCTTTCCACTGTCACAGTTAGCAAAGAAATAGGCTTTCAGTTACTCTACTTTTTCCCAGAGTCCAAATGTAATAAAAATGTATTTGATGTCCTAGATTAGTCTTTATAACAAAATCAATCAAGTCTGCTATTATGGAGACACTGAAGCAATCCAGTTTTATGAAACTACTCTTTTGATAAATTTTGTGATAATGTTATTTTGCCTGGGATTTAGAGAAACTTTTGCACACCTAACTGGAAAGCTTTATATTTAAAGTTTATTTCAGAAATTGAGTTTCCAAATTACTTCAAACTACCTCTTACCAGGTGTTCAAGTCTCTTGTTTACAAGCAGAAACTGATTCAATAAAAATAATATTTTGATCCCACAGGTTAGGGAATTGTTTGAAATAAATCCTCAACACCACTGGAAAAAGCTGCTCAAGTATTTCAGTCTCACTGTAACTTACTGAAAGGTGAAAGTTATGTTTCAAGTGATAGAATTTCTGCACTTACCAGAATCTTATGTCTTTTAATATTCTTTTGGCTGATTTCAGCTGCCATCAAGGCCTCCTGAATTTATATAAGCAAAATAAAAACAGGAGAAAGGGAGGGAAAATGAAGGGGGAAAATTAGGGGCAAAAGGAAATATGGTGGGAGAAAAAAAATCAAGGTTATAAATACTATAATAAAAGTTCTGTATAGTTAAGTACTTAGTCTAAGTACATTAAAAGAGACATTTTTTCATGGCTTTTGATTTAGGCATTGGAATTTTTGTGACGGCCGAATGAGCCCACTGCAGTCAACCAAATTCAACTTCTCTAATTTCCACTTGAATTCATTCCCACACAAAGACATAGGAATCACATTTCAGACATCATTTAAAATTTTTGAGGTTCAAACAAAATAACAAGTGTCATCCGCTGTTACAAATCTCTTTGACATATCCTGACAAAAGGGCTCATAAATATAAAAATTGAGCTGTATGCATTATCAACGTAAAACTACAACTCTTGATTTTATTCTTGAAAACTCTATCCTTGTTTGGGAAAGTTTAGAATTGTATCATTCAAAATTATTTGTGTGTGTGTGTGTGTGTTTTTGGGCTACAAGTGGTGGTGATGAGGTTTTACTCTTGGCTCAGAGATCACTCCTGGCATGACTCGGGGACCATAGTGGGTGCTGGGGATCGAACCCGGTTCACCTGTATGCAAGGCAAGAGTCCTACCTTCTAGACTCTCTCTCTGCTCCAAAGAAAAATTACTTCAGTACAAAGTATAAAACATAAACTTTTAGTAATTGGGGTATATAATTTATATTAGGGGCCAAAGTGATAGTGAAAGGGGTTAAGGTATGTGAGTCAGATATGGTTACCCCTGATTTGATTCCAATAGCAAAGGGGGAATCCCCTGAGCTCTGCAAGGAAATACAAGGTAACAATAACTGAATTTATATTTAAATAATTTATATTAAAGAATATTTCCCCCTAAAATATTTTTAGGTGCTTACAAACTTAAAGATGCAAATAGGTGAAATAGTTTTTGTTCATTTTTAGCTAATATTAGTATTAATCAGTAGTCTAAGTCCAGCCATAGAATTTATCTAACTAAATGAACACAATAATGCTGTTAAAAAAATACTGTTCTTCAAGTTAATGAAAATTCCACCCCTACTATGCCTTAGTTTTGGAGGAGGTCTGGAAAGTAATCAGCCTCCTGCAGATTTTTAGCTTGCAACATTCTGACTGACTCACATGAAAGACTTACAAGACCTTCAAGATCTTTGTTACATATGTGACAATAATTCAAGAGAATAAAACCCAAACTACTTCATATTTCTTCTTTTCGAGTAGCCAGTCGATATGATCATCTTGGTCTCGTTCTTTGGCGACTACCACATCTCTTGGACTCACGATGTAAAAGAGTGCTTCCCCTTCAGAATGCTCTGGAGAGGAGAGAGGGTTTGGGTGTGTCATCAGAAATTTGTTTTCTTTGTGGCACGTGTATTTGGCTCGACTTTAAAGTAGGAAAAGAGATAACAGAAATGGCAGAATGTATTCCAGTGCTTTGAAAAAAGCACAAACAAAAAATTATTTGAAGAAAAAAATGAACAAAGGAAGAAAGGGATGGAAAGAATACGCCCCGCTCCCCAATAAAGTGAGTTTAAAAGTCCGTGTTTAATATACTATCAATCTGATCTTAGTTAGAAACTGTTGAAAATTTTCCATGCCTATTGCAAATCAGAATTCATCAACTGTAAATAAACTTTATTTCTGGACATGTACAACCCTCTTCTATTTTTATAGAACAATTATACCTCAGATGTTTCCTCCATATCAAGGCCAACACCATCTAAAGCGTCAATGACAGATGCCCTGAGCCCTGGGGACATAATCTATCATTTCAACATGTTGGCACAATGCCGATCATGAGGGATTCTTGCGGAATTCAATTATAAAAGCTGTTCTGAAGGGTTTCCAAGTGTGCAGCAGAGTTTGCTCTGAGCAAAAAGCCAAGATTGGATGCCTTCAGCTGTGAATCATATTTGCTTCTTTTGCCCAGACCAAAAATATACTCCTTATTAAGGGGTTTCATACAAGAAAGCAAAAACATGTATAGAAAAAGAGTTCTCATTTCCAATGGCCAAAATGAGAACTGAAAATATTCTTAAAAAAAAAAAAAAAGCCAACTATTTGTATTTGACACAAAAGAACTGCTAAAAAGCTTAAGCTGTTTTGGTTTAATCATTACATTTTTCACAGACTCAATGACACCACAGATGCTCTGGGTATGACTAAGTGACAATGGTTCTCCTTTTCTTGCTGGGCACTGACGAAGTGTTTTCATTCATTCATTTATCCAGTTGATAAATAGTAAGTGAACACCTAACATGTGCTGGGCACTCTGCCATTGAAGAACATATTTCTGCCATTCAAGAGCTTCCATCTTCCAGGCACATAAAGTTGGGCCTGATAAGGCAATCAGAGGACCATGATGTGTGACACTGACATAAATTAAATGCATCTGAAATATTTAGGACCACAGAGAAAATATGACAACAGAGAATATGGGGTCTGCACATCTTGCTCCTGGTGCCATCTCTGTCCCTTTGGAACTTCCCAAACTTCCATAAATTCGCTGATTCTCAACAGCAGAGCCAGCCCAGATATTTTCTCATACGCCCTTATGGCATGTCAATGTCATTTTAATGGGAGGGAAGAACATCTGGATAAACGACTACCCACTCATTCTCACCTAAGTGATAATCTCTGCACTCATTTTCCTGAAAGCCTCTGACGGTCAGAGCGTCAGAAGAGATGTCTTCACAAGTCTCAGAGAGGGGTTGGATGATATCCAATCTAGGCCTGGCACAATATTCTCTTTTCTAGCAAAGAGAGAAAAGGAACAGTGCTCATTTTAGTAATGGTTCAATACAAAATTACACAAACACCACAATTATTTGCTCTGGTTTTCTCAGTCTGCCAGATGCACATCCCTTGGCCCAATCATCACAGACAGCCCCAGATACCTTGATCCTTTCTAACTAACCTTCTATCTAAAGAGAATAGCATCACTTCTGTAATCACCATAGCAGCCCGCTCAAGTGCACATACTTGGACAGCTTTGAATCTCATCTTTTCCTCCAAAGGAAAGAAGAGGGAAACTACCAGCAAATAGTGGCAATGCTGAAATGCCAGACTCTGAGTTATGTCTAAAGCATAGTATTCTATGATAATGGAAAGCTTTGCTACCTGCACTATCCAGTGGAACAGATACTGACTTGAACTGGCAAAACTGAAGCACTCAGTTTTAATTTTACTTCAATAGCCATCTACAATTAAGAATAGTTCTTGGCGCCAGAGAGATAGCATGGAGGCAGTGTGTTTGCTTGGCATGCAGAAAAACGGTGGTTCAAACCCCGGAATCCCATATGGTCCCCCGAGCCTGCCAGGAGTGATTTCTGAGTGTAGAGCCAGGAATAAACCCTGAGCGCTGACAGGTGTGACCCAAAAACCTAAGAAAAAAAAAAAAAAAAAAAGAATAGTTCTTGAGGGGCCAGAGCTAGAACACAGCAGTAGCAAGTTTGCCTTGCACGCAGCTGACCCAGGATGGACCTTGATTCGATCCCTCGCATCCCAGATGGTCTTCCAAACCATGAGCAATTTGAGTGCATTGCCAGGAGTAACTCCTGAGCGTAACTGGGTGTGGCCCAAATCAAAAAAAAAAAAAAAAAAAAAAAAAAAATAAAGAAAAGAAAAGAAAAAAAAAAGAAAAGAAAAAAATAGCTCTTGCATTATTCTTCTAGATAAAGAGAAAAGATCTGTTGATCTGTTGAGGTCTTTCTGCCACCTCTCTAGTGCTAAGTAGGGGAATCTATCTTATTGAGTTCATAGATCAATTCTTTGTCTACGTTTTTCCCAACTTCACAGATGAAAGACGTGAAGGACAAAAAAGTGAAGACAGGACAAACTTCCATTAGGGAATGATTAGTTTGGGACCGTGGAAAGCTGGGGCTCAATGTGAACAAGCCTTGAAATCAAGTGTATAAAGTTCATGCTTTCTGCAAGCTCAGCATATAGCATATAGCTAAAAACATACATTGGAGTATTTTCCAAAGCAATAAGACCTGAAACAGTGTGGTGGAGCAGCAGATAACATGTGCTGCTGCTTGTCTTGGTTGAAAAAGCCCAATAAAAATGTCCAGAACTATGCCCTGCCCCGTGGACTTCCTAAAGAAAATGGCAGCTCTCCAGAGTTCTTCGACAGGTTTTCATAGAACTGAGAATGAGTTCATTAGCTAATGAATTAGCTCATATATTTAAAACAGCTCTGAAATAAAACAGCATCGTAACAATGCTGTCAGAAGATATAGAGACGAAACATGTTCAATGTAGAAGATAAAGGGGGTTAAAAAAATCCCTCTACAACGTACATTCAGCTCTAAAGAAATGAGAAATCTCAATTTTTGAAATGACTGAAGGGGAATAATGGAAAGATATCTGAATACTAAAAAATTAACTGCTCTTGGGTTCAGTGGCTTAAAGTGCTAGCCTGGCTAAAGCAAACTGAATCCTAGGTGCTGCCAGCCAGCTGCTGTTAGAAGTACCAGTGAGAAAGAGATTAGAAGATGGCTCCAATGTCCAGGATGTTGTAGGGAGTCCGAGTTTCATCCCAGGGCCTTGTGTGCACTGAGAAGATGCTGAAAGACCCATGGCCTGGAAAACTGAGTGAAAAAAAAGGAAATGCTACAAGACAAGAGCAAATCGACTCGGTTATTACAAGAAAACTTTCATTTAAGTGTTTGCTTGGCCATACAGACAAACTCTTTTATACAACGTGTGTTCACTATTTTACAACCTGCAACCATAGGTAAATGCTACTTCTCTGTGACCAGCGAAATTCCTAAGAGCTGAATTCTGTTGTTTTTTTTTTTTTCATCTCTGCTCCCTGTATGTTAGTATAATTCTTTTCCTTTTTTAATTTAATTAAAAAATTTTTTTTTTGCTTTTGGGGCCACACCAGTGATGCTCAGGAGTTACTCTTGGCTATGTGCTTAGAACTCGCTTCTGGCTTGGGGGACCATATGGGACACCGGGGGATTGAAATGCGGTCGTCCTAGGTTAGTGCGTGCAAGGCAAATGCCCTACCGCTTGCGCCACAGCTCCTGCCCCATGTTAGCATAATTCTTAACACATACATTTCAACAATGTATGAAACCCCTTTTGGAGAACAAATTCATGAGCCAGGGTATAGCAACCCAGTAAAAAGTACAGAACTACCACAAACAATTGGAGATATCATAACCACATGGATAATGAAATTAGGCTCCTAAAATTAGGACAATACAGAAGACTTGATAACTGTTACATCTGTGAAAATGTGTATGCTCAAGATTTAACTGAGGAAATACCTGGGAAGATATGAGAATCACTGTGAAAAACTTTTTTTCATGTCATAGTTAAATAATTTTTAGTATGGAAAATTGAGAGGGGGTAACAGCTAGGCCCAAATCTGCTTCCGGATTTCTTTCATCTTGATTTCATTTGTCCCTTCATAATTAAAACTTAAGGTGTACCTTGGTGGTCTACAACATGAAGTGGCTAAAAGCAGAGGCTTATCGCTATTAAATACATCTTTAAAACATATCCAAGACCCTCCTTTTTCCTTGGAAAATATTCCATTTTCTAATTTGTTCTATAGATGTGGCTTTTCTTGGCTGTTACTCCTTTCCAATGCTCTTTTATTAACAAAAGTTCCCTTCCTTTATTTTTTTTCCAGGTCACTGTTTATTAGGTTTTTCCTCTCTCTCACTTTTTTTCCTTCCATTTTACTGCTTCTTTCCGTATGTCTTTCAATCACAGTCTCAATCTTCCCCACATTTCTCATCAAAAGGCACTGTATTTATTCCCCCAGGAGTCACTGCTTTTCAAAAAAAAAAAAAAAAGAAAGAAAAGAAAATAATAAACTGATGTCCTTCAACAGGGCTAGAAGCCAGCCCTATTGATTTTAGCAGGTCTGAGTGTTCACTTAAGTCCTCAGCATCCCATTGCCTAGCAACAAGAGCACCAAGAGAGCTTCGGGTTACTATAGTGATGGCTTCCTAATGCAAGCACTGGCCCTGCTCAGAGCAATGCTGGAGAGCAACCACCACTTCAAAAGTGCGGCTCCCAGGGTTTTCCAACCCATTTTGATTCCTGACTATCTGAAAAGAAACAAGAAAGAAGAGGATACAGGAGAGGAGAGCCTATATACTGTAAAGGGCTAGTCAATCAATTGCACTTTCTTTTATATACAGCACCCAAAAGAAAATCCTTTACAATCAGCTCTCCTTGTTGATACCTTAAAACTCTTCTCAAACCACAAACCCTGGGGCTGAATAAAGACAAGCTATGGATGGCTTCAAAGGGAGAAGGAGTACAATGCCGTATACTGGACAAACTACTGACCTTCATTCAAAAATCAAATATAGTTGATCTTTTAGATGCCTTTAGCATTTTGGAAATGTTTAATAAGACACAAAACTAAGGAAATTTAATTGCTGTGCTGAAGCCTTTGCAATCATCTATTTCCAAGCAATAATCAAACATCTCAGAAGCCCTGGCCAGTGTGAAGTAAACAAATATGTCTGCCTGTAGGAAATAATGAACTGCCCTTTCTGTAATTCGCTCTGACCACAGGGACCCCTGTTGTTGCAGCAGATCAACTTCACTGCTATCATTTCTGCTAATGCACAGTGTCAGCTTAGTTTCTTGGCCTTTCAGCACGTGGAATCCTTCATTCCTTTCAACTAAAATACCAAGAGAAATGAATAAAAGAAGAAAAAACAGAAACAAAAATTCCAAACAAGGACTCTCTTGTGCTTAACAAGCAATGAGCAGAGGTTCTGAAAAGTAAATATATTAGATCTACAGGGTAATCTCCACCAATGCTATTTTACAGCTTAGGAAGTTCTGACCAGACTCTATATAGCACTGTTCCTTCATGGGAAACCAGAAATGGGTTAATTGATAAAAAATAATAAGCCCACACTTCTCTTTCATTTGGGGGTAAAAGAATTACCGTTTTCTCAGACACCTCCTTCACATAGGAGAGCACCACAAGCTGATCACAGAGAGGCGCAAGTCCGCTGATGTAGAATTCAGTTTCAAACTGAGACACTGTGAACAAAAAGAAGAGGATTTCAGCATTAACACGAGCCCTTTGAGGGAAGGACACACCAGCTGTGAATGGCAGGTCAACTCTTAAAATCCACATGCAGTGTACAGGTGAGCCTACTTTTGGGGCAGTACTGGAAAATGATGGTAAGAATTTATACTGGAAAATTTTTATCATAAACAAAAAAGCAGACTCGTAACAGTGTTAAGTGGTCAAAGGTGACAATGTGGCATAGGTTATAAAAACCCTTCAACTCCCTGAAGAAGCCCACAAAATCCCATGCAAGCTCCTATTAATACTAGGAAAAGAACAAATCTCTTAACATTCTGCTACACTGGCACATTACATCATACTATTAAAGGTTATAATAAATGCTATTTGTAATTACCAAATACCATTAGTACTCTCTTTTGAAAACACAATTAAACACTTATCTAAAGACTGAAAAAGTATATGAGAGCGAGAGAGGGGACATACCTCATACCTTTGAAGGTATGAGGCCATAAGTTTGATCCCCAACACCACCCATATGTCCATGCTATCATCCTGGCTGCCCTGGAGTCACAGCAAGTATGTGATCTTTAGTACAATCAACCAAGTGCATGAAAGGCCCCAAACTGAAGTGTGTAACCCCTGACAACCCCACAACCACACGTACAAGCACTGCTACTAGGTGTGAGTGACCTCTGGTTACTTCAATAACCAAAAAGGGAAAAGGAATCAATAAATAAAATGAATAAAAAGCTTTTGCATGGCAAAAGAAGTGAAAATAAAAAGGCACCTTACTGGGATTTCGGTAAGGGTAGAGAAGGATCCACTATGACAGTAAGAGTTGGAACGATCACTCTGGACAAAACTGAGATGCTGAAAGGGGGATAAAATGATATACTTGGCACTTCTTCATTAACAATAATTAATAAAATTCATTAACATTAACAATAGTCCTAACCATAGTGTCATGGGGAAAAGAGAAAGAAAAACAATTAGAAGCGATATGTCGCCCAGAGGGTGGGAGGGATATTGAGGACACTGGCGATGGAAAATGTACACTGGTGAAGAGAGGTGTACTTCGTTTGATTGAAATTCAACCATGAATAATTTTGTAAGCACGGTTTTTAATTAAATAAAAAAGGCACCTTATTGAATGAATTCATCAGATAAAGAGCTGATATCTAGATTAGTACAGCACTCAAAAAAGTCATCAATAAAAGTTCAGTAACCCCACCCAAAAATGCAGAAAGGGGATGAACAGATACTTCACCAAAGAGGACATGGAGATACGTAGGAGACATCACTGCCTGTGATTAGGGAAAGGCAGATCAAAACAACAATGAGGTTCACTGTTGCTTATTAAAATACCCAGGCTATGAAAATCTCCCATCTACAAATGAATGGGTTAAGGAGCTATGGCATATATTCATGGTGGAATGTGATGCAGCTGTAAAAAAACAAATCACACAGGTCACTACATCCTGAATGGAATGGGAGGGTACTAGGGAAATTAATCAGAGGCAGAGGACAAATAAGGAATGGCCTCACTCATCTACGGAATTATTGATTCAAATCAAAAACATAGAAAGTATTGAACTATGACACTGGAATCTGTTGAGGGCAGTTTGGTGGTAGTGGGGAAAGTAAAACTGTATATCAATACCATAGATTTAAAGACTATTATATTTCTCAAACTATAATAAATTCAATCATGAAAGTAAAAAATACAATAAATGCAAATAATGATAATCAAGCACTTAATCTTAAAGCGAAATGCAATTTAAAATGTCCTTTTAGGGAAAGTATAGTCTAAAAGTAAAAAAAAAATAATGCAAAATTTAAGAAGTATATGGATTTTGGGGCCAGAGATTTACTGTAGGTCAATTGTTTGCCTTGCATGCATCTGACCAGCATTCTATCCTTTGTATTCTAAATGATCTTCCCCAGTGCACCAAGAATAATACCTGAGGCACAGAGCCAGAAGAAAGCCCTGAGAACAGAACTGTTGAATAGAACTGTTTAACTTCTTAAAAAGTCTGGTGCAAAGGTCACTGGGTAACTGCAAATATTGCTATAGAAATATTTCAATAATTAGCTACAGTCAAGTATTTTTCTATAAAACAAAACAAAGATGTCCAGAAGCACTTCAAAAGCTTACATTGTTAAGTACTAAATCTTATCAGATTTTTCTATTTGAAAATTAGTAATGATTTCAGCAAAGATTACAAAAAGTAACAAAATCATAAAGTAACAAAAATTTTAAGAATAAATGGTACATAAAAACACAACAGAGATATAAGACCATGTTCACATAAAGATTAAATAAGATTGCATTTCATTTTACTAAATTTAATATTATGAATGTTAACATATTAATATTGTGGGGAGAAGATTGCACAATTATTGTCACATCCAGATAAGTCACAATGGATTACAATAATAGCGTTTTATCTTAAGTTTTAAACGTTTGCTATTTAGTAGTAACTCATCTCCATTAACATCCACTAATAATATTAGATAAAATCTCATGTTAAAACATACTCCCTTCCTAAATGTGAGCTCCTGGTTTTAAATAATGACTGTCTATAGCTATTCTGCATTTAGAAAAGGCATTTCTTAATGAATAGTGATTTTCTCACGTTTTATACATGATTGTTTTTAGATTTATCATGATTCCTTTTATTCTTTACATTCAATCTAAGAAACACTGGCTAGAGACAGTGGGTCAAAATAAACGTAAAAGAAAAAACTTGAATAACAATATTTTTCCTCTAAAGAACAGACATAATCTACTTAAATTTTACAAATCATATAAACTACCTTCAGATGAAGAGTAGACCAATGCAAGTTTTCTTTTCTGTTCCCTAAAATTCTATCCAATTTTGCATAACCAATCACGGTTTTAATAATTTTAAAGGTTTTATTTTCCTTAGAGGAAAACCAGTTTAAATAAAAGAAAATTATAGTTCTACTCCCACAGCAGTTCATCTTTAAAGTGATTATCTGGAAAAGATAAGTTACCAAGAAAATTATGATTAACACTGCTGAAAAATATTGCAAAAAATAAGACAGAAGAACAGAGTGTAAAAAAAAAGGCAGTATGTAGCAAGTGAGGCATAAGGAAGCAGCTAGGCTTCACAGCAAAGGGGTCTAGTGTGAGTAAAGTAGGCATGAGGGCCCTGTAGGATGTGAGTTTGATTCTCTCTAGACTCCACTGAGCCAAGGTGTACAGGAACAATTACCCAAATTATCAGCCAATAACTGCTGTTCACTGGTGTACGCAGGGGGATCAAGTGCTCCCAGACATGCTAGAAGAAAGTCAATTCTAGATAAAGAAAGATTCTTAGCAGGCTAAAAGAGAGAAACTTTTAAAAGTACCATATGCATCAATCCAGTTTAGGGAGGCTGGGTTCAGAGAGAGGCTGGTCCCATCCATAGCACTGAGGCAGAAGAAAGACTACGCTATGCTTCTTAATCAGCCTTGTGCGAGAGAATATTCATTCAAGCCCCAAATCCAACTTGTAAATGGGAATGAAAATGTTCTAGGAGCCACAATGAAGACAAAAGGAGGTGGAATTTCTTAAGGCAAGATAGCTGGAGCCAGCACTGAACAAAAGGTGTGCATCAAGAGCCTTCTGTAAGACGGCAGGAATTGGTGTTTTTCCAAGCAGGAAAAAATCTGAAGCAAACGCCATCATTGTAAGCAAGGGTGGAGTAGCAGAACGTGGAGTGAATCTCCCTGCCCCAGGCAGCACTAAAGCAAACCCCTTCCCATCACAGGTGACCAAGTAGAGGCTGAAGAATGAACACATTCTATCCAGACTAAGGCTAGAGTGACACAGTCAGTCTTCTCTGGAATAACTGGTTAGATCCCAGGCCCGGTCAAAACTAGGGTTGAATCACAATACTCTTCCCAAGGTGGCTTGGGCCTGACACATAGCTAGATACAAGCAAATGAGAACACCAGGTCTGCTTGGGGTGATATGTGCTTCTGGGCACTCCTGGTCATGAGTCCCCATTTACTGCCTTCATTTGTCAGACTTAGACAAGAGTCAGCCACCAGTAACTGCAAACTCTGGGATGCAGCACCATTCTTTCCTGTTTTAGTGGACAGATGATGTGATTACAAATTTCCAACATAGGTCTAGGGCTACACAAAGTTAGCATCAGAGATTAGTGAGCAGCATTGAGGCCTCTGCTATGGGGGACCTAAAAGTAGACAAACTCACAGACAGCAAACAGTGAACATGATGCATACTCTGCTACAGGCCTCCTCAAAGTGAATAGCCACACAGACAACTCTCGCATTACGCCAGACACAATGGAGAATCAGAGGAGTTCACTTGCATTCATGGATAAAGACAACAGCCCAGGAGGACCCCAAGTACATCATCTCCCTAAATTCCCCCCAAACGGCTTTTTATAATGTGTAAAGCAACATTGCTAAGAATGTTTACTGAGGGACCAAAGTGACAGTATAACCTTGCAATGAGACTGAGCAGGGTTCATTTCTCAACATTCCTTATGCACTCCTCAGTATACTTGAGCACCACCTGGAGTGATCCCAAGTAGAGAAGAAGCAGAAGTTAAGACCTAGTTCACCTTATATGGCCCCCAAGTTAACTAATAAAAAAGGAAAAGTACATAGATTAACTAGGTACAAACTTTTTTTTTCAGCCTCACTGGATGGAGTTCAGGTGTTACTCCTGGCTCTGCACTCAGAAATCACTTCCAGCAAGTTCAGTGTACCATATGGGATGCCAGAGACCAAACCAGGTTGGCCCCGGACAATGAAATGCTCTTACCTGCTGTGCTATTGCTCCCTCACCTACTTATTGTGAAAAACATTTTTTAGAAAGAATGATCACTGAACTGAAGAAAGTAAAAAAAGAGAGTTCCAACAAGGTAAGAGAAAATATGAGAACACCTCAATCAAAAATTAGATTTGTGAAAGCTACAAAAAAAGAAAGAAGAAAATCAAGGGGGAAAAAAAAAAATCTCTGGGACAGCATCAGGAAAAATAGCAGACTATAAGCATTCTAGAAGGAGAGAAAGACAGAATGGGGAAATGGGAAAGTATCATTGGCTGAAAACTATAATGGAGAACTTCCCCAGACAGGATTAAATCAAATATCCATTTCCAAAAAAAGCCCAAAGCATTTCAAACAAAGTAAATCTGAAAAGAACATCAAATCACATGTAATTAAAATGCTAAAGCCAAAGATAAAACATGAAGAGCAAAAAGAGAAAGCCAAAAATAAGAGAACCCCCACATAAGATTCACAGATTTCTCAGATGAAACAGTGTAGACCAAAAGGGAGTGGCATGACACAGCCAATATGTTGAATGAATAGTAAATATCCAGGGGCCACTTAACTGCACCCCATTCTGCTTTGATTCCCAATACTACAAATGATTCCCAGAGCAGGGTAGGAGGGTGGGAGTGACTTCGAGGCACAGAACAAGGAATAGCCCTTGATACCACTGCACAGGTCCAAACAAACTAATAAAAACCATAATAGCTAAGATTTGGAAATAAACTAAAAACTCAGAAATATCTCATGCTTAAGAAATATACAGTCACAAATGTTTCCTTAATCTCAATAGCATTTTCTCTAATTTATTAAAGAACATACTGTTCAGGGTTAAAGCAACTGTAATCCAGACCTCCTAATATTTTTTTTTTCCTTTATCCTAGTCAAGTACACTTATCTAAACCACTTTCCCTCCTGCTGTGGAAATGGTTTATATTCTTAAAGGTTTGCTCTCAAGAGGGGGAAAAATGGTACTTAACCACTAACCACAGTAGCAAGATGTCAGTAAGGAAATATTGCAGTACTTACATGCAGTCTATTTCATGTCAATTATAGCACAGATAAGCAATACTTTAATAATAATATGATCCCAGGGCTAGTAGGGCCACCCTGGGTCAATCATTAGCAGTGAGGAAGCTGGGATGAATTCCTGCATGGTGATTAGAAGCATCATGATTAGGTGAGTGCCTATTGTGTCCCAAGTACTGTGCTACCAACATTTCTTCTGCCATGTCTAATTCTCACAACCATCTGGAGAGGCTGGGATTGCTGCTTCCATTTCACAGGTCAGAAAAGCCTGGTTGAGGAAGCAGAAGGAAGCCTGTAAAGATCACACAGGGGAGGGCCAGAGTGATTGTTCAGTATAGCTTATCTTGCATATTGCCAGTCCAAGTTGGATCCTCAGAATCCTACAACATCCCCTTAGTACTACCAGGGTAATTCCTAAGTGCAGAGCCAAGAGTAACTCCTGAGCATTGGCAGACATGACCCAAAAATCAATCAACCAACCACCAAAAGATCACACAGGAACCATGCACTGTGTAGTCTCCTGGGACATGAAATCTGGTAATTTAAAGGCATGAGAGTCTATCCACTTTAATGTCATGAAGTAGGATTTGGGTAAGTCACCAATTTCAATAGTCACTGCTCATAAATGGTCAGGTATTTAAGACCACAAACACTGGAAGGTAACAAAAAGGGGAGGACAGCTGCTGTAGCTTCAAGGTTCCCAAAAGGTTTTATTTCTTAAATCATTCTGCTTTTTTAAAACTCGCCAGTATTTAAAATGATCTAAAGTTTACACAATTGAAACATTCAGAGAAATCCTTTCTTTTTTTCTGAGAGTGCTACTGTTTTCCAGGAGGAAAGAAGACAGATGCTGAAAACATTAATCTCATCTCTGTTGTTCACTCAATACCTTTGTATTCTGTATCAACCAACTCTGTCCAAACTCTGAGAATTATAAACTATGTATTTCTATCTGGTCACTCAAAAACCTGTTAAAGCCCTAACATCAACTTTTGACTTCCAGGACAATAATATCCCAGATTTAAGTAACATAGCCAGACTAGTTATGTGGGTAATATACTTCTTTATCTGGTGTTATAGATATTTTCATGTTCTAATGATAACTTGCTTCACCTTATAATGATCCATCAGATTTATAAAATTTATATTCCCTATTTGCCATCCAAATAAATATATAAAAATTTTCAGTCAACTTATAAAATAGCAAAACCATTTTTGTCACGACATGGCTCAGTAACACAAACATAGTTTTTAGTGGAGTCCAAAGATCTGGAGCCCATCCTTGGTAAATAGGTAGCTGGCTAGTTTAGTCCCTGACACCACGTGTTTCCTAGAGCAGTATCAATTGTGCCCTTGATTAACCCTAATATTGGAGGACCCTCAAATGAAAAATTAAAGCACAAAATTCAATTCTATTATATATGTTTGATAAAAGTGTGTATATTTTCTTCCTTTGAAAATTTGAATTTGGGGCCCGGAGAGATAGCACAGCAGCGTTTGCCTTGCAAGCAGCCGATCCAGGACCAAAGGTGGTTGGTTCGATTCCTGGTGTCCCATATGGTCCCCCGTGCCTGCCAGGAGCTATTTCTGAGCAGACAGCCAGGAGTAACCCCTGAGCACCGCCGGGTGTGGCCCAAAAACAAAAACAAAAACAAAAAAAAGAACAAAAAAAAAAGAAAAAAAAAAAAAGAAAATTTGAATTTGAATACTTTGGATGTCTGCACAAAGTATGAAAGTACATAAATCTTTGTATACTCATGCACAGTCCTCTGAGTCCACTGGCACCGAGGGAGTCACTCCACACATTATTTGGCATTGTTATGTATGAGCTTGGAATGTGCCTAGCACTGTATATAAGACACAAACTCTGAGTAACAGTCAATCTCATGTGAGCACTCATGTAGATTCTAACTAGGTAAATGAAAAGGAAATGTTTTGAATAACTAGTCACTGCAACTGAAATATTCTAAAATGACAGTACTAGGCCGGCTAACAACAGAAGAACCAGACTTTGTTACTGAGAGTTCCAATGGCCTTTCCCAATAGTGCGACATTTTAAGCTGAGAAATGTTGAGGGGTTAATGATGAAGAGTCTGAATCCTTTAGAGGCAAAGAAGGAACACAGCCAGGGAAAGGAAAGGCTGCTTGGTGTGATACAGCAGCAAAGACCAAGCAAAATTTAAAAAGAGGATGAGGTAAGAACCCTGTGTCATGTTTCAACTCTATTCTAAGAACATGGGAAGGACTGAGGGATAGAGATATGATCTAACTTGTATTTAAGCTGTAGTGGGGAGACTTGAGAACAGTAATTGACAGTGGAAGGAAATAAATCAGAAGGCTATCCAGATAAAAGATTATTACAATTTAAATCTGACTGGTGCTGGTGACATATATTACTTAAAAAGGACCAGGAATCAGTATTGTGCTAAGAACAAATTGTGCTAATCTGGGAATTCTAACAAACAACCTGTGGAATCAGAATTTCTTTCAAGTTTTATACGTAAGAATAATGAAGTTGGGTTAGAGAGCAGGGAGATTATTTGCATGTGGCCGACCTGGGTTTGATCCTCAGCACTGCATATGCTTCCCTGACAGCACCAGAAATAAGCCCTGAGCAAAGAGCCACAAGTAAACCCTGAGCACTGCTGGGTATGTCCGGAAACCAAACAAAACAGAAGAATAAATAGGCATAAAGAAATTGTCCAGAGGCCAGATAAAAAACAACAGAACCAGAAACACTGTCCCTCCATCAAGAACTGGAACCCTCTAACCCACAGTAACTCGGTTTCAGAACCAACTACAATGTTGTCGTACAATCAGGAATACAATTACTAAAGTGGCCCAGGAGCAAAGTTGCAAAATGTAAAAGAAGAGACTTCTGAATACTATTTCATTAAGCAACCAAGTGCTGAGCCCTGAAAAAACATGAAGAACATGGCTTTCTTTTGAAAGTGTAAATCATAAAAATGAGTCAGAAGGAAAGGGATAGACATAGAATGTCCTCTCTCATCTGTGGGACTTAAAGATACAGAGCAAGGCAGCAACCAAGGGGTCAAAAACAATACAAGGAGAGAACTGGCCTACACAATGAGTTTTGGGGGCTTTGTAATAATAAAAGGGAAAGGCACTGGCGACCGTGGGAGGCAGAGGTGGGGACACTGACTATGGATGTGATGTTGCAATCATGCACAAGTGAAGCTATTGTTACACAGCCTCAATCAATATATATATTTTTTTTAAAGAAAAAGTTTAATTAAAAATATAATAAAGCTAAAAAGGGAAAGTTGATACTCAGAGAAGGACATACCTATTTCAACATATCGACTAGGCAAGTCCCTCATTTCACTGGCATGACGCTCCTTCACTGAACAAATCTAGAAAGGAAATTCACGGGTTAGTTTTTCAATTAAGGGGAAACTTCATCACAGTGCACTCAGCATATGAAACTGTCCTTAAACTACAAGTTGAAGACTGAGAGCACATGGCTTAAAAGACAAATTAAGTTGGTCTTAAATGACATACTGTAAACAATCATTATTTCTATCCTCCAACATTACTCTTCAAAAAATAAAGTAACTACAGTATAATTTAAACATTACCGAATCTCAGAAATTCTATGTAAGGGCTACTGTTAGCATTTTCCAAATACACAAACTCTGGCAGAAAAGCCAAAATGGCCACTAGCTAATGTCGGCAACATCTGCATACAGTCTTATGTGTCCATACATAAAGTTTCACTGATGCTAGATAATACCTAGCAACAGTGGCGTATGCTAGTCTTCTACATTGATACAATCAATGTATTGTATCATTTCATCTGGCGATGAAATTACAGATTACAGCCTGGCTTCTGGCCTGCTTCCTGCTTTTATTGTTATGAGTATAATCTAAGAATATATTTATTCATTCATTCATTTATTTGTTTCTTTATTGGGTCACACCTGGCGACATTCAGGGTTTACTCCTGGTTCTGTGCTCAGAAATCACTCCTGGCAGGCTTGGAGGGCCATATGGGATGCTGGGGATTGAATCTGGGTCCGTCCTGAGTTGACCATGTGCAAGGCAAATGCCTTACCACTGTGCTATTGCTCCAGTCCCCTTAGAATACTTTTAAAGACAAGGAAGGGAAGGAGAAAGGAAGGGAGAGAACAAAACTAAATGAAAAGCACCACAAATGGTCTTTTGAGCTCTATCAGGAATAACCCCTGAGCACAGATGGATGTGGCCCCCAAACCAAAAATAATTTAAATAAATAAAATCCCATTATATAGTTTGGATGAAGATATATACATTTCCATTTTTATATTTCATACACACTACATTTGCATTAGTCTAGAGAACAAAACTAAGGTTCTATTTTTGTTTTCATTTCTATATTTTCTAAATTATATTTTATTTTGCAATAAAAAACAGGAACATTTCATAAAGGTCCAGTCAATCAGATTAAGTTAGTATTGTCCCAATTTTAATTACAGATCAGTCTATGACTACTTTTTGTGTTATTATATATCTGCTATCCTAAATATAAAACAGAACAAAAAACAACATTAGGAAACCTAAAATTAAAAAAATACTTAAATGGGTATAATAATGTAATATTCTCATTCACCTTGTTGCTGTAAATATATCATTATATATTAACATATTAACATAACATACATATAATATATAATAATATAATATAAATCATACATAATATTATAATATATAAAATAATTACATATTATAATCATATTATACTATAAAATATATAATATATTATATACATTATATTATGTCATATAATAAACAGGTCTATAATCCAAGAAACAAAACAGATGGTTTTTTATTTTTATTATTGGGGAGAGGCTATAGTATTAACCTTAGTTAATACATGTAGTTAATGTTAATGTAGTTCAATACATTATTTTTAGTCCTTATGTAACACAAGCTTCAATTTCCTTAAAGTTTTACGTTACTGATTTACTATTATAAATTGTATTATAAATGAATGAATCCCCATTTAGACAGTTTTCCCCCTTCCATTTAATACAAGCAAGAGTACAAAGAATATAGTTTTCTATAAAACGTTTGCACTTTTTCCTCTTAGAAAAAATTCCTAGAAGCAGTCCAACGTATAAGTACAGCTGTAAGAAGTTCCTTCAGTCTGTGTAAAACATATATCGAGGGGCTGGAAAGACAGCACAATGGGTAGAGTGCTGCCTTCCATGTGCCATACACAGGGTTCCATCCCTGACATTGCATATAGTCCCCTGAGGTTCATTAGGAGTGATCCCTGAGCACAGAACCAGGAGTAACACCTGAACACTGCTGGGTATCAAAAATTAAACAAAAACAAAAGCTTGGGCCCAAATTTCTGCCCAGCAACATGATGAAACTTTATGAACATTTGCATTCTGTAACACAGAATCCATGGTTGTAAGGAGAGAAGCATATGTTGTTTTCTTCCTTGATTCCTTTTCATCACTTGTATCCTATCAATCTTGATTTACCATCCACTTAACCAATTTCCCCCAACTTCCTCCTCTTTTCTGCCACGCTTCTGATCTACTCTGTTCATACTTAGTAGAAAAGTACATTATCTAAATAAACAACATGCTCCACCAGGCCAAATGGGTGACTATTTTAAATGTGTTGATAAGTCACTGGAGAGTAGTCATTCAAATGATTTAAAATGTGAACACACACCCAGCAGCAAGATGAATGAGAATATTAGAGTCAATCAGCACCAGCCCCAAGTTAAGCTTTAGATAAAGCTCTTTACTTTGGGAGACCACAGTGTAATATGAGAGTCACAGAATTCAATGAGAGATGGGAGCACTATGTGACGGGAAGGAGCAGGGACATGCACTGGCAGAAGCAGAAAGCTTCCTGAGATGGGGTACATGTGGGCTCTAGGCAAAAACCCAAAGGCAACTCCACACTTGGGGTAAGGTGATTCCAAAAGAAATCCGAGCACAGGGAGAGCCAAGCAGGGAGAAGTCAGTATAGTTAGTGGAAGCTTAGAAAACAGGTGAAAGAAGTCAGCATGCTCTAAGTAATGACTCCTCCTTGAGAGGTTTAATGAAGAAACCCACATCAGCTCATCAGTAAACTAGAAAGATTCTAACTGCACAGTTGACGACAGGACTATGAGGATGAGGGTAAAGCCAGGGAGATTTGACAGAAGTTAAGAAGAAGAGAAGAGGCCTGGAAAACAGAGAACATGAACAACTTCTAATCCTGAGTTATCCCTGAGATAATATTATCAACTCTTTGTTAGAGAAGAAAACAGTACCCCATAGTGACCCAACGGCATGAAACTTGAGCTGGAACTCAATGGAGGAATCTAGCATCTGCACAACTTTCCAGGAACAAGGGATAGGACACTATTTATCAGCAATTGATTGCGCTTTGCTCCACCTTGTTCAACCCTGTGGTCTGAGCTTGTATCCCCATGTCCAGCTCCCAGAGGAGGGAAAGCTAGTGTCTATACATAAGACACGTGTGCCACTTGAACCTGCAGTGCAATGAAAAAGCAAATCAACGATTTTGCCAGCTCCTTGAACACTAACTTACTCTTCAAACTGTTCCCTCTTACTGCAACCTACTTACAAGTTCAGTTGACTGCCAACAAAAACACATTCTCTTAACAATCTTTCTGATTTCAATCACTGGGGCTTTGCCTTTCAGTTAAAGAAAGGCCACCATTTACTCTTCTTTTCTTCACACTCCCCACTCACCCCGAGAATTTACACTCAAACTATATCCAGGTTTCAGTCATCCTTTGCTGTTGCCACTGAGCTGATCCTGGACACCACCATTTCTTCACTGAGGTAGCCTCCTTCCTCCTCCTTTGCTTCCTGCCCCTTTGTTGTTCAGCTCCACACAGAACCAGAGCAAGCCTTTGAAGACCTAAGTTTGTTGTGGACTAGCTCTTGGGTTCCAATTGAGTTAGAGAACTTCTTTGAGATCCCTTGAGGAGAGTGGATACATGGGCAGTGAAATATGAAGAAAATGAGGCCACACAATGTATGTGGAGAAAAATCGTGTTCTAAAATTTAATATGAGGGGCCAGGGATAAATTGCCAGTCATACAGCTACTTCCCAGTACCCCAAAACATTAACAGTAGCCTTGTCTTATATACATAACAATTCGCTTGGCTAGGGGGATAAAAAGTAAGATTCCTGAGTTATAAAGGAGGTTAATTTTAACATCTCAAAGCAGTTCCTGACAATGTAAATTTTACGTTTTACCCTCAAGTGTAAAATAAAGGATGAGTGAGAAGCAGGAATTCTGTCTCAAATTCCTGTTTTCAAGAGGAGAGGTTCCATTGTTTAAAGGTCGAAGTGAAGGAGAGAGCTGTATCTACAAAGATGCAATTCTCATTTCTGGGAAAAGTCACATAGCTCAAATCTGCATCCTGGCAAAACCCTTCCTGATTCCCAGAAGCAGAAACTGCAATGAAGACAGAGAAAGAGAAAAATATATAGTTTCTAATTGTCTTTAATTTGATGCTGAAATTATCTAGGTAAAGGGAATTTAATCAAGGCTATATTTGCTTATAATACACACAGCAGAAGGAAGAATTAATTATTGGCTAATTAGATGTGAAGGAAATATAATGTCAGTGCCATAACACGAATTTTAAAAATATCTCTAAGGAATTTACCATTTATCCACACAGGGATGAGGCTTCCCAGCGGGCCTTCTGGTGAAAATTCCTTTGGAGTATATGAAGAATATGACACCCTAGTGGGCCTTCTGTCCATCCTCCTCAGAAATATAGGAATTCCTATTAATGGCGTGACATAAGTTAGCTCCATAATACAGAGTCCTCTTCGGGTTTATCATCTCACTCAAAAATAGAGCCAGAAAGACTTTACAAACCCGTGAAGCCTGACACAGATTATTAAATCGCAGTCACCCCTAGCCTCTCCTCCTTTACCCATAACACACTACTCTTCTCTCTGTTGCCCCTGTCTGCTTGGTTTCCTCCCCTCAGCTCTTCTCCTGTAACTTATGAGACTTCCCTGGATGTATCATTCAGTGAACGTCTTCCCTTCACTATCAAACTGTTGAGATGTTCTTCGGGGTCCTCACTCTTATCAATGTGGCAAATCTACCTGCTTGTCTTATTTCCAACTTTTCTCAACAATTTCTTGCTAAATCTGCCAAGGGATGGAATCCATGCATTTCTTTCTGTCTCTTTAACATTAAAAGACTGTTTGACATAGTGAAGGAGCTTGGTTTAAAGTTTCTGTCATCCACTTGAAAGAAAGAATGAAATGATCAGTTCAAGCTGCACCTGCAGCTTCTCTCACACATAACATAACCAGAGAAGGAAGATTACCTTCTTTTCTTCCCTCAGCAGAACAGAGAGTTCTGAACTGAAATATGCTCAAATTGCTACCAATTAAGTATGAAGAGGCAAAATCCCTAAGAAAATAAAATACATGACATGAAACACAGTTATATAAATCATACCCTAAGTTGACTATAATGAAAATGTACTTATTTCTTGTGGCAGTCATAGCATATAACTATAAACACAGTAGGCTACACTGGCAGAGATATTTTTCTCACAGTTCAGTCAGATAGAGCTGTGGTTTGCCTCCAAAGATTGGAGGCTGAGGAAAATAACTTTTTCATAAAGCAACAGGAAACTTCTGTTGACTGACATCTGCAAGCTTCAGTGGGCCCATGTCAAAGAGTGGGCAGATTGCTGCTTTTCCTTCACAGGTTCTCAGAGATCTTTTCAGTCTTCTGAAGCTTCTGGTGGCTGCTAGCATCCCTCAGCAACAAGACTCCACTCTGTCTTCTATCCTGTGGCAGTGCGTCGTTAACAAAGGCAAATATGACTTGATGGGAGCCTACCTAGGACAAAAGAGCATCTCCCCATCTCAAGGAGCTGAGTTCAATCACAGCTCTAACTAAACTCTTGCACTAAGGAAGACACAATTGCAGGCTGCTGGAGTGAAAGCTGAAGCTTAATGGAGAACATTTCTCAAGCAGTACTCAATGAAGTTCTCATGAGGATACATATAAATGAAAGGCAAATTTTCTGTGTCTCTCGCCAGAATAAAAGGAGATCATAACTTCAAGAGAAAGAACCATTTAATTCATGTAAGGAAATTAAGAATTACCAAGACTCTAAATTTATTGGCTGAATATCATGTACCTGAGTGAGGAAGACTGGGAAATCATTATATGTAATACTAGGTGATTGAACACAGCTTCTTTTTATAGAATGGAAAGAGGCTGTATTCTCTCAACACATAAAAAGTTACCTCCACTTCAGTAACAAAAGTCTGGGGGAATAGTTTAAGGGTTAGCAGGCACCTTGGTTTGATCCCCAGTTTGGTATCCTATCCCCCCAGCAATACTGCACATAGCCCTGGTAGCACATAAGCACTGCTGGGCTAGAAGAATACCATATTCTGGGGTCCCAGTACTCAGCCTTTCAATTTAGGACTGGCCCTATGAACACTTCTAGGGAGAAGAGGGCAAGGAAGAGGAGAGTAGAATAGATGAGAGGAGGGTAGAACAGGAGATGGGCAGAGAGGAACAGAGGAGGGAAGGAAAAGGGAGGGGTGAGGATAGGCAGAGAAGGGCAGGACAGAAGAGATGAGTAAGGGTTAGGAAAAGAGGGAGAAAGGGAGGAATGGAAGAAAAGAAGGGAGAGAGAGAGAAGGAAGGAGGGAAGGGGAGGGAGGGAGGGGGATTTGAACTTACCAACATTCTAAGGGCAAGGAGGACTGTACAAACTCAAGTTAACAAGTGCTTGGTTCAGTTATGACTAACAATCACTGCATGAATTATTTCGCTGTCTTCCTTTTCCACAGAAAAACAAATTTTAAATAGCCATGGATTTTTCATGACTTTTCTAGGGTTTTACAGTCTAACCAAGGCAGCCAATATGTCAGTTAAATATATCAGAATCTGTGCTAAGCTTGTCATAAGCATCACATCACTTAATCCTACCCCAAAATGCCTATGTGAAAACAATGAGTACTCTGGACTTAATAAGAGGAAGGTATAAAATACCATTTAGCTAAATTAAAATTTTTGGAGAAAATTTTCTATTGTTGCTGTTGTTTGTTTAGATCAGGGGTCTCAAACTCGCGGCCCTCGGGCCGTTTGCGGCCCTCCATACAACATTTTGTGGTCCTGCCCTAGAGAATCTTTTTTTGTTTTGTTTTGTTTTGTTTTAGTTGTTTGGGTCACACCCCCCAATGTTCAAGGCTTACTACTGACTTTGCACTCAAGGATCACCCCGACTTTGCCTCCTGTGGCCCCAGGTAAATTGAGTTTGAGATCCCTGGTTTAGATGAAGCTATATATTTTAAAAGAAAAGAAATTATTTTTGGCTCTGTAGTTGCTTACAAGACAAGCCCTGACAGGCATGAACTAAAACTGAGTTAACTTTGGGTTCTCTGACAGAGAAAAGCTAAATTTTATTTACCCAGGCACATAAAGGGCCAATAATTAAACACCACAAAATACTCTCAAATCTCATTATAAATTGATTTATACTCTGTTGAACCATTACTAAGCAAACAGGATGACTTAGTTTTACCTTTCTTTTTCTGCCATCAGAGTTAATGAAGAAGCTATGGGTCAAATCTTGGGAAATGGAAATAACAATAGAGTAAGCAAAGCCTGATTGAACAATAAAACTAGACATGTTTTAGAAATCACTGAGGCCAACCGAGCTCTGGGAAATTTCTGAAAGGTGAAAAAAAAAACAAAAACAGTGCATAAACATAAAAGAGTACAAACTGTTTTTGTAAGGCATGAAAAAGAGAGAACATATCTTAAGGGGCCGAGGAGAAAGCTCAAAGGGCTTATGATGCCTGCTAGGATTCATAGGGCCCTGGGTTTAATTTCAGGCCCTAGCTCCATATGGCCCCCTATGTACTGTCAGAACTAACTCTGGTACATTGAAGGGAAGAGAGGGGGAAGGAGTGAGGGGTGGGGAAGAGAAGGGAAGGGGAAGGAGGGGAGGGGAGGGAAGGAAAAGAGAGATTATCTTTAAACTTAAGCACCTGAAAGAGTTTGAGCATTAACTGGTATCATGGGGCCAAACTATTCAAGTGAAAAAATTTTCATCTGCAGAGTTGTTCAAGAAATCATATTCCCTCAGTGGAGCTATAATAACAAGTACTAATTATAAAGACATGAAAAACTACCTTGATGGAAGCCCCCCAGCCAATAATCAGGGTCACATTGTCCTTCCAGCAGAGACTGCAGGGATACATATCTGGTCGAAGACTTATATCATCCCGGGGCACATTGGTGATTCTCTGCTTTGAAGTGATGTCAAAAATCTTCACACCCTGGAAAACAGAACAGCATTATAGACTCTCTATTCCAGAGAAGAAAAGGAAAGGAAAATTTATTAACCCTCACTGCAAGACACTGTGGATCCCTGGCATTGCAAAATATTATCAGTGCTTTCTGAGCATTACAGAGAAACTTGCAAGCTTTCCAACTAACCACAAACTGTATAAATAATAACAATAATAAAAATAATATCTTCATCTTTCAAGGCTCAAGCGATTAATTAGTGGATGGCTTGGGTGACAAATTCACAGGTATCAAGAACTACATTTCCGAAATGACAGATGAGTAACATTTCTAATTATATTAGACCACTGCATAAATAAAGTTGGTTTTTAAGAAACCCTTTTGAAAAGCCACTGTGCAACAAAAGTATGCCTGACATTTTAAAGCACTCAAATGGGAAACAGAGACATATAACAAACTAACAGCAAGTAAACGAAGAGGTCATTTGTTTGCCTTTACTTCACTCAGAAGAAGTGGGAAAAATACTGAATAACAAAGGAGTCTGGAGATTTCTACAATTCATAGCTGGCCAGGTCTGAATTTACCCATTTACTACATCATACTACATTATATCATGTAATTTTACTCATTTATTACTTTATATCATTTATTAGTTTATCAAAAAATTTTAAAAGATATACCAAGGGTCTAAAAGGTAACTTTTAAGCTTTCTACTTAGCCTAACACATATTGTGTAAACTTTAAGTAAGAAAAGCACCGAAAATTACAATCTTCCTTCTTAAAGAAAGCCCAATTTTTGCCTGTGATTATTCTGTGAGTAAAAAAGAAACCAGCAATATATTGCACTTGTTTAATATCAACTATTACTTGCCTTTGGCTAATAGGCAAATAGTATTTTCAAACCCACATTCCCAATGCAGCCCTTCAGTTATTAAGATGCCTTTTCATTTTCTTGGGCTATTTTCCATGCCTCAGGTTTTTTTACTCTAAATAGAGCTTAGAATATGTTGGGAATTACTCTATTATGAAAGCCAAAAGCAATCATTCCTTTAAGCTTCCAGGGAGGGTACTTATCACCAGGCATAGCTTTTAGAAATGACCATGGCACATGACATCTGTTTTCTTGGAAGAGACCATCCCTTCCCTCTTCTACTCACTCCAGCCTTTCCCTGATGGCAACCTTTCAGAAGATGGGAACTGCGCTTTTACCATATTATTAGCCCAAGCAATCAGATGGCCTCTCCACTTCACACTCCGTATGTTCCCTTCGCCTTCGTGCAGAACTGAAGACTTCCATCTGCTCATCCAAGACCGTTCAAACAACAGCAACTAGAGATAAACAGAGGAAAAAGTTGTTTCAGGAAGGGAGAAGCTCGTACTACATTCCTTACTTACTATTCCTATTTAATTGTGGACAATAAAGAGTACACAAACCCTAGTATATTTTATGCAGACATACATTCACACAGGATACATTTTGCAAACATTTTCCAATGCACCTTAGCCTACTTGGGATGAATGCTGTTTAAGTCTGTTGGTGTGTGGGCATTAGTACAAAGTTGGACCACAAGATGGCACCAAAATACCAAAAGTTATGAAGAATAGTACACTACACTCCAGAAAATAAGACCAGAAAGTTCTTTAAATTAGTTAGCGATTACTTTTTGTAACAAATTAAAACCTTATCATTTTTCTCTGAAGATAAATTATCAGTCACAGATTAAACTGCAACAGCTAAAAGCTGTCTTATTTTTCATTTAACCCCAGAAAAATAAGTTGACAATGTTTGAATAGTAATTTATTTATAAGAGAAATAATCTTTTATTTACATTTTCATTTTATTTAAATTAATTAAATCTAATCAGAAATATCTGTAAAATATCATAAGAGCTCTTACAATATTCTGAGGGAAAAGACTTTAATTTAAAAAAAGTGGACAAATATTATTGCCAATTAAATTACTGTCAAACAGGGATTTGCCAAAATCCCTAAGAATTGTGCTAAAGAGAGAGCAAAAGGGTCTAAGTCTGTGAGCTATATGCCAGTAACCCAAGTTCCAATGTCCAGCCCCATATGTAAACCCCAAGCAGTGTCAGGAATAAAATCTGAGCACCACTGGGAGTGGCCCAACCCCCTAACTACCCCCAAACTCCTAAGGCTGACAAAGTACAGTGCTAGTTAATTCATACTATTACTGTAATTAATAACTGTTATTATTGCTACTGAGGCCACATCTTGTGGTGATCAGGAACCTGGAGCCTGCAGATCAACTCATGTATTATCACAATATAAAGTACTTTTTCTTGCTATATTAAACTTAAATAGTTTTAAAAAGACATCTTTTGTTTACAGTTTATGACCTTAGACATGTAACCTGAAGTGGCAGGTATCCTTCAAAAGAAGTTAATACTTATAAAAGATTCCTTATCAGAATTTTTAAAATGCCTACTATCAGAATTGATTTCAGTTTATTTCATCTATTTTTTTTTCTTTCCTAACTCCAAAGGAGGAGAAAATAACAAGGAAAAGATCAGATTCATATTTGATATATATTTTAAATAGCTAGACTTTTATAGAGAGGCACAAAAGAAAAAAACCCTCTAAAATTAAATATAACCATATTCACAAAGAAGGGGAGTATGGTTACAGTAAATGACAACAAAACTAATAAAGTTCTCTATTACCCAGGCTCAAGCAAGATATGAGTTGGAGAGACAGTAGAGCAGGAAGCAAGGCACTTACCTTGCCTTCCATCTTGGGTATCACGCTGAGTCCCTGGAGCCCTGCTAAGAGTGAGTCTTGAGCACAGAGCCAGGAGTAAGTCTCAAGCACTGCCAGGCCCAAAATATACCAAGGCCTGTCCAACTGTATGATACAGGAATCCTCTGTGCTTGGAACAACCACGCACCCAGACACCCACCTGCAGCTCAGGCTCTAGGTACGAAATAACCATTCCCCCCAATCCAGTTAAAGACCATTTGATATGTGACTAAATGATTTGAGTGAATCTGTGATCTGGGCCGTCCCAAGATCATTAGGCAGGAGGTTATAAGATGATGTTAGTGTTGGGTGCCAGGAGGGGTGTGATGTGGGGAAGGAGGAAGCCAAAGGAATGACACTCACTGCACAGCACGTCATGGTCAATGACTGACTGACTCATCTTTGGTTAACTCTAAGGCAGTGCTTGGGGGCTCTGAGGCTGCAATCAGTGAAGCTTGTGGGGGTACATGTAGAACCCCTTCACTGATTGCAGCCTCAGAGCCCCCAAGCACTGCCAGAAAGTCTCTGGCACCCAGCACCACACACAGGGCCCAAGCAGATCCATGTTCAGGCCCTAGAACTGAACTTCAGGCCTGGTGGCTGAGCATCCTAAGTAGAGGCCCTGCAAATTATGGAAACTGCCAGGAGAATGCCCCAGCCCACAAACAGGGGTGCTTTTATTTTTATGCTTTCTTTAAATTCTTTATCATTTTAATTGAATCTCCATGAGATACACAGTTACAAAGTTGTTCAAGATTGAGTTTCAGTCAACAATGACAAACACCCTTCACCGGAGCAATTTCCCACCACCGATGTTCCCAGCTTCCCTCCCATCCTCCCCTTTCCTCTCTCCTCTTCCCTGCCAGCCTCTGGGCAGTGCAAACACATTTCGAGAAGTAAAACATTTTTCTTACGGTCAAGTGGGCTTGGTCTTAGAAAAACTTCCAAACCACCTGTTGGAAGCAGCAGCCATGGCGAGAGCAAGAGGGCAGAGGGTAGAGTTGGCTCCACCCAGAAAGCATCAAGGCCATTATTAAAGCCATCAGCGGCAGGATCAGAAAAATCAAGTATGCCCCAGATTTCAAATGAAAAACTCAATAAGATCTGATAGAAATAAGACCCCAGGCAAAGACCAGGCTCAACTTATTATATGATAAAACACTCAAGACTCGAGGATAGGGGAAGGGGAAAAAAGTCAGAAACTACAGAAACTTTCAGGCTAGTCCAACAGAAGCCGCAGGTAAAAGAAGTGTTGCAAAAGGCTCTATGCAGGGAAACCAATTTCCAGCATCAGCAGTAGCAAGATACTGGAAGAGCCATTCAGGACATGCTAGCTGGGGAGAAGGGAAGCTGGAGGCTGCAAGATATGCTAGCTTAGGCTCAGTGCAAGCAACATAAGAATGGGACCGTGTCATTTCCATAGTAGAGTTTCCATTCAGGAAAGCTCACAGAACACAACTTCTATCCACACTGTCCAAAATAGAAAATTGGAGCAATTAAAAAGAAAAAAGAAAAAAAATCACCTCTGACAAAGTTATAGGAACTTCAACTCGATAATCAGAAGCCAGATTTCTCCCAGTTTATAGGAGTTAAGAGGTGAAAAAGCCACAGTAGCACTCGATGGAAAAGTTTTGAGAAACAACAGAATTAATCCAGAGATTATAAGAGATCTTCCATTCTTAACTTCTTATAAATGAGACATTCCATGAACTAGAGAACTTTAAAAGTAATCTTATTTTTATCAGAAGACATTAAAATTAAGCAAAAAATAAATAATAAAGGATAAAAAACAAAATTGTAAGCAGAGAATTTTGAAATGAAACTACAAATTCCACATACCTAAATTTTGAGATGTGCAATCAAAGTTGTTAACAAGAAAAAAGCATGCTTTTAACAACTTAGTAATGAACAAAAATATATGCATGCATTAGCATCATGTTAAAAATACACTTTACCGAGAATATAAAAGAATAAATCAAATGGATACATTTTGATTCTTTACGTACCTAGATAAAAGACTTAACATTCTGTGGTAAAATAAAATTTCAGTTCACTGAGTTATCATGATTTTAATGCAAGTCCAAGAAAATTATCAAAAGGTTTTCTTAACAGTTTCCAAATACTACATGAAATACTTTATGAAAGTAGCAGGAATTTAAAAAAGAAACATAACTGGAGGTGTGTAGTTCGGCTCTGCCATGCATTAAAACTTATAAAACTGACACTTATACCTTATACAGTAGTACAGTACATGCATAGTACTTGACAATACAGTATTCTGAATAAGTAAAATAATGAGAAAGATTAAACTGAAAACTTCCACTTGTTTTAATTTGCATAGGTTGTTGTATAATTTACACACAGTACTGCAAAGTATTACAGAACATAAAGTTAGTAAAGTGGGTCTGATGAAGAGATGGTCATAAGAGCGAGTGGTCGCTAAACAGGTAGGTCCTTAAGCGAGGAGTATCTATATAAATAAGTACTCATATACTAAAATCTAAAATATGCAGATTTTTCTTTTTAGTTAATCATAATTCTAGAAATAGATGAAAGGAGATTTTATATTGCTTTTAAATTATTCTGCAGAGAATATATGGGTTACTATTATAATGTTAGTATACAGGGGTGAAGTCTGTTCTTTTATGTTAGGTTACATACACCTTATTTCACTAAAGCAAAAAGATCATCCCTGATTCCTTTGTATGTTTATTTGGATTTACCCCAAAATAGAGATTGTCTTACTTGTAAACCTGGGTGAGACTGCCTCAGTATAGTTTGAGATATCTGTTCTTACTGCCCCACCCATAGGTGGTCTCTTTACTCAATAAAAATGGCAGTTCTGGCAGGCAACTTGCTCTTCATACAAGATAGAAGACTGCCAGACCACGTGTGTTTCACTCTCAGCCTGGTTTGAATTATTTTATGCGTGACCCTGATTCCGACTCGTTCACCTAGGGCTAGAGATATGGCGTGTGGGGTGATTTCACACTTTTATTTTTAATTTCTGCATGCTTGCTTTCTTTTTCACCACACCTGGCTATGTTCAGGTGTTAATCCTGGCTCTGCATGCAAGGTGCTGGTCAGGGGACCATCTGGGTTCTGAGAATATAACTCAGGATGGCCTTAGCTATCTACTATACTGTCCAGTCCCACTGTTAACTTATTTTATAAACAGGATAATTAGGAGAACAGTTAAGACACGATCAAAATAGCACTGGAAATTAAAGGTCTGATATTCAATATTAACATTAATTCATGCAAACTCCACATATTGTTAAAGCAAATAAACAAACTTCTTTAGAAAACTGTTATAAAGTTTTGTTGCAATTTCAGCCAAAAAGCAAGGTCATTTAATCCTGCCTGTGAGATGAATCATGAGATGACTCATGTTCTGTTCTCCCTTTGTCTCCTGTTGGGGTTCTGAGGAAAAATTCCAGCAGAGGGCAGGTGGGACAGCAAGACAAGAACAATTCTTCAGTCCCGACCAGGGAGCCGGAGCCTGAGTTTTCTTACCAAGAGCCTAGCGCACTTGTCAGGGTATCAAGGAGTCGAGAGGTTTTTCCAATGCAAATGAATAAATCACAACCAGCATCTGGGCTGGGTAAAGAAGGGTGAAGAGGGAACTAGTACATTACCTTCTATGAAGAAAATAAGTTGCTCAGATTTACATAATTATTTGAGACATGGTTCATGTTATTTCCTGACAATTTTCAAGTAGCATAAGTTTAAGACACTTTGCCTCTTATTCTGTGGGTGGAAAATAAGAAACAGCCTGCAACTAACAGATATAGTTTTACAGAAAAAAGTTACATGTATTAAGAAAGACCTTTATTTAGAGGACTTCTTTTATAAGTCAAATAATATTATCTAACTTGTTGGTTCTATGCAGGTCTTAAAGTCATATGATTCTATAATTTGTTAATACTTTGGACTTGTTTCTTTGTTTGTTTTTTGTTTTTTGAGCAGCGGTGCATACTCAGAAATCACTCCTGGCAGGTTTGGTGGACCATACAGGATGCCGGAAATCGAACCCAGGTCTGTCCTGGGTTGGCTCATGCAAGGCACATGCTCTACTGCTGTGCTATCTTTCCAGCCATAATCAGCATTTTGTATCTTGTTTACTGAGATTCAAGTATTTTTATCTTTCATCTTTAAAAGCAGATCCTAAATACTTTGCAGAAAGAAGCAACATTTTAGGCTTTGATTGACATACCAAGCACAATAAATATTGGATATTAAGAAAGCAACCCTGCATCTACTAGTCTTTTTTTTTTTTTTTTGGTTTTTGGGCCACACATGGTGACAGTCAGGGGTTATTCCTGACTATGCGCTCAGAAATCGCTCCTGCCTTGGGGACCCTACAGGACTTCGGGGAATCAAACCTTGTTCTGTCCTAGGTTAGTTAGCATGTGCAAGGCAGATGCCCTACCACTTGTGCCACCACTCTGGCCCCTGTATCTACTAGTATTACTCTTGTTCTCACACACACACACACACACACACAATGTGCTTGCTATGAGTGATGTCATTTCTCCAAACCTTTCTAATCTCAGCAATACCCAATTCTGAGCAGAACATGTTCTAATCTTAAAAACCTAAAGGAAAGGACCTATGAACTGATTCATATTTAATATTTACCGTATTTGCCGGTGTATAAGATGACCCTTTAACCCATGAAAAACTTCCTAAAAGTCTTAAAAGTAAGTTACTTCTTAGAAGTAAGAGGGGTGCGGATCACTCGTCCCTGAAGCTGGAACAAGTTTCAGCATGCCATATACCAGCATATAATATGACTCCCGACTTTTAGGAAGTTTTTCATGGGTTGAAGGGTCGTCTTATACGCCGGCAAATACGGTAATCCTTTCTACAGGGATCCTAGATTCTATTACTAAAAATGTTGGTCTATTTCCCTGCACTACAGAGGATCTGGTCTGTGCAGCAGCATCAAAATTCTGAAGGCAGCCCAGGAGAGTCATCTTCTCTTCAGTTTAGCTAACTGCAGCCCATTTGGCTCAGACCAGGGATTGTCTGAAGCATTCTCCTGCCTACAGCACTTTCTCTAGTCTAGATCAACAATGAATCCACCTCTCCTGGCTCTCTCATGTTGGGCCTGCTTCTCTCTTCAAGCTTGGCCTTTTGAATCATCTATTTTGACTCTCTACCCTAGTCTTCAATCAAGATTTCTAGTGCTCAATCCATACAATCCATACCTTGAAGTCAACTAGTAATTATAGAATCATTCCTGTACTGCCCTCAGAAGCTCACCAACTACAACTCGACTGCAAGTGCAGGATTTGATTTCTAACACGCTGGACAAAGTTCCATACAGTAGGAAGAACCAAACAGGCTGCTCCCCTCTGGCGTTTTCAACCCAATGTATGAGCATGCAAGCAGAGATGCAGCCCGGCAATGATGCCAAGGGAAGTTCTGCTTTAGTGATTTAAGAAAAGCTAAGCTTCCTTTCTTCCAAACATTCCCCACTAATTTAGCTAACATAAAACTATCTGCCCATACTTCACTGACTGTTAATAAAATCCATTTATTTCTTTTGTCAAAGCTGCTGAGAAACCTACTGAGTATGGACGTTCTACAAAGCATTTGAGAAGGTGAGGCAGGGAGTGAGCTACCCTTAAAAGCAGCCGGTTAATTTATTTGGTTCATCTTACACATCATGTAATATTGAATCGTCATTATCACAATACTGAGAGCAATTTGAGCTCACTGAAAGCTAAGTACAAGAGAGGAAAAACTGTTTCCAAGAGGTCTATTTTTTTGTTGAAGAAAGTATTTTAGGGTTTATTTCTCATAAATCCACATTCTGGCAGTCAGCACTCTTGGTATTTATATTTCAATAGGCGCCCTCAGATCCTCAGCAATATACTTTATTCTCCTATGTTTTGTGCTGATAAATCTATCTGGTACTTTCCTACAAGAGGTAAAAGGCAACATATCCCAGAGTCTTACCCACACACGTGCCAGGATTCCTATTGAGCTGTAATAAAGCTGCTGGTTCTGGAACCATAACACCCAACATTACCCATCACCTGCACTTTCAGACGGAGGGAAGGGAGTATGACTGGCTCCTTTTTAATCATCCTTTGATCTTTCAAGGATATAAATCACTGGACTCCTTCAGGTCTTCTAAATCCAAACAGCACTGCTTGCTCTGAGGCAGATAAGGGAGGACTGGCTGGAGTCTGCATCCATGGCCAGTCCCTTATCAGGTATGTTTGAAGAGGGAGGGTACATGACAGCACGAAAGATAAAGTGCTGCACCACAGCAGAGCTGGTGCCCCAAACAATAAAACAGAAAGAAAGAAGCGAGTATGGACCACGGCAAATTAAAACACGGAAAGTCAACTGTCTATACCTAGATCAAGGGCATAATGGTGGAAAAGGCTACTGCAAGAGTAAAAAATTCAAGTTACTAAAATATTAGGAATCACAATAAAAAATCAAGAGAACAAGTGAGAAAACCATCGAATCCCAAAAAGATCCGAGACAAGAGCTAGTTATAGAAAGCCAACAGGAATGCTGAGTCCTGACAGAGGTAGCAGGCACCAAGAACTGGCGCATAAGCACCTTTGCCTTATTTGTGACTTTCGCTCTGTACCAAAGTTTAAAACATACAGATTTTCCAAAGAAGCCAAGAATCTTACCATCTCCATCAACAGAAAATATAAAATAGGAAAAGATGAAAGAGTAAACATCCCAAACACACTCTTACTTTCAATTCCACTTTATTTCTTAAAGGCCATTTGACATATCTAAAAGCAGGCAAGCACCAGTCAAATATTCCATGATAGAAAGCCAGCACTCAGAAGGGGCTCTAGACCCTAACTCGATGACGGCTTGCCTCCAAGCAATATTTGAGAAAATACAATTTTGATGCACACAGATTCTGGACAAATGTGTGCAGCTGTAAATCCCACTCAACAAGGATTTGGAATTAAATCAACAATACTGTGTCAAATTAAGGTAAGAGTCAAGTTTGTGGCAAGAAATCTGAACTATAAGTTCAGGATCAACAACAGGGTAGAACACTAGTGGTGTTACTTAGGAGCAGTTTCATTATATAAAAAATGCAGGAGGAGAGAGATCAGACGTCTCCAGTCACCTATCTGGGCTTGGCAATCAGCTGTAGGCAGCATATGAGGTGAGCTCCTTTGCAACCTCACCATTTACACTCTTCGTAAATGTATTTGAATGATGAGTCATCTCAAAAATGACTGGGACATTGAAAAATATAGTTTTATGCATCCACACACACTCCATGAAGACAGAAATAAACCACACAGTCACACACATACACATCTTATATTCAGAGACACAGACGACACATATACTATACAATACAGTCACAAACGGGATGCAAACAAGCCACATGTACACACAATACATTCACACATACAGTATTTCCCAGAAGGATGTTCGAGATAAGGGGGTCATCCACAGAAGGGTTAAACTTGAATTAAGGATGTGCAAAATGAACAAGTCTCTCTCTTTCTCTTTCTCTCTCTCCCCCCCTTCATCCCTCGCATTTTTGGGCCACATCTGGCTTGGGGGACCATATGGGATGCTGGGGGATGAAAACGTGGTCTGTCCTAGGTCAGCCAGCCGCGTGCAAGGGAAATGCCCTACCGCTGCTCTACCGCTCTGGCCCCCATGAACAAATCTCTTATTTTAACCACACAATCTCAATCACAGAAACAGAGACCTGCTTAATCTTTGTCTCTCAGTATGAGCAAAAGAGAAATGGCTAAATCTTGAATAGCTGGGGATAAAAGTCAAAGCAAGCAAAGACTGGACATTATTTCCAGAAGAAACCAAGCCAAATGATGGACCACGGTATCCTGCTCAAGCAGTCCTAGGAGTCTGGAGGCAGACTAGTCAGTCTGCACATAGTCAGTGTTCCACACAGAGCACATATTTGCGTTTTTTAAAATATACTCATTCTGACTCCATCCAAAATAGTTCCTTGGGAACAAGAACAATTATTCCAGATTGAGCCAAAATTGAAGAAAATCTGCAGGTCATGCAGTAAGCAGCAATAATTGGCACTCAAATTGACAATAAATATCAAACCAGCAGTACTCATAATTGTGGCTTCTATGGTAATATTAGAAGATGCCCCAGGCAACGAACACAATCAAACAAATCACAAAGAAGTGGCTAGTAAGTAAAAAATACTCAAAACTCATAATTCAAAGAAGTTACAAAAGAGAACAAAAGCTTCTTTGGATACCAAATTGTCAAGAAGGCTGTGACAAACTACGCACTTCGAACAGAGGAGCATAAGCTGGTGTTTTCTTGAATGCAATGTTACTTGGCAGTATATAACAGCATGCAGCTTAAAAAATGGACTTAACCACTGATTCTAATTTCAATCCTAGGAATCTAGGAAACAATCAGAGCACAAAAATAAGCTCATAATCAAAGAGTTCCACAGCAGAAATTAAATGGCCATAAACTGGTTATGACCCCAAAGCCCAATAATAGGAAAATGGTTAAAAACATTAAACTGGGTTGGGGATGTGGCATAGTAGTAGGACACTTACCTTGCATGTGAGATGTCCTTGCAACAGAGGAAAAAAGAAAGGAAGGGAGGGAGGGAGGGAGGGAGGGAGGGAGGGAGGGAGGGAAGGAGGGAGGGAGGGAGGGAGGGAAGAGGGAGGGAGGGAGGGAAGGAGGAATAGATGGACAAAAGGCTGGAGGAAGGGAGGAAATAGACCCATACAGAAAAAATATTTGGTATTCCACAATATTTGAACTAGTAAAAACAAATTCTTGGACTTTGGTTGCAGGTTAGTAGGAAGAGAGGAAAGAGGTCCAATGGCCATTAGGGAATACAGTAGGAGATAACTGGGACTCTGGTGTTGGGTGTGGTTTGATATTATATATTTAGAAGACGTATGAAACTGTACTCCTAAAATATCAGCCCTGGAAGCCAGAACAATAACCTCAATTTAAAGTAAAAAACAATAAATGGCAATATCTGGGGAACAGACTGATAGGTCAATGGACTGGAGTGTATGCATTTTCATGAACAAATACTGAGCTCAATCCCAGGCACTGGATGGTTGCCAGAGCACCACCCAAAGTGATCCCCGAGCACCAAGCTAGGAGTAGACCCAGAACATTCTGGGTATGGCCTTAAAAAGAAACAAAAAAGGGACTCTGTAAGCAAAGAACAGATTTCAAGAAGTTCATTTGATTATAAATGTTAGGTTAAAAAGAGAACCAAAATTGTTAGGATTACTTTATATAGCAATGTAAAATAATAATCAACACATTATTGTATAAAGTAACTTATTCTTATTAAAGCAGTGTGTGCATGCTATGTTGGCTACTATCAGAGAAAAATAAACCAATAAAGTTCCACTGTTGAGAAATAATGATTTACTTATATTGTTAATAATTTGATATATAGCTTCCCATGAATGTTACTACATCTATTATATTTGTAGGAAAAGATGAAATCAGGCCATACAAAGAAACAGCTCAACGGACTAGAGCATACATGTGTACATTTTCACAAAGAAACTCCAAAGTTGCAATCTAGCAAGTGCTGAGGGTTTTATTTCCTCCAAATGTGTAAAACGAACAAACAAAAAGCTGCATCCGAGGCTGGTCTGGCATGGACTAGTAATTTCACAAAACATCAGCATTCCAGAAAGCCTACAGCCATAAGAGGGAGTCAGAAAACAATTATGTTTGAATGCAGCTAAAATATCAAACATCTTAGAAGCCACCTAATTAGTGAAACAACTCCACATTCTGGCTAAAGCGAGAGACTATTGCTTCCTTAACACTGCTATCTTTAGCCTTAATTTAGCCTCCCCACATCTAGATAACATCATTAAGATACCGAATGGATGAATTGGTGACTCAATGGTGAGCACAGTTGCTCTCCAATGGTTCAATGAATGCTCATGAGCATCCATCCATCCAGGGCAAAGCCCATCTCCTTAAACCCTCCCCAAATCGTCTTTCAGGAACCTGGAACAAAGCCTTCCTAATACTTTCCTCATTTCCCACGGGCTTATTAAAACACACACACAAACACACACAGACACACACGAACATTTTTCCTCTTTCAGCATTTTGCACTTTATCTCCCACTCCCTCAAAACATACTTTTTACAATAACAAATATTTTAAAAACTTCAGTTGTCTTACTTCTCATGAACTTTGCTTGTGTACACCATGAGATACATTTCTGGGCCACAAATGATTGGAAAGAGCACATACAAGGAGACTCATCAACACTCAGCACCAGGAAATACGTTTTGTTGCTTCCCAGTGGAGCACTGTATGAGGACAGTTTGTCCACAGGTGGCTACTAGAGATCCAGACTGTCCACTTGTAGAAACACTTTTGGTGATCTTATTTTTGGTGGATCTTACTGGATCCACCCAGGAGAACTGGATTATAAAAGAAAAGAAAAATGGAAAAAAATCCAGGATGTATGCTAAGCCTAACATATGAATCCCCACTTCTGGTCTGACCCAAAGATCAAGCACTCTCGGGCTTCGGGGCTAGCAGTGGGCTCTGAGGCTCACGGAGCTTTCTGGATTCTAACAAGATGCATCACTCTAAAAGGCTGCTCTCTTAAATTCTCTCCTTAAAAGGACTCAAATGCACCTGTTTTTTTTTTTTAGGAACTGTCGCTGAAAATGCATAAAACCTGATCTGAGCTACCACTACTGGTGCCTTTCTTTCATAACCAGGAGACCTGGGTCAAGTTCTTTCCTGTCTTCATTTTCTCAGTGTCTTTCCTGCTCCGCTGACATTTTCCTGCTTACAAATCCACTGTCCTGGCAGCCAGGGCTACTGGCTCTAGCTCAGAGTCACTTCGGCAAAGAGCTGACGACCTTGTTTCTGAAAATGAGGCCCGCTGCACACAGCATTGTGCCAATCTAATCATTTCCAAAAGGATCCAGTCGGTCATTACAAAGTAAATTTTAGAGTTCAAAGGTAAGGGTCAGAAGAATCTGCTGACAGAGAAGGACAGAACTAAATATCTGAGCCAAAGTCAACAACAATAGAATCAAGAGACCTAAACTTTAACAATCTAAACTTAAATGGGCCTGTTATCCTGGCAGGCCAGGAGGCAAAGGGTGTTGGTATAGGATGCACTCTTGGAAAATTGGTGGAGGGAGATGGACACTGGTGGTAGGAATCGCTCGGATTCACTATATGTCTGAAATTCAACTATGAAGGATTTTGTGGATCATGACAGTTTCAATAGAATAAAATTTAAAAAGAAAAGAAAAGAATCTGCTGACAGAGCTGAGCAATTAAAAAGAAAAGTCCAGGCAAGATCTGATTAGACTACTTTTCACTAAAATAGTAACTTCATTGCTGTGCTCATGTATTAGAATCCTGAATACACAAGAGGCCATCCTTTTAAACAATCTACGGGTTCACATATTTGAAAGCTCCCTCCGATGGGACTTTTAAGAGATGTGCTTTCTCTCACACTCAATTTTTATTTTTAAGCTTAGAAACAAAACAGAATCTAAAATAAGCTTTTTATGCTCATGTGCCAAACAGTAGAGTCCATAAATCCAAGTATGGTATTCAAGAAGTTACCTTGAAAATCTAAAACACAAGTTTATGCCAGACACATCTACTATAGTTCCTTTTCTAGTCCCTGGAGGGTTAAGATGGTCTAAGGACCTAAGCTGGAACATTCAAAAGAAAACATCAACAATGGTGTCAAACTGCTATTTTAGGCTCTTTTTCCTTTTTCTATATTGCTGTCTTTTAGGATGATCCTAAATGAATGTTCCAATTACTTAATAAAACAAAAACTGTAATGAATTAAGGCCAAATAAAGCTAAACTATTAAATTAGACAGCTCATAAACCCATAGAATAATAACATCATCTTTATCTCATTACAGGACTTTTATCCCTCTGTTTTTCTTTAGCTTTAGTGCGACTCTCACCATTGTTCATAGATGTAAAAGACCAAGATTCATTTATTGGTCCCTGTGAGAAACAATGGTGTTTGGGGATGAGCTACAGAGCCCGGTTCCATTCCCCAACCCCCATATGGTCCCTCGAGCTCACCAGGAATGATTCCAAAGTAAAGTCAGGAGTAAGTCCTGAGCACTACTGAGTATGCCCCTATCTACCTCACCCACTCCAAAGAAAAGACAGTTAGGGTTTTTTTGATGGGAGTTTGCTTTGTTGCTTATTTGTCTGGTGGTGCTCAGTGGTTACTTCTGGTTTGGGGCTCAGGGGACCATAAGGGATGCTGGGAATTAAATGTAGGTCAGCCACATGCAAGCAATTGCCCTTTCACTATACTATCATTCTGTCCCCAAGATTTTTAAGGGTTAAGTGTTTCCAGTCTTTTAAAGATTCGATTATTTCTTAAAAGCAGGTCATAAATTCTCAGTTTCATTATGATACTTGTCCTTATACTCTTTTCTTGCCGTATAACATTCTGTATCTGCTCTAAACAGAGATAATTTGATATCTACACTACGTAAGTATAAGCTTTTTGCTAAATGTTGGACTCTTCAAATTTGTTTTCATTTATGCTACTGAAACCTGAAGTTGAAAAGATCTGAGGAACTATTGGGCCAACATAGTTTATTTTGTCTTATTTTTTAGAAGTCTAACATGCTGTAATTTAGTGATGCCTTTTTTGTTTGCTTGCTTGCTTTTTGAGCCACACCTGGTGGCATTTAGGGGTTATTCCTGGTTCTGTGCTCAGAAATCGCTCCTGTCAGAGTGTAGGGGACCATATGGGATGCTGAGAATCAAACTGGGGTCTGTCCTGGGTTGTCCCTACCACTGTGCTATCCTCCAAGCCCATGCATTTGTTTTTTAATGAGGATCAGAGAGACAGTACAGTAAGGACACTTGCTTTGCATGAGGCACACCTAGGTTCAATTTCCTGAGCACAGAACCCAAAATAAGCTGAGTACTGACAGATGTGGATGTGGCTCAAAACAAACAAACAAACAAACAAACAACAAAGCAAAATAAAAAAAGAAGCATGAGCCAGAAAGAAGCCCTGAGTACTGCTAGGTGTGAAACCTAGCAGTGTCAAACCTCTCCACAAAGAAGGAAACTGCTCTTCTCCTCCCCCCCCCCCATTTGTGAGACTTCCAAATGAAAGTGATCATTTCTTTTAGTCCTGATCCTTCTCTCTCTTTCCCTTCCCTTTGTTGTTGCTTTGATGACCAGTTTTTACACAACCCTTCACATACTTGATCCGATCACATCACAGTGTAGTGCAGATCTAACACAGGGCTGAGGTGCCAGAATCACACCTGACAGTGTCACTGTGATGACACTCAAGATGCAGGCTGCAGGCAAGAGCGAGGATCAAACTTGTGAGCTCAAGACCTTAAGGCAGGTGCTCGTTCACTGAGCCATATTCCTAGGACCTCCTTCTTACTGTCACCTTTGACCTTACTTCTTAGCTTATTTGTTGGATTTTCTTTTTGTTTCTGAACCACATCCAGTGGTTCTCAAAGCTTATTCTTGGCTCTGCACTCAGGGGTAGTTGCATGCAAAGCAAGCTCCTTACACTCTATACTATTTCTTTGGCCCCTTAACTTCTTTTTGTTAAATCAAGGCTAAGTTCTTTACTGAAAACCTTCAATATTCAACTAAATAAACTTTTCACAAAGCATATAAAATACTAATGCCAAAGCTATGCAATGTAAATGATCTTATAGACATACAAGAACAGAAGAAATCTCTCCAGAAAATTATGTAAAACACATCAAGTTTGATTCTGGGAACTTTCCATTACTGAACAACATACCAAGAGGCCATCTAGCTTATTAAATAAAAACTACTTTTTACTATTCACTAAATATGTATTTTACATAATCAAATGCAATAGTTATATCATATTTGTGAACTTCAGGAAAGATTTTTTGTCAGCACCTCTTGTTAAAGTATTTTTATTTTATTTTATTTTGGTTTTAGCATTTAAACAGATGCAGATTGAAGACAGAAACCATTTGATTCTTCTATAGAACCTTCCATAGATAAAACTTCTATAGGTACAACCCAGAGAATATTCTTTGGGAGTCCCAGGAGGCTGGAACCTAGAAATCAAGAGCTGCAAAGCTGCAAAGCGGCAGAGATTCTCAACTGATTCAGGGTCGGCATGTTAGCATCCTGCCACGAAATGGACTTGGGGTAAACAGAAGCTGCCACTGCCACTCAACTACTTCACTGAGCTGTTGAAGGTGCTAAAGAAATGCTGGGTAAGATCTCGGGCTAAATGTTGGATAAGTATGGGCTCCTGGTCTTTTATTCTGTAGCAAGTCCAGGGGAAAGGACAAACACTTTGGTGGAACAGTCAGATCTTTCAGCATTGTCCAGCAACAGAAATGACTCAGGTGGGCTCAGGTCCACCTCCTTCCCACTGAGTCCTAGATGGAAAAGGACCCAATCCAGGGTCTTAGCATACCGCATTTCACGGCAAAAATATCTTCAAACCAAATTGATCATTGGTTACTTGAAAGAGTAAACATGTAACGACTCATTCCAAAAGTAGAAACTTTAGAATATACCACATTTAGAAGCAAGTATATACATGCATGGACGGATTGTTGGATCACTTTCGTAAGGGTGGAGACTGGGGTGTTATCCATGCAGTGCTCACAGGGCCTTGAGACACCCCCAGAGATAACTGAACACTGACTCACTGTTAGGAGCTAAAGCTGCAGCAGAGCTGGGGACCACCAAGACCACCCAGCAATGCTGCGACCTCCAGGGCTACACATCTGGTGGTGCTTAGGGGTCACATGATAAAATCAAAGTGCTGGGCATACTAACATTGTGATCTTCTTCCTAAAGGAATGTAACAAGAAACACACCTCTCCAAAAGATGATGGTTCTGACCATTTTAGTACCTAAATATACTAAGGCCAAACTGAAGCACAATAGACACAAACACTGGCCCGGCCACCCCCCAAAAAACTGCAGGTGTTGCAGATGGCACCAGGCTGACCTTCTTGCCTCCTGTCACAAACTGCTTGCAGCTGGATCTCGAGAACTGCGGGTGCACAGCAACAATCTGAAAAAGAACCCAAGACTAGTTTAAGAGTCAGTGAAAACACAGAATAAATTGGGTACTACTAATCCATTCCATACAGCAGGACCACAAAACTAATCTGAGGGTTTGATAACATTACAGGTAAAAAGATTGGGAGTCCCTGGCAGTAAGTTCTTGGAAAAGAATAAAACTACAGTCCTGATGTAGTGCAAAATCTTGAGGAATACATGCTTCTGAGATGCAAGTTTTGAGCTCTTTAGGAGATGGAGCAATTGAGACATCACCGAGAGAAGGGTGGACCCCCCCCCTTGGATAAGAAAAAGCCACAGAATATCTAAGGATCATAATAAAAATATGAAAGGACCATCAAGAGTCGAAGGCTTTGTGACAATACCCACATTAACTTTCAGGTATGTAGACAATAGCAAGTTAAGACAATTTGGAAAAATCCAATCTAATCTTCTCCCGAAACCCATGCTCAGCTGTGTTCACTCTGCAGAAGTTAATGTTCTCTTGTGAAGACTTATCTCTCTCTGGGTCTCACACCACATTTCTCTAAGTGAATTCCTCTAAATGAAAGTATTTTACTTCACTATTTCACCTCCTTCTGAAATTCTTTTCTGCAAGAGAAGGGGACAATCCCTCATGTTTGTGCTGAGGTGAGGACTGGGTTTCTTTTTCTGCAAAGATCAATTCTACCTCTAGCCAGAGTCCACAGCTCTGCCAAATCTCAAGTAGTGGAGACCAGTTCCCAGGTCGTGCAGACCAAGTGGTTTTCAAGAACAGCTTGGTGCGGCCTCGTGGGGTTGGCTGGATATGAGCACCACACTGTAGTATAAAGTTGATCATAGGTAATACCTGACTCACACCAGGCATTTCCTGGAGTTGCCGAAGCAGGTGATCACTGAGGTGGAAGCAGTTTCCTCAAGACCTTCACCCAAGCTGGTGTAATAACTGGTTCATCTCCCACTGGCCTTCCTCCTTCACCTCCATCCTGTCCCCCCCCCCCCTTTTTTTTTTGTGGTTTTTGGGTCACACCCGGCAGTGCTCAGGGGTTATTCCTGGCTCCAGGCTCAGAAATTGCTCCTGGCAGGCAAGGGGGACCATATGGGGCGCCGGGATTCGAACCGATGACCTCCTGCATGAAAGGCAAATGCCTTACCTCCATGCTATCTCTCCGGCCCCTCCTTTCTTTACCTTTTTCCTTTCTTTGTGATAGAGTTAACATTTTATCATTTTTTAATTTTTAAGTGCTATGTTTTGCAATATGGTTACTGGTAGGGCTTTATAGGTACAAAGTTCCACACCACACACTTCCCACCTAGAGTATCCATTAACCCCACCCCATCATCCTAGTTTTTTCTCCATTCCTGCCCCTACTTCCTCTCTCTCCCCCCCAGCTCAGTCCTTCCAGATAGACCAGTTCTTGGGCTTTTGCTTTTGGACAATTGTTCTTTTATTTTCTAGTGAGCCTCATCTTGGATTCTGGAAGGTTGTGTTTAGGAAAGTTAACTGCTAAGTCGGAGTTTTTCTTGGGGGTCTCTTCCTGTAACATGAGGCCTATGTTGCTCCCCCAATCTAATCATCCCTAGATTCAAGTATTCATTAACATAATGGTTGGTTCTGTGTAAATCGGCATACTGAGAATTTCTAGACATTTAAAAAAATCACAATTGGACTCATAATCCTTTATGTAAGAATATTTCCTCCTCTAGCATGATCATCTTTAAGTCAATGGCTCCTTATTTCCCTGACCATTCCTGCTGCACAACTGGCAGTTCTTACTTTCACATTTTCCTAGTCTACCTAAATACCAATGTCCAATCATGTTCATGACCTCTGTTACACATCTCAACATCTCCCATGTGGGGCTTTAACTTTCAGAAGGCAACTGCTATTCCAGATACCCACTATGCTCCTCAGTCATATTCCCTTTTCCCTTTTCTTCATTGTAGCTGTATGAAAACATACAGTACTGCTCTTCCCCACACAGTAGCAGTCAGCTTGTCTCACCTTCTTTGCGTCCCTCTCGCTCTTGAAGGCAGCGGGGGTCTTCCATTGTTACTGTCTCTCCCTCAGCAGTGGATCCCATTTCTGAGTCCACAGACTTCTCGCTCGCATTCTTTTATTTTCAGTCTCCCCTGCTATCGATTTTTGACCAACAACCAAAACAAACTCTGCAGAAATCTTCTCTCCCTTTATCTACCAAAGGTCTCTCTTTCTCAGCACCAAATTTTCTGAAGTGTCTAGGTTGGTAGTTTCTACCCCTTTGTCTCTGATTGATATAAGTGAGTGTCCAGCTCTTGAAAGCTGTCCTGACTAAGAGCACCAATGTTCTATAAAAATATAAAAAAAAAAATTGCCCTGTTTCAGTCCATACTTGATGCTGTTTTCACACTGACATTCTTAGTGTGGCTCATTGAACATTCTCTTTGGGCTGCCCTTGCACCACCATCTGGATGACCTTCTATCCCTCTACCTGTTTTTCTTCTACCCTCTGAGTTCTTAGAATAGTGCAAATTTTACCATAAGTGTTCTCTTAGCTTTTAACGGAAAGGTATCTTTTGAAGTGGCTCCTTACTCAACTTTGATGTCATCAGCAATATGCTTTTAGAGCCAATCTCCATTTTGTTTCAAAAATGTCATGCTTCAATACATCCCACCAGGTACCACAGTCATCCTCAGGCAGCCCATCTGAGCCATTTCCTTATTCCCACAACCTATTCCCATGAACCAAAGCAAGAATCCAGGCAGCCCTCTACTCCTCCTGCTTTCACATCCTCATCCAACCATGAGTAAACTGTTCAATTTAATTCTTAAAGGTTTTTCCAATATATTTCCCTGCCCCACCCTGCACACTGTTGTTTTTCGAAAAACCAAGATTCTATAAAGTCATGCCTGGAGCACCACATCACCCTCCTAAATTGTCTTCTCCCCTCACAGACTTAAATCATCCCCTGCTCTGACAGTGCTGACTTTCTTAAGTATCATCAGGTCCTATCTCTTCTCAACTGTTAATCGATAAATATGTGAATGAGCGAGTGGAAAAACTGAATGATCCCTTCTAATACCAACACTAGTTACTTTAACTATGCTCTCTAGGCCTTGTCCCTGCCTTGCGTCTATCGGCTCTCCAATCTGTACTGTATATATGGTTTCTATATTAATTTTCCTAAAGCTCAACTCAGTTTATGCCACTTCTTTGCCCTTAAACATTCAATAATTTCTCCTTATCTACAGATGAAATTGAAATGCTTTAGCTTAACTATAAAGCCAGGCCAATTTGTGTCTACAATTTTCCTGCCAGGTCAGGAATTTTATGCACCATCTAAAAGAAACTATTTGCCATTTCCTGAACATAGTTTGAACTCTTAGGCCTCTCCATTTCTATATTGTTCTTCCACATACAAAACTGGCATTTTTCTCTGTCCTGTCCATTTATTAAAGCCCAGTCAAACATCACTCCATCTGTGAAGCCATTACTAACAAGTACAACAGAAGAGGCTTTTCTTAACTTTGGATTCCTTAGTGATGTCTTTGGGTCTTTAATCAGGAATTCATTCTCTGTATGTGTGTTTATCACCTTTCCCACTACAACAAGATTTCTTATAAGCCAAGATCACAATCACTATTTCTTTTTTTTTATTTTTAACTGACAAGCATCTTAAACTTTTTTTCCAAATAAATTCTTTAACTGAATCACCATGAGATAAGTTACAAAGTTGTTCATAATTAAGTTTCAAACAATGCTCAATACCTTTCTCTTCACCAGTGTACATTTCCTGCCACCACTGTCCTCAGTTTCCCTCCCACCTTCCCCTCTGCCTCAATGGCAAACACTTCTATTCTCTCTCTCTCTTCCTTTTCTATCTTTTAGACATTGTGGTTTGCAATATTGTTAATGAAGGGGTTTAATGCATAGTACTTTACTTCCATACAACATCCAGTCTTTGTCCAGAGTAATCATCTCTGACTATCACCGGCACAGTGGACACTTCTCTGTCGTAAATGCATTCCTTCACTATTGGGGTGAGCTTCCCACCATGAACTGGTTCTACTGGCCCAAATTAATTAATTAACTAATTAATTATATTCTAGATATTAATACCATACTTTTTTTACCATACCTTATTTTTTAATAAGTGATCATTATCTATCCCTCTTCCACTGACTCATTTTGCTCAGTATGATGCTCTCTATAATCCATGTATAAGTAAGTTTCTATCTTCTAGTTTCCTTTACAAAATTAAATAGTACCTCATATATTTTAATTTTTGAGTAAAGATTACTAAAAAAATTAATGCATGGCCGACATTTTCCAAAGTATTAAATCTTTATTACATTAACTGAAAAAATAGAAAAGTTAAAACCAAATACTTACTTTAATGGGGCAGTCAAATGTCTCATGAAATTCTTCTCCAGAATATAGTCCAAACACCTGTACCTAAAAAAAGTAAATAAGCCCTTTTAGTTCACTGTGACAGCAACAAAAAAGGCACTAAGTTGGTGAGAAATAATAAAATTCATTTTTTAAAAAGCAGAACATTTCATATTCAAAATTTCTTGTGATCTCTATTAAGTAGCCAATGAAAACAATTCTATCAAAGCTAAGATAACTCCACTAAAATTAAATTCTATAAGCATTTCCTGAACAGAGTTCCCTTTACACACCACAGATTTGTTTTATTAAGTAGATGCCAATTTTAAAAGGTGAAAAATAAACAATCCTTAAAAATGATAAATTTATAATAAAATAAGGCATAAATAAAAGAGAACATATCTAAAAAAAGCTCTAGCAAATAGGCTGATACTATTTTCTAAGTAATGGGTTCTTTTATTCAAATTGTCATTTATTATGATTTTGAGGGAGAAACAGTGAAGCAAAAATGGCCTTGTCGCATAACATTCAGACAGGTAGTATCTAGTAAAGACTGTAAGATTAAACTTTTATATGAATCTTTATGTAGAATAAGAAACACTTTCTTCCACTGTCTTAATTTTTATTCTTTAACCAAAAAAGGGCCAAATATTCTAACTTCATAAGACCAATTCTATAAATACAATCTGTATCGGATAGGTGATTTGTAAAGCTATGGATATTTTGGTTAGTTTCATCAATATGGCAGCTACAACTAATTATATACCACTTATACTACTAAAAGTATAAGTTGGCAGTGGTGGTGGGATTGGTGCTGGAACACTTTATGTCTAAAACTCAAACTATGAGTAACTCTGAAAACCATGGAGCTAAAATAAAATATTTTCTAACATAAAAAAATAGCAAAATCCAAACCATTTTACACTCATTTCTTTGCTCTCCATTTTTATTTATTTTGCTATTTTGTCTTTGTGATTTTCACACTTAGATTTTAAAAATAAGTTATTCTAGAGAAGAAGATTGTATTTAGGACTGGAGAGAATAGAAAAATGGTAGTCACTAGGAAAATCCTCAAAACCCTTTCCAGCGGGGCGGGAGAGATAGCTCATTGGTAGGGTATTTGCCTTGCAAGCAGCCTATCCAGGATGGACAGTGGTTCGAATCCCGGCATCCCATATGGTCCTCCGTGCCTGCCAGTAGTGATTTCTGAGTGCAGAGCCAGAAATAACCCTAAGCGCCGACACCGCTGGGTGTGACCCAAAAGAAAACAAACAAAAAAGCCTTTTCCAATTTGCCTTAAAAATACTTAAAAAGAGAGTGCAGTGAGTGAGGCGCTGCCTTGCAAGGAACAACAAACCAGGTTTGATCCCATACACCACACAGAATGCCCAGAGTATTTCCAGGAGTGATCCCTAAAAGCAGGGTCTGGAGTAAGCCCTGAGCGTCACTGGGTATAGTCCAAAAACAAACGAACGAACGAACGAACGAACGAACGAACGAACGAACGAACGAACGAACGAACGAACGAACTAAAATAGCAGGAATGAAGTCTTGGTTGTTCCATCTAGGAGAGCATCCAATGAATTCTTCACAGGAAAGATGATTGTTTCTATTGTCTTAACCCATGTAGTGTTAAGAGCATGAGGAAAAATGTTAAAATCATAACCCCCTTCACGAGGAAAGCTGCCTAAAATAAATCTCCTTAATAAAACGCAACTGGATCATTGTTGATTCTAGTATAATAAATAACAAGCAAGAAAAATAACAATGTTTGCTAACCCTATGAAAAAGTCTTCTCCCAGTTTTATAACATGCAAGAAGGCAAAAAGAATACCCAAGGTCTGTAAAAAGAATACTTTAGTATCTTTTTCTTTTTTTGTTGTTTTTGTTTTTTTATTTTTTTTGTTTGTTTGTTTTGTTTTGTTTTGTTTTGTTTTGTTTTTGGCCACACCTGGCAGAACTCCTGGCTGGTTACTTCTGGCTCTGGGCTCAAAAATGTCTCCTGGCTTGGGGGACAATATGGGATGCTGGTATTTGAACCACCATCCATCCTGGGTCGGCTGAGTGCAAGGCAAATGCCCTACCGCTGTGCTATCTCTCTAGCCCCTTACTTCAGTATTCTTAAATATACCAGAATTCAAATTACTTGGAGAAAAACCAGACTTTTAAAAATGTTTTAAAAGTGATTAGAAAAGAAAGAATATCCCAAATAGTAAAATAGATCCTGTTATTCTCCCTACATTATAGGAGAAATAGGTTGCGGCATTAACTTTAACTGAAGTTACCTGAACATCATCACACAGCTAAAACTTTGTAGGATATTTCTATTCCTACTAACAGAGCTGCATTTTGACCCTTTAAGACATATAGAACCTTCTTAAAATTTTAATTATCATGGCCAGACAGTGCAGGATGTAAGGCACTTGCTTGTCTTGCACATGGCTGTGCTGGGCTTAATCCTTTGGCTCTACAGTTGGTCTCAGAAGTAATCCCTGAGCACAGAACCAGGAGTAAGTTCTGTGCACCACCAGGTTTGGTCCCAGCAGCCAAAAGAATAAATAAATAAAAATAAATAAATAAACTAAATCTGGGTCAAGCTGGTGACAATAGAAAGAGCTGGGATGGAAAGATTTCAGAAAACTCTGAAATGCAGCTATGTGTCCTTATAAATGCAAAATGTATCCTACTACATGAGCAATAAAGAACAGAACTGACATTGAAAGAAAATCAAAATCTTGCTCAGACAATTACTTGTTTAAGTATACAGAGAAATGCTGCATGACTTAGCAACAACAAAAAAGTCAGAAGTGGGTAAGATAGTGGTGAAGAGCAGCCACACAGCGTACCCCATTTTTCGCCTTCTTGGTATTTTCAGAGGTATGCTTATTCATTCACCCTCATTTTGAACAGTTGAGGCACAATGCTGCAGGGGTGTGAAGAACCTGGGCCACAATGAGTGAAGAAAGGGAAGGGTTGCAATACAAACAGTTCCCCTGGACTGGGAATTCGCCATGTGTTGCCATTCTGCAACATCCACAGGGCTCCCACATGCCTGGGGCCCAGCTGCAGGTTGCAAGCATCAGGTCAAGCAACGCTCTTAGCCAAACACCATGGAGGCAGGCAAGGCTCAGAGACATGCTCTTAGCCTCTGCACGATGCTACCTCTGGCCCAAGTGTTATTGAGTTTCCTTGAGAAAATGAAAGCAAATGGAACTGAAGCAATATAATCAAAATCATAACTGAAGCCCACACTTCTGAAATTAAAACAGTACTTCAGTATATGGATCAAGGGCACTTAGGATGTTCCAGATGAAATTAATAAAAATAGACCCGAACAAGACATAACTTAGCACATGGAATTAAAAGAACCATTTATTGTTCTGTTGTTGTTATTGTTGTAGGTAGGCCAAACTTCAGAACAGGGCAAAAGTAAATTTTTAAGGTTCTCTTTAAAAAAAGAAAGAAAAACAGGCTTGTTTCAGAAACGTCTACACAAAATAAAATTCAAACTAAAGGGAGGAGTAACACCCAAGTTTTGAAAGAAAATATTTCAACCCACTACATTATGAAGGCAACATACACATGAAAAAAGACTATTAACCACATGGAGTGAGTTAGTACAGTGGGGAGAGGGCTTGCCTTGTTAGCTGCTGACCCTGGTTCAATCCCAGGTATCACTTATGGTCTCCCAAGCACTGCCAGGAGTGAATCCTGAGTACAGAGCCAGGAGTAAACCTTAAGCACTGCCAGACATGCCTGACCCCCTCCCCCAAAAGGAGAAAAAAATATTGTATATGTATAGACCCTAAAAAATGACTAAAACTGGGCCCAGAGAGATAGCACAGCGGTGTTTGCCTTGCAAGCAGCCGATCCAGGACCTAAGGTGGTTGGTCGAATCCCGGTGTCCCATATGGTCCCCTGTGCCTGCCAGGAGCTAATTCTGAGCAAACAGCCAGGAGTAACCCCTGAGCACCACCGGGTGTGGCCCAACCCCCCCCCCCAAATGACTAAAACTGTATTTTGCTGAAATAAAAGTATACTCTAGGGCTGGATGACACAGGTGGTAGGGCATTTGCCTTGCACACACTAGCCTAGGACAGACGATGGTTTGATCCCCCGGCGCCCCATATGGTCCCCCAAGTCGGGAGCCATTTCTGAGTGCACAGCTAGGAGTAACCACTGAGCGTCACCAGATGTGGCCCAGAAAGAAAACAAAACAAAAAAAGTACACGTTAGTGCCACTTATTTATGAAAACACACCACACACACAAATACACTGATCAATGTGTTTGTACGCATGCCAGAGGTGATCAAAATTTAGTATTCAAGCATAAAGAAGTCATGGAATTACAAAAGTAGAGAGCTGGAGAAATAGTACAGTGGTTAAATTGCTTGTTTTACACATGGCCAAAACCAGGTTTGGTCCAAGTACCACATATAGTCTACCAAGCACCACCAGCAGTGATCTGAGATCAGAGCCAAGAGTAAGCCCTGAGCACTGCCTGGCGTGAGTCCTCCAAAATGAAATGGACAGCAGTCAAAGAAACAATAAGCTTTAAACAATTACTACAACTGTTTAAAATTTACTTTCAATTACTTTAAAATTTAAATGTAGGGCCCAAATGACTGAGCACTGCCAGATGTGGCCCCAAACAAACAAGCAAAAACTTAATAGTAAACATCAGATGTCATTCTCAAAAGGATAGTAATTGTCATTTCCACACTAAAAATTTAAAAAACTCATAGGGGCTCAAGTGATAGTTATGTGGGTAAGGTGCTTATCATTCATGTGCTGACCTGGGCTTGATCCCCAATACACCATAAGGTCATCTGAGCTATGCTAGGTGCAGAACCAGAAGTAATCCGTGAGCACTATAAGGGATGGCATAACAAACAAATTTTTGAAAGATAAAAAAGGAAAACCTAATGTCACTTATCAATATAGTTAATTAGATATTGAGAGTTCACCTCTGTGATAAGTGCTATATTTCCATCTTCACTAATTACCAGTACATTAAAAATAACATGGGCCTGGGTAAAGGACCAGTTACATATATATTTATTTTTTGAAAAATGTGTTTTCAAATCAGTGAGTGATAATAAAATAGTAGAAAATCACTTTTTAAAATGTTACATGGCTCCACACTAAACATGTCATTTTTAAGCCTGACTGAAATAGGAAAAGAGATGTGCCTGTCAGGACGTGAAGGGTCACTGCATTACCCTCCAGAAATGGCAGCTAAGTATCCACTTTGCAACATCAAATAATTCAGCACTGAGTGCTCCAAAGCCTCTTCAATGAAGTGCTGTGGTAAAAATATTCTTTCACACTCTGGGACCAGAGAGAGTTCAGAGATATTGAAATATGCAAAATCAGACCCTATATGTGCCTGGGTTGAGTTCAATCCCCAGTGTCAAATGGTTCTCCAACGATTTCTGAGAATAGCAGTCAAGACTGCCCAATGTACCTTGGCACCAGAGGAACTCGCAGTCCCCCAACTTTGAACCCTTGCCCAAACCACTGACCAACCAGAGATTCCCACATTCCCCGGCCACTACTTCGGAGGATCTCCTTCCCCTAAAAAGAAGAGTTCTTTTAGAATCCAAACACATAAATATCCTTTCAATAAATTAACTCAATGAAATTCAAGTAATCACTTTAAGAAAACAAAATGAAGATGATCAGTCTCACAAATATACAACAGAAAAATGTCTCATTTATCTGAATGAGTTTTTTTCAATTTATGTCTTACAACTCCTCCCTCCTGTCTCTTTGAATATCTGGTTCATCTCAGAATTTCAGGCAGTAGTGGAGAATTTGATAGTGCTTTCTGAAATGCACATGTCACAATTTAATTTCAAAATATTCTTTAGGAAACATTAGGCTTAGATATATAAAGTGCACTCTTGTATGTCAAGAGGACTTCATTTTTCTTCTGTTAACAAATTAAATGGGTATAAATCTTTCATACTGAGTACATTGTTTTTAATTTACTCATCCTAATGACCCACTGAATTAAGATCACATAAAAACCACATAATTAGATGAGGAAATGTGCTGTATTCAGAGAGAAATACATTATGTTCTGCCATGATTCTTAATGTTCTCTCTTCCCCAAGTGTTATTTTACAAAAGGAGCTTAAATACACCATGCATTAGAATTTTATCATCACAAACCAACATTAGGAAAGACTTTCATTGACTGGAAAACAAAAAAAGACATTCTTATAAGTGGAGAATCAATCACCAGAACCACTAAATGTCACAGCTCAACATCAGCAAGAAGCACTGATAATTGTTAGTTATATACAGCACAAATGATGTATGTCCTTGGTTGAGAAAGCGGATGCCAGGTTTTTAGAAAACTGTACATATATTGATTTTACATTTATTTAATGTGGCCATTGTAGGACACTTTATTCTTCTGATAAACTATGATTGCTTATCAAAAGATTCTATAATTCAAGAGAAGCATTCATAACTTGTGTGCGAAAATGAAAACCACCAGCCCACAGAAATCATGCCCACAAAATCCAATTTTGTGGATTTACGGCAGAAAGGCATTCAGCCACTGTCTTGCAAGAACTGCAGACTAGTCACTGAAGTAGAAGTGGCACAGCAGTAATGATTAAGGTGACATGTCCCCCTGCCAGAGCTGTTAATCAGCTTAATACTAGTTACATTATTGACATTCTTGTAATTACTTTTCCTAAGGCACATTTGTTCAAAATATATTTTACTTTAATTATGAGCAATTGGAAGCAAGTTCAATACCCCAAAAGAATAATACAGATTCTCCAAATGCAGGTGGGATACAGTATACAGAGGGCTTTTCCAAGCACCTGCAAGCGGACACCACTCCCTTAGCATGGACACTGTGTTTTCGACAAGAACACATCCGGTTCATACCTTGCCATCCTCTGAACACACACCCATGTGCTCTCCACTTTCATCCAGGCTGATCTGGTTTATCTTCACAGGGCTCTATTAAAACAAAAACACACAAAAAGCATCAGCAAAAAACATGTCGACTATAAAATCCCTTGGCTCTAGGTAAAATCTAAGTAACACAAGTTGTGTGTAGCTGCACATTTTACCCTTTGCAAATGACAATAATAGCTTTGTAATCAAACAGGTAGAAAGACTAGAAACCAACCACTTGCCAGAGTTCATACTCAGAACTTAAATTCTAGATAAAGTGTTCTTGTATGTTCCATGACCAATTTGTACTGTTCTACATACTCCACATTCCTATAAATTCTTTCCCAGTCAAAATACATGAAAAGAACAAAAGTAAACTTAAAACTTATGATGTAGAGCTGAAAGCTGGCAATCTTGGGAAGAGGGGCTGGGCCAAGAACTAGGCCTACAGAACCCATGTTTGCTGTATCCATCATCCATAATCACCACTTTGCCTATGGCCCTGCTTCACCATTGCTTTACAATTCTCTGCAGAGATAATAATCTAAGCAAACTCTGGGCAAGCCAGTATTTGAGTTGATACAACCATGACTTTTTTGGAGTGAGAGTGGGCACCCCTCACACACACATATCGTCTTCTATTTCTGAGAGACCCAGCAGTTGTAACCCACCATTACAAGTCACAATATTATCAATAATAGTTTGAATTCCTGGACTACACCAGAACTTCATCTGTTTAAAACTGTCCTCCCAGTAAGAACACACAAGTTAGACGTCAATGGATAGCTGAAGTCACTTAATGTTCAGAAACAAATGAAACAAGAGAATCATCAACTAACAGCAAGAGCTTACTAAACCTCTGACAATGATTTAATGGCCTCATTGGAGATAAAATAATATTCACAGATTTGCTTGTCACTATACATCTTTTTTTGTTTGTTTGTTTCTTTGTTTTTGGCTACACTGGTGATGCTCAGGAGTTACTCCTGACTATGAGCTCAGAAATCATTCCTGGCTTGGGGACCATAAGGGATGTTGGTGGATCGAACCATTATCCGTTGTAGACTAGTGTGCACAAGTCAGACGCTGTACTGCTTTGTGCCACTACTCTGGCCCTATATACTTTTTTTTTTTTATTTTCCTCTCCTCCTCTTCCTTTTTGTTCTCCTTCTATATTTTTTTTTCCTTTTTGGTTTTTGTGTCACACTCGGCAGCACTCAGGGGTTACTCCTGGCTCTATGCTCAGAAATTGCTCCTGGCAGGTTCAGGAAACCATATGGGATGCCGAGATTCAAACCACCATCCTTCTGCATACAAAGCAAACATCCTACCTCCATGCTATCTCTCCGGTCCTCCTTCTGTATTTTTAAACGATTTTGCTCACATTTATCTGGAAACGAGTGAATTATGATCAACTATGTCAACTATGTGATATATAATGATCTTTTAATAAAGTAAATTTTAAAAGTCATGATATAAATACGAACTTCAAAATCTGGCTTATCAGTCAAACTTTTGGTTCTTCTATGATTAAATAATTCATAAATGATTTAGCTATATCTATTTCTAGTTAATAACTTCATTATACAGAATTTAAAAACATTAAATTAAAAATTCTGTGAAGAATCACGCTTCCTACTTTGGATTTAATTCCCAGTGTAAGTACAGAGCTGTATTTTTAATTTTACAGCACTCCAATCCTGTATATACCACCAGCTATTTACTTCCTAAGACATTCATATTGGTATTTTCTAGCAAAATTCAAAATCAATGAATACTGACATTAATTAATGGTAAAATTCCTATTTTTCCCTTCTTAAATGAGTTTCCAAACACTTGACAAAAAGCCTTTGAAAAACAAACTAATCATGAAAATGAAGTAATCATCAGTGACATGGATTGAAAATTATTTTTTAACATGTAATATTCCAATAGCTTGGTTTGCTAATAAAAATAAATGGGAATATACAGAACTGAATGTTATATACTACCACAATGGAAAATAACTGAACTGGTAGGTGACAATCAGAGTAGATCAAAACACCCTGACCTCAGATGAGCCACAAGCTGCAGCTGCTGAGGGAAATTCCTGGCCAGAGAGAGGAGCAGCTAGTAACAGGGCCTGCTCTTATCTTGAGTCTTCCATCTTTACACAAGCAGCATTCTTGATGTTTATGTTTTACCTAACAACTAAGCCAGAGCCTTAAAAGTGCCTTGAAGGTTAGGAGATATCTGTAGAAACAGATCCTTGTCCTATTTACAGAATCTACTCCAGTTTGTGAAAGGAAACCATGACAGAAAGAACAGAGTGACCAAAAATGAGTGAAGACAGGCCCAAGATGGAGATGGAAAGTGAGCACAGGCAAGAGCAAACCCAATATGCACTTCAGCAGCACTGAGGTTAGATATCTGCTGTTACTATCTCCCTTATCCCCTCGACTTTTGTTCACCAAACATGATTCTAAGAACCTGGCAAATTTACTTATTTGCCAATAATAAATTTAATTTTTTAATAATTTTTATTTTTAATTTACTTCATTTATAAATTTATTTATCCTTGGCAAATGTAAATCTTGCCTAGCTCTCTGACTGTTGTTTAACTGGTTTTGAATATAGTCTGCCTGATATTGCAATTTAATGGGTGCAAGGAGCCCAATCGATGCCAAGGCATCATCCTTCCTGCCTGATATGACATGTATAATCCACATGTGAGCACTTACACAGAAAGTTAAATTGGTTCAAATCAAATACAAACAACTATTTGTATAGTACATGCCTAGTGCCCAGCAGCCACATACTGGGGGGTTTGTTCTAGGAACCAAACTATTTTTATTACTGTGGAAACTTCTATTGGTCCATGTTATTCCAGGCCTACATAAAAGTGCCAGTGTTGAAGCCAATCCTTGAATGTCCTTGGTATTGGAATATTGTATGCCTAAGACTTCTCTATCACTAACTTTGTAAATCTTGGCTTTTTAATTAAAAAAAAAAAACTTAAAACTAAACAATAAGGTCCCCTCCTTTCTACTTCTTACACAGTCAATATACCGATATATAAAAATCAACATTGTTTGTTTGGGGGCTCTGGTTATTACAAAAAAGCATGCCCTACCAGTGGTCCTCAAACTATGGCCCGCGGGCCACATATTGTATTTGTATCTGTTTTGTTTCTTCATTGCAAAATAAGATATATGCAGTGTGCATAAGAATTCGTTCATAAGTTTTTTTACTATAGTCAGACCCTCCAGTGGTCTGAGGGACAGTGAACTGGTGGCCCCCTGTTTAAAAAGTTTGAGGACCCCTGCATGCTAACAGTCTCTAAATTACACACTGAGTCATATCCAAAGTTCTCAGATACCAAATGACAGATCTTTACAGTCTAAGAGAAAGCAATCCACAGAACAATTATGGCTGCCCCACACTAATGAAAATGTGAGGTCTCAATAATTTATCTGAGCTGCTGTGGAACGACAGTATTCCTAAACAAAAAGTCTACAGTTTAAGCACTAAAATCAACCAATTTCATTACAATTTGTTGAGCAGAAACTATACTGCCTGATTAGTATTAGATTAGGGGGAAGATCATACCTACAATTATGAAAAGCCTTCATCTCGCAGTAGAAATTTACTATTTATTCTATCAGTGATCAACTTTCAATGACGTATTTCCTAACTACTAATAAACATACATTTTTCTTAAGTATGTTGGAAAATCTGCACTGCTTTAAGCAGTTTCTGATACATCTTTCTCTTGTCAATTTTCTCCAGTGCTTGCTCTATTTTTAAAATTTTGGTATTTTGAGTTACACAGCTACATTCAGGGAGTACTCCGACATCTGCACTCAAGGACCACTCTATGGAAGCTGGAAATCAAGCCATGGTTGGCCATGTGCAAGGCAAGTGCCCTGTACTCTCTCTCCAGCTCCTGCTTATTTATTTTTTAAGGTTTGAGGTCTTCACTACATGTTATATATTTGGTCTTCTCTACTTGTTTGCAAAATAAGTACTGCTCTATGTCTTATATATTTAAGTCTTTCCTACTTTCAGGATTCATTTTATTTTCTTCCAACTGGATTTAATGAGCCTGGTTTATTAGGTAGTTCATCCTTTCTCTGCCCTTTAATTCACTTCTATTTTCAGTGCATCATGCTCTAAGAAGGTAGTTACTACAATTTCTATCCTCTTGATTTTATGGAGAAATATTTTAAAGGCCAGAATGTGATCTATCTTAGAGAACATCCCATGTGCACTGGAGAAAAATATATATTCATTTTTCTGAGGATGGAAAGTCACACACACACACACACACACACACACACATACACACACACACACACACACACACACACACACACAAAGAGTTTGGTATTTGTTGGATCTGCCTTGCCTTAAAGTAGACCCTTCAGCTCTTCCTTTAAGGTTGGTTTCAAGTCTGTAAAGTTTCAGCACTGTTATTTATCCATGAAGCTGATATCCTTCCTTACAGTGTGGAGGATAGCAACTGCCAAAGTTGTAAACAGACGAGATGTTCCTACCCCATAAGACTTCAACCACATTGACCCTAAAAGACCACATCGCCAAGACCTGTGTGGCAGATCAAAGGCAAATGCCTGTCTTGAGACAGCATGTCCAATTTTAAATACATCATTTAAGGGAATGAGAAACTTGGGACAGGGAGACCTATGTCTGGAAGCTGGCCAACAGGCGGTTCCCTGCACCCCTCTCCTCCTGTGGCCAGTTCCCAGGGGAGGTTGGATTTTTTGAGAGCCCTTGAATAAAGGTATTACAAAAGCAAAGCAAAAACATAAAATAAAATAAAAATCCTGAATGTAAGTCTGGCTGAGTGAAGTACTCTTGGTAAAGCAATCATTTCCTTGAGTTGCATCGCTATATTCCACCACTGCTTTCTGGATTTGAGTGTTGCTTGTCACAGATCCACTGTAAATCTTAAGGATGCTCCTTATGTAATTTCCCTTTTTGGTCTTGCCACCTTTGTATTCTATCCCTGTCTTTGGTATTCATCATTGTGAGTAAGGAATGCATTGGGGTATTTTTCTTTGGATATCTTATAGCTCTACTTTTTCAGATATGCAGCATTTGGCAGCAAGCACTTTTTAGTCAGGAACTTTCTGCTTTGATGTCCTTGAATGTTGATTCTTTGTGGGGATTTTATTCCTGGGTCTCCTGAATTATAATGATTCTTCTATTATTTTTGAGTCTATTCAGCTTTCTATTTTCATTGTTCATATTCTTTGAGAATTGTTCCCATCATCTGATCGTTTATTTTAAGGCTCTTTTCCAATCTCTACTATGGTATGGAGTTGTTATGCATCTCATCTTCCAGCTCACTGATACTGTCCCTAGAAGGTGTTACTCTAATTGTGAGGCTTTCCAGTGAGGTTTTCATTTTGCCTACCATGTTTTTCAGCCCTGTTATTTCAGTTACAAGTTTTCTCATTTCTACTTTCCTATCATCTTGACTCTTATTTGTGGTCATTCAGTTTGTTCCATGGTTTCTTTGAGTTCTATGAACATCTTCCAGATTTCCTTGATAAAGTCTCTATAGGTGGCTAGTACTTGTTGGGTCTTCAGGGCTCCCATCTTCTTTCTCTAAGAGCATGATGGCTCGCCAGGCTGCTCTGCAACTCTTGCTGGGTCTTGTCTGGGCTACAGGGCATGCACAACTTTTCTAAGTCAATTTTTTAATACTTTCAATTTTACTGATTTCTACATCTATTATACTAATATCCCCCTTTTATTATAGAATGAATTTTTAACTTATTTCTTTACTGATACATATTGTTAAATTTATCAATCATAAAATAAATCTTAATAATATCCTCTAAAGTCTAAATATACCACTGCCACATATTAGAAAACAGGAGATAGCATGTCTTTGAAATTATTATTTGCTCTTTGAGAAAAATGCCATTTCATTTATTTTTAGCTTTACTTGTAATGATTATGAGTTTTATTGACTTATTTTTAATAAAAACTAATATGATAAATACACAATATTTACCATTAGAAGGGTTCTCTTTGAAACCTAAGTATTATTTGAAGCACTTAGTATTCTTTTGAAGTTCCAATGCATACATATTTTAATCCTTCCATTTATATTAATTTGCCAGTACCTCCATATACTACTTTATTATTTTAAAGCAGATAGAAATTCATTTCAAAATTTTTCCACTACAAATATAGTCATATCTAGACCTCTTTGCTTTTCAAATAAAATTGGTTTGGTACTAAGAAACACTTATATTTTCTTTATTCCCTTCTTTTTCCCCTCCTGTTTTTGGACTACACCTGGTGATGTTCAGGGATTAATTATTCCTGGTGGCATAGTTGGAGAACCACTTAGGGTGCCAGGGATGGAATCCAGGTCAGCCATATGCAAAGCAAGTGCCCCACTGATTGCACTATAGTTCTGCCCCCAACACTATATTTTCCTTTTAAATGGGAAGTGCAATCAATGAAAGTCTTATGTTGCTTAATTTTCTTTTATCTTAGACCACTTTTCTCACATTTTCATTGCCAACATGCCTTTTTTTTTGGTTTTTGGGCCACACCTGGTGGTGCTCAGGGGTTACTCCTGGCTGTCTGCTCAGAAAAAGCTCCTGGCGGGCACCGGGGACCATATGGGGCACCGGGATTCGAACCAACCACCTTTGGTCCTGGATCGGCTGCTTGCAAGGCAAACACCACTGTGCTATCTCTTTGGGCCCCCAACATGCTTATTTTTGTTTGTCTTTCTACAATGTACTTTATGTTCACATCCTAATTTTTCATTCCATTCATTCTCTTGTGAGATACTGTACTTCAAAGCTGAACCTATTTTTCTTTCAGTAATAGGTTTCTTTTCAGCCTGTTTCTTTCCTTAAGATTATCTGGTAACATAGTGTTGACATTCATACATTTTAAACTGCTATTTTTTCATGTATTTTATGTGTTATACTCAAAAGTCTTTGTCTTTGTCTATCCAGAAAAAAATTTAGGTTTTCATTTTTTTCTCTTACAATAAGTTTTTTTTTTCACATACAAACAAAAAGTTTTAAATTACTATAATTATATTTGAATGATGTTTCTCACAAATAAATCCAATTACACTAATTATTAGGATAAGATAGTATGTTTATTTATATAGTATTATTTTAAAGTGAGAGTACAAATATTTTATATCTTAGTCATTTCAAAAAAGAACACTGAAAGCAATTTTAATAGTTAAAATGTGTTAGTTTATCATATTAATATAGAAGTAAATATGTATTAACACAAGAAGCAGAAATCTTAATATTTAAACTGTGTATTCCTAATTTTGAAATTGATTCACAGTGGTTATTAAAGATTAGGGATAACAAATAACACTGCAACTAACTACATATTTTTAAATATTTTCTTAGAGTAGTTTCTTTAAAAAGGAAAACTTGTGCTTACACTAATTAAGCCAAGTAAACAATCAACAAATATACCAGTACAACTTATAGATAAGCAAAACGTCTATGGAGTGGATAACATCAACAGTACTATAAAAATTTATTTGTTTAAAGCCAGAATGACAGTACAATAAGTAAGACATTTGTCTTGCATATAGCCAGTCTAGGTTCAGTCCCTGACAGCACACATAAACCCCAAAATCTTGCAGGAGCAATCCTTGGGCACAGAGTAAAGAGAAAGCCCTGAGCACTGCCAGATGTAGCCCCAAGCCAACAACAACAACAACAACATTTGAGTTAAAGTACAAATAAACCTCATGAAAACTAAAACTATGAAATAGTTTATCTATAGAATAAATGATGATTCATAAGTACCTACTTGTGGCAGGAATGTCCCCAAATAGATTAGTTCCTTTACACTGCTGCTGGACATTCAAATTGGAGAAACATTCTTAGCAATGTTTTCTAAAATTATATATTATTCACAACCAAGGAGATGATTTCACAAAGATGATTTTCACAATAGATGTCTTTATGAAATATAGAAATGGGAATTGAACTTTCAGCAGACTTAGCAGTCAAGAGAATTAACCTTCACTATCCTGTTAGGACTGGTTCTAGGTAAACATGATAGTTACAAATGCGACAATATTTACTTCACTTATAATATGTGAATTCAAAATACTAGCATTCATTATATGTGGGTGCCAAGATTAATATTCTTTGATCATGCCTGTCTATATTTTGTTTAACTTCTACAACAAAATTTCATCTGTAATCAAAAGACAAATATCAGAAAAGATTATAAAGTAAATTTGCTCCTCTGAAAGACTGTGTATTTTAGAAACCAACAATAACCATCACTGTTAAAATCGTCACTTTGGGGACAGCAACAGGTATTGTTCTACTTTGAGTAACTGAGTATCATCACTATGCACAGCAGTTTCTTTAACAATTCCACGTGCATAATAACTAATAACATTTCAAAATTACAAAGATCAATGGCACCCAACTATTTGTCACCAAGACAGGAACAAATCTCTTATGTATGTCTGTCGTTAGATCAGAAACAACAGAATACCAGAAACAACAATAAGGTAAAGAAACAGGAGAGAAGAAACTCTTACACTGACTTTTCTGATCACCTATTTTACACATTTAATTTAGAGCTGTAGTGGCAAAAGCTAGGAAACTGGTAGAGAAAGAAAAAGAACAGGAATCATAGGCCAAAAGACCAGAGAAAAATGGTCTCAGCTGTATTTTCCATTAGCTACAATTTAATTCCTAATGGAGACATGTTTGGAATTCTGGACAATATAAGTGAGTTTGTTCAAAAATCAATAATGTCATGCTGACACTATGTAACATACAAAAATGTTTCCTTAATGGAACACCCACCCCCCAAAAAAGATTCCAAGTAAGTGGGAGGGGGCAAGGACCAGCCACTTAAATGCAGTCCACTACAGGTGGTCTCAAGTTCTTAAATTTAAAGAAAAGGCCAAATTACCAATATGTTCACCTCATGTGATAATCAATTACCTAATGCAAAATGCCTGGGGAAAAAAATACACTTAGTATGGATTATGTCAGCTCTTTAATTAGGAATAAATTCACGGTCACTTCGAAAGCTGCTTTTAATGGTGTTCTTTGGGGCAACTGCATCTCCCCTGACACTCCTCATCATCCCACCTAAGCTATTGGTCCCCCAACAGTGAAGCTAAGAAATCAATCTGCTAATGTATAATTTGTAAGGCTCCTCTGACTAACAAATGGATAATTGATTCCTTCACAAATGCTGCATCCCCATGGACATACCGAGGAGTGAATAAGAAGCAGAAGATGGGATTTCATTTTCATTTTCTCAGACACCTGCTAGCTAACAACCCCAACATCTCTGGTTGTCTACATAGCTTTATGTTCTTTGTCCCAGTTAGCAAGCAAGCCGAATTCATATTACATGTATGAAAAAAAAATCTGTTTTCTCCTACTTGGGAAACATTCATTTTACTGTTTATTTGACTTCCCCTGATGATACATTCTGAAATTAGCCAGCCCTCTAGGTGGAAGAAGTTTCTGAAAAATATGACTAATTATGGGTTTTTTTCAAATCTACGAAACTAAACAAACAGGAACACTTATTTGTACATTTTTGCCTCCAACACTTTTTCATCAGAACAGCCTTAAACTCTAAATTCTCAAAGCATCTCAGTTGCTCTATGAATTCATCTCTAGGTTTAATTCAGGATGGGGAAAAAACTCAGCCTGGAAGTGAAGAGAACTATTGTGATGCTTTTCTTGAAAGTCCTAAAATATGGATGCAGCGGAAACAAGTGAAGGTGTGAAACTCCCAGGTAGTTCCTCACAAATTCTACTCTATGCTGTATTGCCTCCTCTCAATACAACAGCAATTGCCAAATACTCCCCCAAGTGAGGCCCCAAGAAGGTCCTAGTAACTCTACCAGCCTTATTTGACTCACAGATTTTGCAGACCAGTATTTCCTTGCAACCCTCTCTCTCTCAGCAAGGATCACCAGGCGCACTGATCACCAGGAGCATTAGAAATTCTCTGAATAAAGATGAGAATTCTTGTTTCTGTATGGGTCTATGACAAAACTAAATGCATCTAGCTTACCTAATATGTCATACTCCCCACAAAGAGGCTGATTATTTTATAAATTTTTATATTAATTTTATATTAATTATATATTTATAGTTCTATATTATCTACATGTAATATATTAATATATATTATTCTATACATATTCTATATTTATGGCTCTATAGTTATTAGTTCTATACTTTATGTAGTTCTATATTAGTTATTAGTTCTGTATTAGTTCTATCTATATATGCAATATATACTTATAAAGATATCACTATATGCAAATATGATGAGAGTATTACTTAGTCACAAAAAGAATGTTCTGTCATTTAAGACAACCTATGTGAACCCTGTAACTTAGAAAAAGATAATTTTTTTTTTATCTTTACCTACATGTGCATCCTTAAAGCATTCAACTCATAGAAACCAGGGGGCAGAGGAACAGGAAGACTATTCAGGGGTACAAGCCTATCATTGCAAAATGGACCTACAGTGCACTATATGTATCCTGAGAATGAAATAAAGTCAAGTGTAAGATTTTACTTAGATGTGAAACCTAAGAACTTTCCTGTCTCAATAGAGATCTTTAATTTTTTATTTTTTAAACTTTATTTATTGATTGATTAATTGATTTTGGGGCACATCTGGTGGTGTTCAGGGGGTCTCTCCTGGCTCTGCCTCAAAAATCACCCCTGGCAGGCTGGAGGACCAAATAGGATGTTGAAAACCAAACTGAGTCCCTCCCAGGTCGGCCAAATGCAAGGCAAACGCCCTACTGCTATGCTATCTCTCCAGCTCCCAGATCTTTAAATTTTTTGATTATTAGAAGGGAAATTAAATTTAAGTGGCTAATTTGTCTTAGTCACAACAAAGTTCTAATATATGATCATAATAAAATGGTTATTATGCAAAGGGAGGGATTTGTTCATTTAACTGATGTAGTCAACAGTTCAAAATAGCTATGTGTATCAAATCATCACAATGTAGTACATTTTAAACGTCAACTGTAGTCTCAAAACACTGTTTAATCTCCCTTATAATGAACAAAAAAATAAAATATTCTATTATTTTTTGCCTTTATAAAAATATGTTAAACCTTTACTGGCCATTCAAATATACTTTAATCAAGTTTCTCATTAAATCACTCTGGGTATGGATTAGACCTTTGTAACCAGTTAAGATCATTTGCCTCCTCTTCTCCCCCTGAAAATTCCAAGAGACATGATGCCCAGGGTTCAATGAGAATCTATGATAAGTGGCTCAGACATTCTCCAATGGATGCACCCAGCATCAGAGCAGGGCCTTGGCAGAGACACAGAAGAGGCACAGGCATGCGTGGTTTCAGGCCACAGAAGACAGGAGATAGATGCTCATTTTCTAAATCCTAACCACCTTTCAAAGCGAAGAGTGGGTTTGGAAGGGATTGCCACCTCTGACACTGGCACACTGCTAACTTCTCAAGCTGCCTTTTCTTTTATTAAACCCCATCGTAGGTCTGTGCCTGTCACCTTCCCATGGAAAAATGGCAGGAGACAGATGTGCACATGAAAAGCACTCAAGACAGAGATTCACAACATGGGAACTGATGAAAACATTACTTGCATATGAGGCCAAAAATGGAACTTTTGGTCCATAGCCCTTCTTTTAATCACATGGCAGAACTGTGCTGGATGCTAGTTACATGTGATCAACATAATAAAATCATCACTCCTGGGAAGCGGGGTAGTCACTGACAAGTGGCTTGTGTCCTAGGTGGTATCCTTGTGGAAGCTGACATAGAAAACTATCACTGTCCTTCTCAGTTAGGTGGATGAACAGCAAAATCAGAATTGATATTTATTTTTGCTACTGCTTATAATGCTCACTTGCTTAATATTTTAAGTGGAAACTCTAGGAAGTCTTCCTATATGATGTCCTGGTTATTGATTTACAATATTCAATATGGCAGGTGAGTGAGGAAAAGTCTAAGTAAATTAGTTTGAGCAGAAGCTCACCCTAGAATTCATATTGGAGTAATTACTTAGCTATTAGATATAGTGGAAGTTTGTGATGCCATGGAAAAATCAAACTAATTCAGTGTCTAAAAACATGAAATACCTAGGGATCTAACTTAACAAAGTAGGTAAAAAAAAATATATATATATATATATATATATATATGTGAAAATTACCAATCACTCCTAAGAGAAACAGAACAAGACAGCAGGAACTGGAAAAATGTCTCTGTTCATACACTGTAAGAATCAACATTCAAAATGATCTTCCTAACCAAAGCATTATAGAGAATAAATTCAATTCCTGTTAAAACTCCAAGGACTTAGAACAAACACTACTTTTAAAATCTGCATAAAACTATAAAGCTGTCCAAATAGCCAAAACAATTCTAAGGGGGAAAAAGAAATATGGAGAGGTACTGAAGTTCCAAACTTTGAATGGTACTACAAAGCTCCAATAATCAAAACTGTTTGGCACTGAAATAAAAACTGAGTCTCAAGAAACAGAAATAGGGTGCCCAGGGTGAGTGCATTCCCCTGGGGCCGCTCTACTTGGGCGTTCAGAGACCTCCGTGCCCGCCAACCTGCGTGCCTCTCCCCAGAGTGAGTGCAGTGCCCTGAAGCCGCTCCACCTGGGCATAAGGACCCCCCCGCACCCGCGACCCCCCCCATGCCTGTGCCCAGGGTGAGTGCATTCCCCTGGGGCCGCTCCACGTGGGCTCATGGAGACCTCTGCGCACACCAGCCTGCGTGCACATAGACCCCATTACCCGCCGCCTCACTCTCCTCTCCCCAGAGATCACCCCACTCAACCCGAGCTTAGACAGAGGAGGGCAGTTCCCTGGCAAGTACCTGGCCAGAGTCACCTGTACCAGACCCACTATGCGCCATTGGGACAGGCTGGAACCAATAGACTGTGTGAGCTTGGGCCTGCTACCTGGACCTTTGGGTAACCTAGAGCAACCTAGCCCCTGAGCCCCGGAGTGGACCTGAGACACCCCAAGGGCTGAGGGCAGCTACCGGGAGGGTTTGGCTGGGGGAATTTCTTCTGCTGAAGCTCGGAGGGGGCCGAGCTTCACTGACTCCCAGATAGGGGAGGGAACAGAGAGCTAGGCTCAACAGCGCCTGCAACCATTGTGGCCAGGAGCAGAACTGCACCGGCTGACAGGAATAAAGAGAAGGAAATTGACCAGACCCACTGAAGGAAGGCTGACTTCCAGTTAGTAGGGGGGGGGAGAAAGAGCTAGACTCAACAGCAACCTCCACCATTGTGACCAGAAGAGGACCAGCTCTAGCTGACAACAAAAGGGCAAAGCAACAAATCAGGCCACATAAAGAGCACAGGAGGAGCCAAACCTCAGCGAGCTCACCCAACATTCCCTCTAGAACCACCATCAGGGAGGGGACCCATTCCCACACCACAGGCGACCAAAACAGGCTGAACTAGAAGGCACAGCACTCCAAAATACACCAATAAATGCAAAGAAATATGGGTAAATAAAGGAGAACCCTAACATCTGAAGATACGGAGACAAACCCTAGCAAGTTTCCAAGTCCGCAAAATGCACAGATCCATGGGAATGCGACCTAAAAGCAGCAATAAGGAAGGAAATGCAAGAATTGATAAAAGAAATGAAAGAAAAGCTAGCTACTGAGTATAAGAAATCTATGGATGAACAAATCAGCCAAATTAAAGAAGAAATGTTAAAGAACATGAGAGATTCCATACAAAAAGAAGTGAAGGAATTAAAAGACAAAGTAACAAGCCTTATGAGCAGAAACACAGAGTTGGATAAGCACATTGAAGAACTCGAAGGAAAACTGCAAACAAAAAAGGATCAAGAAACCAACAAAGAAATAAAAGGCAAAGTACTAGAAGGAAAAGTCCAGTATCTAATGAACAAGGACAAAAGAAACAATCTAAGAAATGTGGGTATACCAGAAGGGGATGAAATAGGGAAAGGGGAAGAACAAGTAGTCAGAGAGATAATAGCAGACAACTTCCCCACACTCTGCAAAGAAACTTCAATGCTAATCCAGAAAGTGAAAAGAGTCCCTAATAAAATAGACCCTAATAAACCAACACCAAGACATATAGTAATCCAAATGGCAATAAATGAATAAATAAATGAGAAAGAGGAACTCCTTAAAGCAATAAGGGAGAAAAAAAACCTCAAGTACAAAGGTAGAGAATCAAACCAGATCTCCCATTCAAAATAATTCAAGCAAGAAGACAATGGAATGGCATATTTAAATGACTGAATGAAAGAAATTTCCAACCTAGGGTCCAATACCCAGCAAAACTATCATTCATATGGGAGGACAGACTAAAAACATTCTCAAACATGAACGAACTTGAACTATTTGTGCAAACAAAACCAACCCTAAACGACCTGCTCAGAGATAAATTACACAATCCAAACCCACGATGTTAACAAAAACCACCCTACACAACACAACTGCACAACAGTCCTCTCTCTCAATAATCTACATAAATGTTAACGGACTAAACTCTCCAATTAAAAGACACATAGTAGAGAGCTGGATTAGGAAAAATAAACCGGACTTCTACTGTCTGCAAGAAAAACACCTACAACTACAGGATAAGCACAGGCTTAGAATAAAAGGATGGAAAGTAATTATTCAGGCCAATGGAAAACAAAAGAGCAGAAATAGCCATTCTTATGTCAGACCAAATTGCATTCAACCTCAAGAAAGTGATCAGAAACAAAGAGGGTCACTACTTACTAATCAGGGGAACATCAGATCAAGAAGTACTAACCCTGGTCAACATGTATGCACCTAATATAGAGTCCGCAAAATATGTGAGGCAACAGCTTGCAAACCAGGAGAAACACATGAAGGGAAATGTGATAATAGGAGGGGACCTCAATACTCATATCACCACTGGACAGATCAACCAAACAGAAAAACAGCAAAGAAATAAGAGCTCTAATTGAAAAATTATAAGATCTAGGGCTAATAGACTTATATAGAGCCTTACATCCCCAGAAAGCAGAATACACATTCTTCTCAAGCCCACATAGAACCACATAGAACCATCTCCATGTCTTAGGATACAAAGCCAACCTATATAAGACCACAAATGTAAGGATCATTAGAAGTACCCTTTCAGATCACTATGCAATAGAGGTCAAAATTGACTTCAAGAAGAAGCAATGGAGAAAAACTAATACCTGGAGATTAAACAACATACTGATCAACAACAGCTGGATCAAAGAACAACTTAAGGAAGAAATAAAAAGATTCCTTGAGACAAATGATAATGAAGAGACAACATGTCAAAATTTGTGGGACATAGCAAAAGCAGTAATTAGGGGGAAACTCATAGCATAGCAATACAGGCCTATGTCAAGAAACAGGAAAATGACAAAACCAACAGTTTAAAAGATAACCTCGAAGAATTGGAACAACAGCAACAGAGAAATCCAACCATAACCAGAAGGCAAGAAATAAACAACATAGAAACTAAGAAAACAATACAAAAAAATCAATGAAACCAGGAGTTGGTTTTTTGAAAAAAATAAACAAGATATACAAACCGCTGGCAAAACTCACCAAAAAAAAAAAGAGGGAAAACACCCAAATCAGTAGAATCACAAATAAAAGGGGAGAGATTACAACAGAACCCCAAGAAATACAACATATCATGAGATCATATTATGAACAACTATACTCAGCTAGGCTAGAGAACCCAATAGAAATCGACAGATTCTTGGAAAAACACCCTCTTCCAAGACTGGAAAAGGAAGAACTAGAAAGGCAAAACAGACCAATCACTCAGGGGAAATTGAAGATACAATTAAAAAACTCCCTAAGAACAAAAGCCCAGGCCCAGATGGATTTACATTTGAATTCTATCAAACATTCCAAGAAGACTTACTACCACTTTTCCATAGGCTCTTCCAAACCATAGAAAAAACAGGAATCCTCACCAACAGCTTTTATGAGGCTAATATCACACTCATTCCCAAAGATGGCAAAGACACCACCAAGAAAGAAAACTATAGACCAATCTCACTAATGAACATAGATGCAAAGATACTCAACAAATCTTAGCAAACCGAATCCAGCACTTCATCAAAAAGCTCATACATCATGACCAAGTGGGTTTTATACCAAGAATGCAAGGTTGGTTCAACATATACAAATCAATCAGCATTATACATCACATCAACAACAAGAAAGACAAAAACCACATGATCATATCAATCGATGAAGAGAAGGCGTTTGACAAAATCCAACACGCTTTCAGGTTGAAGACACTCAGCAAAATAGGGTTAGAAGGAACCTTCCTTGGGCCCAGAGAGATAGCACAGTGGCGTTTGCCTTGCAAACAGCCGATCCAGGACCAAAGGTGGTTGATTCGAATCCTGGTGTCCCATATGGTCCCCAGTGCCTGCCAGGAGCTATTTCTGAGCAGACAACCAGGAGTAACCCCTGAGAACTGCCGGGTGTGACCCAAAAACCAAAAAAAAAAAAAAGAAGGAACCTTCCTCAAGATAGTTACAGCTATCTATGAAAAGCCTACAGCCAACATTATACTTAATGGCGAGAAACTAGAAGCATTCCCACTAAGGTCAGGAACTAGGCAAGGCTGTCCACTCTCTCCACTCTTATTCAATATAACCTTAGAAGTCCTAGCAATAGCAATCCGACAAGAGAAGGGAATCAAAGGAATCCAAATTGGGATGAGGAACACAAACTATCTCTATTTGCAGACGATATGGTGTTATGCATCGAAAACACTAACAAGTCCACAGTAAAACTCCTAGAAACAATTAACCAATACAGCAAAGTGGCTGGATACAAAGTCAATATACAAAAGACAGTAGCGTTTCTATATACAAACAATGAACTCATGGAGAGAGAGATTAAAAATACAATTCCATTTAAAATAGTATCAAAAAATATCAGGTACCTAAGAATCAACCTTACAAGGGAAGTGAAAGATCTATACCAGGGAAACTTCAAAACACTGTAGAAGGAAGTTGAAGATGATCTAAAGAAATGGAAGAACGTCCCATGCTCATGGATAGGTAGAATTAACTTAGTCAAAATGACAATCCTACCCAAATTATTATATAGATTTAATGCAATCCCTATCCAAATTCAGACACCATTCTTTAAAGAAATAGAACAATCAATTACAAAATTCATCTGGAACCACAAAAGACCCAGGATAGCCAAACATATACTGAAAAACAAGAAGCTGGGTGGCATCTCTTACCTTACTTGAAACTATACTATAAAGCCATATATAATCAAAACAGCATGGTACTGGAACAGAGACAGGACCTCAGACCAGTGGGTCAGAACAGAATTCCCAGACATAAACCCCCAGATATACAGCCAACTAATATTTGATAAAAGAGGCAAGAATCTGAAATGGAACAAAGAAAGCCTATTCAACAAATGGTGTTGGTACAACTGGAAAACCACATGTACGAAAGTGAAGATCGACCCATACCTCACTCCTTATACAAAAGTCAACTCAAAATGGATCAAAGACCTTGAAATCAGACCTGATAAAGTTTATCGAGAATAAAATAGGCAGAACACTCGAAGATCTATATAGCAAAAAGGTCTTCGAGAATGGAGCTCCAATGGCAAGAACTTTAGCATCAAACATAAACAAATGGGACTACATCAAACTAAAAAGCCTCTGTATGGCGAAAGAAACCTTACTTAACGCAAGAAGACAGTTAACAAAATGAGAAAAAATCTTTTCACTCGACATATCAGATAAAGGGCGGATATGTAGAACATACAAAGCACTCAGAAAGCTGAGCCCCCCAAAACCAAATAAAGCCATAAAAAAAATGGGGAGATGAAATGAATAGACACTTATCTGAGGAAGACAGAAGGATGGCCAACAAACATGTTTTCATGGAAAACATGCTCACCTTCACTCATCATCAGAGAGATCCAAATCAGGACAACAATAAGGTACCACCTTACATCAGTGAGGATGGCTCACATCAAAAATATTGGGAACAATCTCTGTTGGCGGTTATGCGGTATGAAAGGAACTCTCATCCACTGCTGGTGGGAATGCTCCCTAGTCCAACACCTATGGAGAACAGTCTGGAGACTGCTCAAAGAACTCAGAATTGAGCTGCCATTTGACCCAGCAATTGCTCTCCTAGGTATATACCCCCAAGTTGGAAGGACATTCATTCCAAAATACATGTGCACCCCACTATTTATCGCAGCACTCAGTATAATAGCCAAGTCTTGGAACCAACCTCGATGTTCAACAACAGATGAATGGATCATAAAAATGTGGTATCTATACACAATGGAATATTACATGGCAGTCATAAACGATACAATCACGGACTTTGCAGCAACGTGGATGGACCTAGAACATGTTATGTTAAAAGAAGTAAGTCAGAAGACAAAAGATAAACACAGAATTGTAGCACTATTCTGAAGCACCTAGAACATACATCTTATATACAACTAATACTCAACAATCAAATAACAGGGTTTAACAGGGTAGAAACTCCAAACGTTGTAATAGTCAACATATACTCGGAAGCAGTGCCCAAAAAACATGAAAAGGGAACAACGCAAACTCTTCACTACACATTATACCACAAAGAAAACAGCAACACCAGAAACAGCAGCATAGAGAGAGCAGGTATGTAATCAATCTTCTACAACAAAGGCCCACAATAATCCCTTAGAGATCGTACACAGGAACACAGGTAAAGAATACCATGGGAAACCACTGACTCCAATGGAAACATCCCATAACAATATGTTTTAATGCCTTTATCTTACTATATTTAAAATAACCTCTCAGCTTTTCTATCCACAGGCGTTCTTGGATACAAAGGGTGGACAAACTAAGATGGCAGCTCGGGATACCACACGAGATACCATACCTAGCTTGCACTACGAGGCGGCCCCGAGAAAACTCTTTAACATACACTTTATCTCTAAGTTATACCTTCTTTTAGGAATTGAAGCACGTGACCAGTCAGACCACTGAAGCAGTACAGATGTACAGAATTAAACTACAGGCTCTACTCATCGAACACATTCAACAAAACTAGCATTCCCTTGCTATTTTCTCCTCTCCTCTCACTACTTTCTTTTTTATTTTTTCTATTTTCTTTTCTATTCTTCTCTTTACTTTTTTCCTTTTCTCTTCTCCCTTTCTTTCTAATGTATTTTCTCTTTTCTCCCTTCCTACCCCTTCCATAAACCTTCCCAAAAACCTGTACTTCCAACATAAGCATAAGACCCGTATTACACCACCTCTTTACCTGCTTTTCCCCAAATGTAAGGTAGTCTTTTGCACCACTTTGGTCCTTTAAATAATTCGTTAACTCATTTTTTACTTTTATTTTTTTAAATGTCTGTTCTACATATACATATGTGGGCACATACATTTTTATTCCTATTTTTTATTATCTTTTTTGGATATGTGACCTGTTTCTGTTTTCCCCTCTGTCCACCCCCAAATGCACCGACAATATAATGTAGTACCATTTCTCCCTGCAAAGGCACACTAAAAAAGGGGAAATCTTACATATAAAAAAGAGCTCTTATCTACTAGAGATAGGAACTCATAGTTGTTTACAATACAGGGATATCTCCCACCTTGAAAATATGTCATGTGGAATCAACTTAGACCTCAGGTGACTAGATACCATCCGTCCAGCCTTGAACCCTGGATCCCAGACATAGTAACGGCACAGTTCTTCACAACAGCTGCAGGAAACAAATCCCATCCGGGACAGCCTTAATACTGCTGGGTCACCAACAAGGGACAGCTCTAATATGATATCCTGACAACGAGGAAAATGGGAACAACTTGACCTAAGAGCAGGTTATCCTACCTTACCAGCTAACGATAAGACAAAATCAGAAGACTTGTAACCCTTTGGTAGGTCCAAAAGCCAAGATCGCGATTTACAGATGACTGGCTGCTAGAACCATGACCAGACTATATATATCTTGGGACCAATAAAAAAGCCCTAGTCTAGGGTTTGAACTATGACCTGCACAATAACCATGATACCCGGTTCCAAAGGTCTGGCAGAGACAATGGTAACAGAATGAGGCTTCTGGAAACACAAAGAAAGACGCTATACTAGGTGCCATCCTAGGTTCAGTGCAAAGACCAAGACCACCATCCACAGAAAATGGATTAAAATGACACTGAGGGAACAGAACTTCTAGAACCACAAAGACTGACTTCATCATAAGACTCAGCCCTGGACCTGTGCAGATACTGAGATCCCTAGATACAGAGGTCTGATTACCCAGGACGGAACAGAAGTCTTCAAAACACCACAAAAGCACCACTGGGAGAGTAAATGACCCTGAACAGAGTCTATAGTTAATTCCATGACAATATACTCCAAGGACGGAGAAACCCCATATCTCTTAGGCCAAGTGAATTCCTTTTCGAATGACCCCAATATTTACTGTGCCAGGGCAGGAGGGAAAAAAAAAAAGCAAAAAGCCCAAAACATTGTTTATTTTATTTTTTTTATTTTCATTTATTATTATTACTATTATTTTTATTTACCTATCTATTTTTGGTCGATTTCTTTGTTCGGGTGTGGTTATTGAAGTTGTTGTCCCCAGTTATACTTATTTTTTTTTCTCTTCTTTTCTTTTCTTTCATTTTGTGCTATGCCATGTTTCTTATCAAGACCATGGCGGTTTTTAATTTTTATTTTTATTTTATTTATTTATTTTTTTGTGGTGCTTATTGTTAATGTCTTTTTCTCCTTCGTCTCTCAAATCGATACTGAGAGCCTCTAGAAGGATTCCGCCCATTTTCGGCGTATTAGACTTTTACCCCAGTTTATTACTTTTCTCGTCTTCAAACAAAACCACGTAACTTGAACTAGCGAGCCCTGCCTCACAGTTAGAGGGGGAAATAAGGGAGGTACCAAGACCAAACAGGTGCAAGACTACTAAGTAGTAGGCTAGGTACAGAGGGGGCCACATATTCTAGCAGCCCTGGGGGTGAGGGAAGAGGATATGGGAGATAGGACAAAAACGGAGGTGTAGGCAGGACAAATTGGTGATGGGAATCCCCCCTGATTTTATGTAAATATGTACCTAAAATATTATTGTCAACAATATGTAAGCCACTATGATCAAAATAAAAATCATATTAAAAAAAGACACAGAAATGGAATTGAATCCTGAGATTTAACCCACATATTTTAAGGCAGTTAATTGATTACAAAGAAATAAAGACAACAAATATAAAGAAAATAACTAAACTGTATCTCAACCAATCCCCCAAATTGAGTATGGTTGACTGAAGACCTCAAGATTAGGCCAGATTTCACACTGAAGAAAACATGAATACACTGAAGAAAATAATTCTCTAGGAAATAACCCTAAAAAGGGACTCCAGAGTCTGAGCCTAGAGGCAGAAAACAAAAACAAAAATAAGCATGGCTGCATGAAATTAAAAAGGTTTTCATGGCAAAAAAATAAAGCTAAAATAAAAACATCCTACTGAAACAAAAAGATTAGGTACACAAATACATCAAATCAAAAACCAATTACCAAGGTTTATAAAGCACTCGCAGGGCTGTAGAGATAGCACAATAGCAAGGCGTTTGCCTTGCATGCGGCCAACACAGTACGGACCCAGGTTTGAATCCTGGCATCCCATACGGTCCCCGAGCCAACCAGGAGCAATTTCAGAGCACAAAGCCAGGAGTAACTCCTGAGTGCTGCCAGATGTGACACATATACATACATACATATATACATATGTATAGCATATATACATAACATATATATTATATATACATATATATAAAGCTAAACAACAAAAATCAATAACCCTACCAAAAATAAGAAATAAACGCTTCCTCAAAGAAAACATACAAATAGATTGTAGGTATATGGAAAAAACTGATACGACTAATTATTATAAAAATTCAATTTAAAAACAATGAGGTATAATCTCATAACAGTAACAATGTTATATAAAATGTCTGAAATTATTGTTGGTGATGTGGTGAGAAAGGAACCTTCATTCACTGTCAGTGGAAAGTCATTGATTCACACTATAGAAAGCAACAGAGGCCTGTGCGTATTTCTCTACTGTCCTGTATCCTGACCCTCTCCTGAGTGGCCGAGAAGGGCCCAGCAAAATCCCCTCCTAGAGTTGCCCAGCCTGAAAGTCAAGGAAGACTGTGTCCTAGAGTGAAAACCGGCTATCAGGGATAAATTGCAGAAAGGCAGGTCCTCTGTCTGTGACTTCAGGCCAGAGGGATCTACCCCTGCTATATGATAACCAACTGGGAGAGACTTGTGCGTGCCGCCTGTGTGTGTTTCTCAACTCTCCTGTGTCCTGTCTCATGAGTGGGCTGAGAAGGGCCCAGCAAAATCGCTCTCCTAAAGGCTCCGGAAGAGCATGGCCACTCTGCTTTGCGCCCCTGCGCTCTAATGAATGAACCCCACAATAACATGCAGAGAGAAATCACACTACAAGTGTGACAACTGGAAAATCTTGCAGGCAAACACCATGCACAAAGAATGAAGATAGCTCTGATGACACAAAAATAACAATCATCTAATTAACCTCTCAGATAACTTTAGATTAGAAATATGGAGAATCCTCATGGAAATCAAAGAAAATAAAAGCTCTAGTTGAACAGAACACAAGACAGAAATCAGAAAACTCCAAATTGATATTACACATCTGAAAAACACGATAGCTCAACAGAAAAACTCAATGGACAGCCTCTCCAGCAGGGTAACAACAGCCAAGGACAGAATCAGTGAACTAGAAGATCAAATCAATTCCATACAGCAGAAGAGACTGGGAAAGAACCTTAAGCCAAACGATCATAGAATAGAAAAAGTGCTCAAAGAATGTGAAGAGATGAAAATAGAAGTCTTTGATAAACTCAACAGAAACAACATAAGAATCATTGGAGTCCCAGAGGCGTAGGACGAGGATCCACAGGAAGAATCAACAGTCAAAGATATCATCACATAGAAACTCCCAGAGCTAAATACTGCATGCACTCAAATCCTGCATGCTCGAAGAGTACCAGCAGAAAGAGAACTGAAGAAAAACGCCAAGACACATCCTAGTCACAATGACAAATCCTACAAATAGAGATAGAATACTGAAAGCAGCAAGATCAAAAAGGGAAATTACATTCAAAGGAGCATCCATAAGATTTACAGCAGACATTTCACAAGAAAGTCTCAAGACCAGGAAACAGTGGTGGGATATTGTGACAAGACTGAATGAAATGGAGGCTTCACCTAGAATACTAAACCCAGCTCAACTCACATTTAGGTTTGAAGGAAGAATACATATCTTCACAGATAAGCAACAACTCAAAAACTTCACAATGCAAAACAAGCCTTAAAGGAAAAAGTAATAGATCTACTTTAAGACAAGACAGACCAGCAAACACACCAAACTTATACACAAAGATGACATTAAATCCTATGATAATCATCTCCCTCAATGTCAATGGACTAAATGAACCAATAAAGAAACACAGAGTGGCGAATTGGATCAAAAAGATAAACCCAACCTTCTGCTGCATACGAGAAACACACCTGAATAGTCAGAACAAATATAGACTCAAAATCAAAGGCTGGAGGAAAATCATCCCAGCAAACAACACCCTTAAAAAAGCAGGGGTGGCCATATTAATATCGGATGACACAAACTTTAGACTCATAAAATTTGTAAGGGACAAAGATGGACACTTCATACTAATCAAAGGATATGTGCAACAGGAAGAAATCACACTACTAAACATATATGTACCCAATGAGAGACCAGGAAATTATCTAATACAATTAAGACAAATTTGAAATAAGACATCAATAATAACACAATAATTGTGGGAAAACTCAATACGGCCCTGTCAACAGTTGATATGTCAACCAGACTAAAACTCAACAAAAATATACTAGCCATGAAAAGAGAAATGGAAGAAAGAAGACTAGTAGATATATATATATATATAGGATACTCCATCCCCAGAAACATTGGATATACATTCTTCTCCAATGTACATGGGTCATTCTCCAGGGTAGACCACATGCTGGTTCATAAAACATACCTCCATAAAATCAAGAGGATAGAGAGTTTCTAGGTTACTTTTGCTGAAAACAAGGCTCTGAAGTTAGATGTGAACTACAAAGGAACACAGAAGAAATACTTAAACAACTGGAAATTAAACAGCCTGTTACTGAACAACCAGTGGATCCAAGATGAAATCAAAAAAGAAATCAAAACTTCCCTGAAAACAAATGACAATGAAGGCACAAACTATCAGAAACTATAGGACATAGCAAAAGTGGTACTAAGAGAAAAATTTATAGCTATGCAAGCACACATCAGGAAGGAAGAAGGACATAACTGAACAGCTTAATGACGCAGATTAAAAATTATAAAATAATCAACAAAAGGAACCAAAAAATAGGAAGACAGAAGAAAATAGCAAAGCTGAGAGCAAAAATCAATGAAGTGAAACCCCCCAAAAAATCCAAAAGATCAACGAAAGTAGAAGTTGGTTTTTTGAAAATATAAACAAGATTGATAGACCATTGGCAAAATTCACAAAGAGAGAGAAACTTGATAACCTGTATTAGAAATGAAAAGGGGAGATCACTACAGATATTGCACAGACTCAAAGGGTAATCAGAGACAACTCTGAGAAACTCTGCCACTAAACATGAGAACCTGGAAGAAATGGAAAAATTCTTGGACTCTTATAACCTTCCACAGTTGAGTAAGAACGATGTAGCATATCTAAACACCACCATTACTATTGAGGAAATTACAACAGTAAACAAATACCTGCCCAAAAACGAAAGTCCAGGCCAAGATGGGTTTACTAATGAATTCTTTCAAACCTTTCAACAGGAACTACTACCAATCCTAGCCAGACTCTTTCATGAAATTGAAAAAAAGGGAACACTTCCAAACAGCATATATGAAGCCAACATCATCTTGATACCAAAAGCAGAGATGCTGCCAAAAAAAAAAAAAAAAAAAAATTATAGACCAATATTCCTGATGAGCACAGATGCAAAGGTCCTCAACAAAATACTGGCAAATAGGATACAATGCCTCATCAAGATCATTCACTATGATCAAGTAGGTTTCATCCCAGGTGTGCAAGAATGGTTTAAAATCTGTAAATCTATCTGAATTATTGTTTAAAAATAAAAAAATAAAAAATCCGTAAATCTATCAATATAATATACATCATCAACAACAAGAAAATTAAAAATCACATGATCATATCAATAGACGCTTAGAGAAAGCATTTGATAAGGTCCAACACCCATTCTTGATAAAAAAAAAAAAAACTCTCAGCAAGATGGGAATAAAAGGAACCTTTCTCCAATATAGTCAAGGCCATCTACCACAATCCAATGCAAATATAATCCTCAATGGAGAAAAATGAAAAGCCTTTCCTCTAAATTCTGGCACAAGACAAGGCTGTCCGCTCTCTCCACTCCTCTTCAACATAATACTGGAAGAACTTGCTACAGCCATTAGGCAAGAAAAAGATATCAAGGGAAAACAGATAAGAAAGGAAGAAGTCAAGCTCTCACTGTTTGCAGATGACATGATACTCTACTTAGAAAACCCTGACGACTCTACCAAAAAGCTTCTAGAAACAATAGATTCAAATAGCAATGTGGCAGGCTACAAAATTAACACAGAAATCAATGGTCTTTTTATATACCAATAATGGTAGGGAAGAAATGGACATTAAGAAAACAACCCTATTCACATTAGTGCCACGCAAACTCAAATATCTTGGAGTCAACTTGACTAAAGACTTGAAGGACCTATACAAAGAAAACTATAAAACTCTGCTCCAAGAAATAAGAGAGGACACATGGAAATGAAAACACATAACCTGCTCATGGATTGGCAAGATTAACATCATTAAAAAGGCAATACTCCCCAAAGCATTATACAGATTTAATGCGATCCCTCTACCCATGACATTCTTCAAAGAAGTGGATCAAACACTTTTGAAATTCATTTGGAACCATAAACACCCTTGAATAGCTAAAGCTAAAGGAATATGGGAAGAATTACTTTCCCAAACTTTAAACTTTACTGCTAAGCAATAGTTATCAAAACAGCATAGTATTGGAATAAAGACAGACCCTCAGATCAGTGGAATAGGCTTGAATACTCAGAAAATGTTCCCCAGACATACAATCACCTAATTTTTAATAAAGAAGCAAGAAATCCTAAATGAAGCAAAGAAAGCCTATTCAACAAGTTGTGTTGGCACAACAGGCTAGCCACTTGAAAAAAAGTGAAATTAGACCCCCGGCTAACATCAAGTATGAAGGTAAAATCCAAATGGATTAAAGACCTTGATATCAGACATGATACCATAAGGTATACAGAACAACTTGCAGGTAAAATACTTCATGACTTTGAGACTAAAGGCATCTTCAAGGAGGAAACTGCACTCTCCAAACAAGTGAAAGCAGAGATTAACAGATGGGAATATATTAAGCTGAGAAGCTTTTGCACCTCAAAGGAAAGTGCCCAGGATACAAGAGCCAGCCACTGAGTGGGAGAAACCCAATACCCATCAGATAAGGGGCTAATATCAAAAATAAGCAAGGCACTGACAAAACTTTACAAGAAAAAAACATCTAATCCCATCAAAAAATGGGGAGAAGAAATGGACAACTTGACAAAAAAGAAATACAAATGACCAAAAGACACATGAAAAAATGTTCCACATCACTAATCATAAAGAGATGCAAATCAAAACAACTATGAGGTACCATCTCACACCACAGTTATTGGCACACATCACAAAGAATGAGAATAATCAGTGCTGACGAGAATGTGGAGAGAAAGGAACTCTTATCCACTGCTGGTGGGAATGCTGTCTAGTCCAACCTTTATGGAAAGTGAAATGGAGATTCCTCCAAAAACTTGGAATTGACCTCCCATACAATCCAGCTATACCACTCCTAGGAATCTACCTTAGGAACACAAAAATACAATACAAAAATCCCTTCCTTGCAACTATATTCATTGCAGCACTATTTGCCATAGCAAGACTCTGGAAACAACCAAGATGCCCTTCAACAGATAAATGGCTAAAGAAACTGTGGTACATTTATACAATGGAATAGTATGCAGCTGTCAGAAAAGAAGAGGACATAAAATTTTCCTATACATGGATATACATGGAATCTATTATACTGAGTGAAATAAGTCAGAGGGAGAAAGATAGATGCAGAATAGTCTCACTCATCTATGGGTTTTAAGAAAAATGAAAGACATTCTTACAATAATTTTCAGAGACAAAAGAGAGGAGAGCTGGAAGTTCCAGCTCACTACATGAAGCTTACCACAAAGAGTGAAGAATGCAGTTAGAGAAATAACTACATTGAGAACTATTATAACAATGTGAATGAATGAGGGAAGTAGAAAGCTTTTCTCGAGTACAGGCGAGGGTGTGATGGGGAGGTGGGAGATTTGGGACATTGGTGATGGGAATGTTGCACTGGTGAAGGGGGATGTTCTTTACATGACTGAATCCCAACCACAATCATGTTTGTAATCATGTTTAAATAAAAATATTAAAACATAGGCAACATAGAGTCCGACTACTACTGCCATATACAGTGGATATATGTTGGCTACCGTGACTTGGCAGTGGCAACTTTTGCAAAAATCTCTCTGCCATTTTCCAGTCCTACGTGCTGTTTGCTACAAAGCCCTTAGGCCAGCAGGAAACAAGTAAGAAATAATTTCTTAGCCCAGGGGAAAGAGAAACTCACCCTGGAATGAAGTTGGATCCCCCTAGCCCACATTCTTGAGTAACAAAGTTATTCCTTAAGAACTTTCCCCCACCATACATCTGTTAAGAGTTTAGGAATGTGGCTAAACCGACTTCTCAGGATCTGGCATGACTGCCCCCTGCCCACTTTTTTAGAGAAGGGTGCTATGTTCCTTGTTCCAACCTACCTGTCCTGTGTTTATACCTTATTTGGAATAATGAGATAAGTCTGTGCACTGAAGAGAGTGATTGACACTGCCTTTTGCCTGTCCCCTGTACCTTCTCTATTTAAGAAGGTGCTGAACCCCATTAAACGCCTTTGAATGGAATTCCGCCTTGGGCCTTATTATTATTAACCTCTCTTAGATTTTTTCCAAGGTGTGGCTGTGTGATCTGAACTTTGCAAAATAAAGATGCGGTTGTACGTGAGCCTCTCGTCCACTCTCCACTGGCCGGGCCCCTTCGGGGGGCTTACAGGACACCCGCAGATATAGTACAGTGAATGTCTTGCGTGCGACTGACCAAAGTTCAATGCCCAGCATCCATATGGTTCTCAAAGCACCATCAGTTGTATTTTCTAAGTAAAATCATAAGAAACTCCTGAGCTTTACCAGGTGTGGCCCAAATCCCCTCCCCAAATTAAAAATAAAATTAGAATTAATGATGATATGATACTGTGAGCAACCTTCTTAAAAGAACTAGTGTTTCACTAGTTTTTATAAAAATATAATTGAAGGAGGTAGGAAAGATACCCCCATGGAAAATGAATTCTTAAGATTCAATAAAATCAAGAGATAGGAGTTGGAAGAGTTACTGATGTCTCACTGATTAGAATCTCACCTGACTCCACTGCAGACCTCGAGAACACTGGACCCTCTACCCAGACACTTCAGTAGGAACAAAGTCCACGAAAAGAGTATCAAAGATCATAAACTACCTTCTGGCAATCACCCTAGCAAAAGACATGTGCATATCACCAGCATCTCCCCTCTTGATATGTGGACCTTTCTACTTCCAAGCTGGGTACTATGGGACTCGTTCTGTTACAGTCACCTGGAAATTGTCACACAGAAGTTGGAACAGAAAGTATGTCCATAGGCCAGGACAGGAAAGCAACTTCTGTTCAGAGACAAAGCCAGGGCACAATGCAAACCATAAAGCAGACAGAGAAGAGTTCTGTTTGATTCCACAGGCAGCAAGAAGACTCTTGGTGTGTCTTCCAGAAGGAGAGGAACGAAATCATAGCACTCTTCAGGGGGGATTAATTGGAAAGCTGCGTGGAAGAAGGGCAGGAACAGCAGGATACAGGGAGATTGGTTGGGTTTCCCTGCAATCACCAAGGGAAGAGGTGATAAAGACTTAAACAAGGGCAGCAGCAATATTAAAAACATGCAGAAGAAAAAAAAAGGACTGTGAGAAGCATCTATAGGATTTGGAGGGAATCAAGGAACTAGCTAATAGGGGATCAACATCAGAAATGAAGGACATACTCTGAGGACTTCAGGGGAAATTTCTACGTCTGTCTGCCTGTGCCTGTGCTTCTGAATCCCTGAAGGTTTCCTCAGAGGCCTAGGGAGTGCACCCCAAAAAAACTGCAATTTGAAGCGGCTGAGTGAGTACATTCTGGCTGTGGGGGTCGCTGTCCAATAAGCTCAGGTCTCTGGCCTGTGGAGGCTCTGCCCTGCTGTGCCTTTGTTCACTCTGAGGACTGTCAACTAGAGGCAGCAGAAGAGCCTTCACTTCACGGCCGCGCACTCTTTCTAACCAATGAACCCTACCACAACACGCAGGAAAAACCAAACTACAAGCGTGACAATGGGGAAACCTCGCAGGCAAACACCATCCACAGAGAATGAAGACGAAAGCTAGGATGACCTAATAAATTCCAACCACCTGATTAACCTTTCAGATAAGGAGTTTAGAATACAAATATGGAAGATATTCGTAGAACTCAAACAAGGCATAGAGCGATCTGAAGAGAACACAAAGACAGAAAACAGAAAACTCCAAACTGAAATTACAGATCTGAAAAACACGGTTGCTCAACTGAAAACCTCAATGGATAGCCTTGCCAACAGGGTATCAGCAGCTGAGGAGAGAATCGGAGTACTGGAAGATGTGATGCAGAAAAACTCAACACAACAGAAGAAATTGGAAAAGACAAACGAACAGGCAATGGAAAAAGTACTCAAGGCATACGAACAGATGAAAATAGAAGTCTTTGATAAACTCAACAGAAACAACATAAGAATCATTGGAGTCCCAGAAACCCAGGAAGATGATCTCCAGGAAGAATCAACTGTCAAAGACATCATCAAAGAGATACTCCCAGAGTTAAATACTACATGTAATCAAATCCTGCATGCCCAAAGAGTACCAGCTAAAAGAGACCCAAAGGAAAACACCCCAAGACATATCCTCATTACAATGACAAATCCCATAGATAGAGATAGAATACTGAAAGCAGCAAGATCAAAAAGGGAAATCACATTCAAAGGAGGATCCCTAAGACTAACAGCAGACATGTCACAAGAAACTCTCAAGGCCAGAAGACAGTGGTGGGATATTGTGACAAGACTGGATGAAATGAATGCCTCACTGAGAATACTGCACCCAGCCCGACTCACGTTCAGGTTTGAAGGAATACACAGCTTCATGGATAAATAGCTCAGAAACTTAAAAGATGATAAACTAGCCTTAAAGGAAAAACTGGCAGGTCTACTCTAAGACAAGAGAGACCAACAAACACAGCAAACTTATCTACAAAGATGACATTAAATCCTATGACAATCATCTCCCTCAATGTCAATGGACTAAATTCACTAATTAAAAGACACAGAGTGGCAAAATGGGTCAAAAAGATGAATCCAACCTTCTGCTGCCTACAAAAAACACACCTGAATAGTCAGAACAAACACAGACTCAAAATCAAAGGCTGGAGGAAAATCATCCAATCAAACAACACACTTAAAAAAGCTGGGGTGGCCATATTAATATCTGATGACACCAACTTTATACTCAGAAAAGTGGTAAGGAACAAAGATGGACACTATGTACTAATCAAGGGATATGTGCAACAGGAAGAAATCAGACTATTAAACATATATGCACCCAATGAGAGACCAGCAAAGTATCTAATACAATTACTCACAATTCTGAAAGAAGAAATCAATAATAAAACAATCATTGTGGGAGACTTCAACACGGCCCTATCAACACTTGATAGGTCAACCAGACTGAAACCCAACAAAAACATACTAGCCCTGAAAATACTTATGGAAGAAAGAAGACTAGTAGATATATACAGGACACTACATCCCAAAAAACCTGGATACACATTCTTTTCCAATGTACATGGGTCATTCTCCAGAATACACGACATTCTGACACATAAAATATACCTCCATAAAATCAAGAGGATAGAAATCTTGCAGGCTACCTTTGCTGACCACAGGCTCTGAAATTAGATGTGAACTACAAAGCCACACAGAAGAAAAACTTTAACAATTGGAAATTAAACACCCTGCTAAACAACCAGGGGGTCCGAGATGAAATCAAAAAGGAAATCAAAAATTTCCTGGAAACAAATGATAATGAAGACACACACAAACTGCCAGAATCTATGGACACAGCAAAAGCGGTCCTGAGAGGAAAATTTAGAGCTCTACAAGCACACATCAGGAACGAAGAAGGAGCATACCTGAATAACTTAATGACGCAGCTCAAAAAATTAGAAAATGACCAAAAAAAGGAACCAAAAATAGGGAGACAGAAGGAAATAACAAAGCTGAAAGCAGAACTCAATGAAGTGGAAAACCAAAAAACAATCCGAAAGATCAACGAAAGCAGAAGCTGGTTTTTTGAAAAAAATAAACAAGATTGATAGACCATTGGCAAAACACAAAGAGAGAGAAATCTGATAACCCGTATTAGAAATGAAAAGGGGGAAATCACAACAGAAATTGCAGAGATCCAAAGGGTAATCAGAGACTACTTTGAGAAACTTTATGCTACTAAATATGAGAACCTAGAAGAAATGGAAAAATTCTTGGACACTTATAACTTTCCACATTTAAGTAAGGACGATATAGCATACCTAAACACCCCCATCACTACTGAGGAAATTGAAACTGTAATCAAACATCTGCCCAAAAAGAAAAGCCCAGGCCCAGATGGTTTGCCTAATAAATTTTTTCAAATCTTTCAAGAGGAGCTACTACCAATTCTAGCCAAGCTCTTCCATGAAATTAAAAAAACGGGAACACTCCCAAACAGCTTTTATGAAGCCACCATCACCTTGATACCAAAACCAGACAGAGAACTCTGCCAAAAAAGAAAATTACAGACCAATATCCCTAATGAATGCTGATGCAAAGATCTTCAACAAAATCCTGGCAAATAGGATCCAATGCATCATCAAGAAGATAATACACTACGACCAAGTAGGTTTCATCCCAGGAATGCAAGGATGGTTTAACAATTGTAAATCTATCAACATCATACACAACATCAACAACAAGAAAAATAAAAATCACATGATCATATCAATAGATGCAGAGAAAGCATTTGATAAGGTCCAACACCCATTCTTGATCAAAACTCTCAGCAAGATGGGAATGGAAGGAACCTTTCTCAATCTAGTTGAAGCCATCTACCACAAGCCAATGGCAAATATTATCCTCAATGGAGAAAAACTAAAAGCCTTTCCTCTAAATTCTGGTACAAGACAAGGCCCTCCGCTCTCACCATTCCTCATCAACATAGTACTGGAAGTACTTGCTATCAGGCAAGAAAAAGATATCAAGGAAATCCAGATAGAAAAGGAAGAAGTCAAGCTCTCATTGTTTGCAAACAACATGATACTCTACTTAGAAAACCCTAAAGACTCTATCAAAAAGCTTCTAGAAACAATAGATTCATATATCAAGGTGGCAGGCTACAAAATCAACCTATGGAAATCAATGACCTTTTTATACACCATAGGGAAGAGATGGAAGTCAGGAAGACAATCACATTCACAATAGTGCCACACAAACTCAAATATCTTGGAGTCAACTTGACCAAAGACGTGAAGGATCTATACAAAGAAAATTATAAAGCCCTGCTCCAAGAAATGAGAGGACACACGGAAAAAGAAACACATACCTGGCTCATGGATTGGCAGCATTAACATAATTAAAATGGCAATACTTCCCAAAGCATTATACAGATTTATTGCGATCCCCTTAAAAATACCCATGACATTCTTCAAAGAAGTGGATCAAGCACTTATGAAGTTCATCTGGAACAATAAACACCCTCGAATAGCTAAAGCACTCCTAGGGAAAAGGAAAATGGAGGCATTACTTTCACCAACTTTAAACTGTACTACAAAGCAATAGTTATCAAAACAGCATGGTATTGGAATAAAGACAGACCCTCAGATCAGTGGAATAGGCTTGAGTTCTCAGAGAACTTTCCGCAGACATACAATTACCTAATTTTTGACAACAGAGCAAGAAATCCTAAGTGGAGCAGGGAAAATCTCTTCAAAAGCGGTGCTGGCAGAACTGGTGAGCCACTTGCAAAAAAGCGAACATAGACCCCCAGTTAACATAATGTATGAAGGTAAAATCCAAATGGATTAAAGACCTTGATATCAGACGGGATACCATAAGGTATATAGAAGAACACATCGGTAAAACACTCCATGACATTGAGACTAAAGGCATCTTCAAGGAGGAATCTGCACTTTCCAAACAAGTGGAAGCAGAGATCAACAAATGGAAATACATTAAACTGAGAAGTTTCTGCACCTCAAAAGAAATAGTGCCCATGATACAAGAGTCACCCACTGAGTGGGAGAAACTATTCACCCAACACCCTTCAGATAAGGGGCTAATATCCAAAATATAGAGGGCACTGACAGAACTTTACAAGAAAAAAACATCTAATCCCATCAAAAAATGGGGAGAAGAAATGAACAGACACTTTGATAAAAAAAGAAATACAAATGGCCAAAAGGCACATGAAAAAATGCTCCTCATCACTAATCATCAGGGAGATGCTAATCAAAACAACGATGAGATACCACCTCACACCACAGAGATTGGCACACATCACAAAGAATGAGAACAATCAGTGCTGGCGGGGATGTGGAGAGAAAGGAACTCTTATCCACTGCTGGTGGGAATGCCACCTAGTACAGCCTCTATGGAAAGCAATATGGAGATTCCTTCAAAATCTGGAAATTGAGCTCCCATTCGACCCAGCTATTCCACTCCTAGGGATATACCTTAAGAACACAAGAATACAATACAAAAACCCCTTCCTCACACCTATATTTATTGCAGCACTATTCACAATAGCCAGGCTCTGGAAACAACCAAGATGCCCTTCAACAGACGAATGGATAAAGAAACTGTGGTCCATATACACAATGGAATATTATGCAGCCGTCAGGAGAGATGAAGTCATGAAATTTTCCTATACATGGATGTACATAAAGTCTATCATGCTGAGTGAAATAAGTCAGAGGAAAGAGAGAGATGCAGAATAGTCTCACTCATCTATGGATTTTAAGAAAAGTAATAGTCATTTTTGTAACAATCCTCAGAGACAATGAGAGGAGGGCTGGAACACCAGCTCACTCCATGAAGCTCACCACTGTGAGTACAGCTATAGAAATAACTACACAGCTAGCAGGAGGGGGTTTGGCAGGCCACCGCCATGCCAGAGGCCTTCCTAATCAGGCCTAGTGGCGGTGCAGGACTTGGGTAACCCCAGCACCCCTCTACCACCTTGCTCCAGATCTCCAGGGCTTCCCCGGGCCACATGCCTGGGCAAGCCGGTGAGTTGGGCCCCTTGGTGGAGATTGAAGGTACCTTAGGCTTTCCCCCATTATCCATTCAGCTCCTTAGGGAGGGTCTGGGTGGGGCCCTGAACTTCTGGCCTCCCAGCTTCTTGAAGTCACTGGTAATCTCTGTCCAGTCTATATTTTCAAAATCGCGCGGGGGCTATTGCCATTATTAGTACCATTATTAGAACCATTATTAGTACTCACTATCATTGAATTATGTTTTTATATATGCAGAATGTCCATTTTGTACTCTGCCCTTTTGCATACCCCTTCATAAGATCATATTTCTCTTTAACTTCCTTAACTCCTATCATCATTACTCCTCATTTACCCTTTCTAACTTAAGTACTATAGAGTCCTAAGTCACAGATCAAAGTGGTGCCCTGGGATTAACAACCAACCAACTATTTTAAAAGGCATAAAAAGGACACTTATGTCTCTTCAACATTTTATGGGTGTTTTCTTTGACAGCTATAACTTTTGTTGAATATTTTCTTATACAGTGATGATCCCCCCCCCATGTTTTTTATCTTCTCTTTGTAAACTGCTCAATATGAAATTTGGTGTGAAAGAATCCCTCAGTTTAATGCTTATGTTTGAACCAAGTCATGGGTATTGTTGGAAATGTTCTTAGGCCCCCATATATCTGATAGCACCACGTGGCTTTATTTCTTGTGCTTAGGCACACTAAAATGGGAAAATACTATACATACCAATAAGTTCTTATCTAATAGAGATGGGACCACACAAATCTTGTAGTGCAATGAGACCTTACACCCTGAACATTGACATAAAGACCTGGTACAGGCCTCAGAAGAATGGGCATTCTCCATTCACCCCTGATCTAGAGAAGATATCTACAAAACATCCAAGGTTGTATATAACATCACCTGGAGGCATTCCTCTACCAGGGAAGACCCTACAGCTGCTCTGACATCGATCTACTCAAAAAAGACTTCCCTTAACACTAAGAAGACTTAACAATGACCTGCTTACTGGACAGGGATTGCTGTATTGCCCCTTAATTGTGAGGTTTGTCTATAACATCACCTGGAAGCAATCCTCTACCACGGAAGACCCTACCACTGCTCAGACATCGTCCTGCTGAAAAGAGACTTCCCTTAACAATGAGAAGACTTAACAATGACCTGCTTACAGGACAGGGCTTCCTGCATTGCCCTTTCATGGTGAGGTGAAACGAGAAGACACTCCACATCATGACTTCAATTTAGGATATGCAGATCCCAGAATCTTTAATACAGAAACATGATACCAACACCAGAGACTGTGTGAAAAGTGTGTTGGCACTACAGACAATATCTTGGATCAGACAATAACTTGCCTGAAGCCTAGAGTTGATCTTATGCCAGGAAACTTCAGGGATAGGATCTCTTTGTATTTAGGTCAAGGTTATTCCTTTCCATGCCTCTCATATTTTGGTGGGCCTATGAAAACAACAATTGCCACTCTAACACCGTTTTTACTGTGCTCCTTTGACTCTAATCCTTAAAATGCACCCACTTAAAATTTGAGGTTAAATGCACCCACTTAAAATTTGAGGTTAACTTAAGCTAATATGCATGTACATGGAAATGTAAAAAATACTATGCCTCTAATGTTTAAGGAGTTACGTAAGTTTTATGGCTTTATATTGCCTTGTGTGCTGTTAAGAAATATTATAATGTGCTACAATCTGGGGACTTGAGGGACAAAGTAATTGTACATGGATTCTGTTTTATTTATCTTAAAGTTCTTTGGCTGAAAGTTCAAAGTTAAGATATCAGCAAGTGGACTTCTTCTGAGAATTATGTTATGGCTGATTGTCCTTCCACTGTAACTTTACCTTGTCCTCTTTCTTTGCATGTTTTGTTCTCATAATTCAAAATAAAAAAATTAAAAATATTAAAAAAAAAAGAAATAACTACACAGAGAACTACCATAATCAAATGAATGAATAAGGGAACTGGAAAGCCTGTCTGGAATACAGGTGGGGGTGTGGTGGGATGGAGGGAGATTGGAGACATTGGTGGTGGGAATGTTGCACTGGTGAAGGGGGTGTTCTTTACTGAAACCTAATCACAATCATTTATGTATTCAAGATGTTCAAATAGGGCCAGGAGAGATAGCGCAGTGGTGTTTGCCTTGCAAGCAGCCGATCCAGGACCTAAGGTGGTTGGTTCGAATCCCGGTGTCCCATATGGTCCCCCGTGCCTGCCAGGAGCTATTTCTGAGCAGACAGCCAGGAGTGACCCCTGAGCATTGCCGGGTGTGGCCCAAAAACCAAAAAAAAAAAAATAATAATAATAATAATAAAGATGTTCAAATTAAGAAAAAAAAAAAAAAGAAATGAAGGACATGGGCCTGAAGAAATCATGATCCCGAAAACCCACCTCTAAGATAAGACTGACTATTTCTTGTATTTAGATTCCCAAAAAGGAAAAAATACTTAAATAAAGAAAATGAAACAAACAAACAAAAACAAAAAACCCTTCCTTGCTCTGGATCAATAGACCCTACTAATGAAAAAGCAAGGCCTCAGAGAAAAAATTTGTGCAATGGAAAGGCCAGGCCTGTGAAGAGAAAATTCTGTTAGCCCAGAGAGCACTCAGCATGGGAAATACAAGGCCCTTCCTTCTGTCCAGACTGTGAGTCACAATGCAGATAAATAAGCAGAGTCCAAGTGACTCCATATAACAAAGCAAAGAAATAAACACCAATGTGCTAACAACCCCGACAGGGTTGGCTAAAAGGCAGACAAGGAAAATCAGGCCCTCTGATTTCCTGATCAGTGCCCCTGCAGTGGGTCCAGTCCCCAATATTCCTAGCCTGTAGGTGTCTAACTTGTAGTTGCAGATAAATAAATAAACAAATTCTGTTTTCCTCAGAGAACAATGCCCTAGAGCATGTAATAAACTTCTTCTATCACAGTTTAGGCAATAGAAATGGGGCCAGCACCCTGGAGATTTTATTCTTGCATCTGCTATGGAGCACATTTGAGCATTTCACTCCTAACAGCTGCTTGGGAAAACCAGACTTCGTGTATGTCTAATGTGGATAGAGAAGCACAGGAACAGCTCACCAGAGAACTCAGGCAATCTGCCTCCAGTTCTGTCCAGAAACTCAATGACATCACAATGACAAAGAAAAAGTCAGCTTGGAGGAGTTAAGTTCTTATTCGTGTTCCTCTTTTGCTCTTAATAACATCAATGGTGAAAAAAAAAAATAAAAAAATAAAGCATTATGTTTTCAATAGGCTGGCAGGGGAAAAAATCATTTACCGAATAGGGGCAGGTAAACAAATAGTTTAAATCACTGAGACTGAATTATTAACCAAGCAGAAAAACTGAGTCATATGATAAATACCATTAAAATGCCCACAAATTCTGAAGCTCTCTTGTAATAGAAATTGTTATAATACTCTCCAGTGTAAATATGCCACTTCATCAACTCCTCATGAAGTCTATACCAGAACCGAATTATCTGGTCTTCACACAAGAATCTTGTCAGCAAAAATGTGATGTGATGACATTAAATATAAACAACTAGATTCAACTAACCAGAGTTCTCTCCATACACAGAACTAGTTACCTAGGTAAGCATATTTTTAAAGTACCAAAAAATAGAACTACATGGGTAGTTTTATAAACAAGGCCTACCCTAAAATAATATTAGTTCTCAAGAGCCTGGGAGCAAGTTCAGTTGGTGAGAATGAGTGAGAGAGAAATTTGTTAATTTGAATTTGAACGAGATATTTACCTAATGTACGTTACTACTAACTACAGGGTCAGATATAATAATGTTCTATTCTCAGCATCCTTTCAGCTCAGTGTTTTCTTGGCTACCTGTGTTCATTAAGATGCTCTAAAGTTATCAAGTTAGGGTCAGAGATAGGACAGGAAGTAGGATACTTACCATGCATGCAGCTTCTCCCTCTCTCTGTTTCTCTCTCCCTCCAGCTCCCTCCCTCCCCCTTCTCTCTATTTTATATTTTAATCACACCATCAGGCAGTGCTCAGGGCTTGGGAAGCCATACAGGATGCTGGGGATTGAACCCCAGTTGGCTACTGCAACCCTGATTCAAATTCGCAGCACCACATACACTCAATCCCCTGAGCACAGCCAGGGGTCACTCCTGAGAATAACACCTGAATATTGTTGGATATCCTCTCTCCAGCCCAAAATCCAATGTTATCAAACCTCCTATTACATACTTGATTCACAATACTTGAGATTAAGTAAAACATGCAGAAAACTGAAAAAAAGAACTTGGCAAAGTATAAAAGACCAGAGACAAAAATCAAATACTGGTATTCACAGGCCAGAAAGAGTAGCAAAAGCATCTAAAAAAAAAATGAGATGAAAAAATGCTCCACAACAGTAATCATCAGGGAGATGCAAATCAAAACAATGAGACATCATCTCACAGCATATCACGAAGAACAAGAACATCTAGTGAGGGGCCGGAGAGATAGCATGGAGGTAAGGCATTTGCCTTTCATACAGAAAGTCATCAATTCGAATCCTGGGTCCCATATGGTCCCCCGTGCCTGCCAGGAGCAATTTCTAAGCATGGAGCCACGAGTAACTCCTGAGCACTGCCGGGTGTGACCAAAAAAAAAAAAAAAAAAAAAAAACCACCGAAAAAAAATGTATTTGGGGCCTGCGAGGTGGCACTAGAGGTAAGGTATCTGCCTTGCAAGCGCTAGCCAAGGAAGGACTGCGGTTCCATCCCCCGGCATCCCATATGGTCCCCCCAAGCCAGGGGCAATTTCTGAGCGCTTAGCCAGGAGTAACCCCTGAGCACCAAACGGGTGTGGCCCGAAAAACCAAAAAAGAGAAGAACATCTAGTGTTGGTGTATATATGGAAAGAAAGGTACTCTTATTCACTGCTGGCATGAATGTAGACTGGAGCTGAAAGTGTTATTCATGGTACCCCTTCATTAACAATAGCAAACCACAATGTCAAAAAGGAGAAAGAGGGAGGAGGGAGGGAGGGAGAGGGGAGGGAGGGAGGGAGATAGGAAGGGAGGGAGAGGGGAGGGAGGGAGGGAGAGAGGGAGGGAGGGAGGGAGAGAGAGAGAACAGTAAAATGCCTTCACAAGAGGCATAGGAGGGGAAAGGGGAAACTGGGGACATTGGTGGTGGGAATGTGCACTGGTGAAGGGTAGTGTACATTCTATGACTGAAACTCAATCAAGAACAATCTTGAACCTTAGCTCTTAAATAAAGTGAAAAAAAGAAAGTATCTCTCAAAATGAAAGTAACAGACATATTACAACATCTAGATGCCTAGAAGGTACCAAGAGAACACTAAATGTGCAGGCAATATAAAAACAGAATGCACCAAGTCCAACTCCTTTCAGATTCCATTAACCTGGTATCTTTTATATTTAGAATACTCAATTATGGGGCCGGCGCGGTGGCACTAGAGGTAAGGTGTCTTGGCAAGCGCTAGCCTAGGATGAACCACGGTTCGATCCCCCGGCGTCCCATATGGTCCCCCAAGCCAGGAGCGACTTCTGAACGCATAGCCAGGAGTAACCCCTGAGCGTCACTGGGTGTGGCCCAAAAACCAAAAAAAAAAGAATACTCAATTATATTAATGCCTAAAAGGTTGCCAGTACTTTAAAAGCAAGAGATAACTAATGAATAATGGAAAAGTAAAAAGTTTCAAGTTGTTGTCATCAACAAATAATTTGGGGCTCCTAAAACAAAGAGAAAAAGACAAAGGGGTAAAGAACGGCTGAGACATGGCCCTCTGCCCTCCTGAACCTTCATTGAAACTATAAAGCTAGAATGGGCACTGTGAGGGAGTAACAGAATTACTTAAAAATGTATTTAACACTGATGGAGGGAAGTTGACTTGGCTGGTAGGATTGGTGTTAGGACACTGCTTGCTAGAAACAATACACTGTCTTAATATTTTTTAAATTTTTACGTAAAAATTAATTAAACACTATTTTTAATTTTAAAAATAAATTATTAAACATTAAGAAAAAGAACTGGATGATAGCTTAATGTGCTAAGTACAGGCTTTGTATATGTGAGGCCTGGGATCAATCCCCAGCACCACAAAATATTAAGTATACCCTACTAATACTAAGTAATACCCAAGTACTGCCAGGAGTGTCCCTGGAGCACATAACTACTTCCTTTTCTATCCTTTACCTCCTTCCTATCCCTCAACCCCACTTCGAGAAAGTGAAAAGTGAAAGAGAAATTCATTTTCAAACAAGTAACTGCTGGAGAGAACAATCCAGCAGCCTCCACCCATACACACCATCTTGCCAGCAGAGAAAGAGTCCAGCTCCATGACTGAATCTCATCAAGCTGTCAAGATACCAAATCATTCCAGCTTCATAGCTCCTGCACTACACAGCTACCCAACACTCCAAAGTTTATAGTACTGTCAGCTCAGAATGATCACAGCAAACCTAATAAGTTGCTTAGAAGATCAACAAGCTCAATAGACAAAAAATAACACAGAAGGCTCAACAAGCACCAACCAGTCTAATAAATCCACTAAAACCACAATGACTTCAATATCACCATAGTAGGATATAACAATTATCACAAACTGACTTGCATTGATCTAAGTTTTGATAATTCCATTTGCCTTTGTATTATAATAAATAGATGGAAGTAAAAAAATTTTTGTGCCTCCTAAGGAGACAGATTGGGGTGGTGGGATTGTTGTTGGGATAATTGATGCCTAAAACAATAATATCATGAATAACTCTATATCACAGTGTTATAATTTTTAAAAATATTTTTAAATGAGGATAAAAGTGTTGGATAATTTATGCCATAAATTTTTCATACAAATTACTGGGAAGGGAGGAATATAGAATATACCTGACATAAAACTGACATCAGAGAAGATAAACTAAAATTCTATACCAAAAAAGAAACACAGAATGAATGAATTGACAGATAAGATCTTTCTTCTTTTCTCTCTTGGCAAGGAAAGAATCATGGTATGAACAGTGAACCTGAGAAGCCAAGCAATTTCTCTATGGTACATATAATGTCTGTATGCTTACCAGGAGTGTCACAGAATCATTAAATGGGAGAAGATCATTTAAGAGCCTGTCCAGACTAGATGGCTGTTAAAAGTGAGGAGACAAAATGCCACACTCAAATAAAGCTATGCCCCTACCCACCACATGGTTAGCAACAACCAAAAAACCAATACACAAAGATGTAAGAGCAAAATCCAGGAGGTAGATGAGAGAGTCAAAGCATACTTCCTTACTTAGAAGAAGCCCCAAGGAAAAAAACAAAACCTACAATTTGATCATAAGGTCAGACAGAATGTATAATTCTCTTTCTGGACTGTTCCAATGTTCTGCCATCTTTCTGGAATACAAAACAAGTCATCCTTTTTTACTTGCACCAATGTATCAGCCTTAGAATCTGTGGTTCCTTTGATAAGTCACACCAACTCTTTATAATTACTCTTTCAACAAGAGATGATGCTTTCTTAAAAAAAAAAAGTGTTTTTCAACACAACTGATTACATTTTTTGCCCCACGGTTCACATTCGGTTCACATTTGCATAACCATGGCCAAACTTGATTCTTTCAAGAAACCTTAAAGATCAAAAGTAGGTGCTGCAGAGTTCACAGGTCTGAATGGAAACTTTGCATCCGGGAGGGCCAACTTCAATCTCATTAAAAATAATCCGCAAGGGGCAGAGCAATAGCACAGGGTAAGGTATTTGCCTTGCATGTGGCAGATCCATGATGGACTTTGGTTTGTAACTCCTGAGTATCACAGGGTGTGGCCCAATAGGAAAAAACAACAACAACAACAAAATGCAAGTTCAGAGCAGAGGAGTCCCTGAATACCACCAGTTGTGTCGCAAACAACTCTCCCCCCTTCCCACACTACACAATAAATTTCAAATTCAACATTTCTTTCATCCTTATGATTTTGAATCACAAAGAAATCCAAGGTCTGGTTCCTCACTTTCAATCAATATTGACCTAAGAGTTTAAGCATCAAAACATCCACATAAAATATTAATTTTAAAGTTAGAAGAGATCAAATGAACCATCAATGTCAATAATCAATTACAATTGGCATCTGGAGAAAATGATGGGCACAGTTGTTATTTGTCACCCAAGAAGGAAATACAATGAATTTAAGAATTCAGCAAAGCTTCCACATATGTAAAATAGCCATTTATTCACTAGCAGAAGCTGTATTTTATTCTTTCCATAACAAAAACCCGATATTCAACACTGTCACAAAAAAATAAAAACAAAACAAAACAAAAAGGAGCCTTTCAAATGTGAGAAAGGCAACTATAATTGGCTAAATAACTACAATTCAAACTTATGTTTGGTAGGTCTTAAGTAGAGTTTGCATACAAAAGATAGCCAAATTATCTAATGTGTACAATGTTCAAACATCTTTCTACATTCGTCTTTAAATTTTTTAGCATCTGAAGCTCAAGTGAAAGCACAGCAGATAGAGCATTTTGTCCTGCATGCAGCTAACCCAGATTCAATCTCCGGCATCCAGTTTGGTCCCCCGAGCCTGCCAGAAGTGATTTCTGAGTGCAGAGCCAGGAGTCACACCTGCACACTACCAGGTGTGGCCCAAAAACCAAAAAATAAAATAAAATAAAATAATAATTTTAGCATCTACTATAAATTATATACTAACACTCTAATTCATAAAGATCCTTTATATTCATTTAAAAATTTGCTGAAATTAAGAAAAGGAAAGTTTTTAGGATGCAATGACTATAAACAATGTTTTCTACTAAAGGGGCTGGGAAGACAGCTAATGGGTTGCATGGGTGCATTACAAGCAGGAAGCCTGAGTGCAATCCCTGGCACCACAGGGTTCTACAGACACCATCTGGAACAATCAAATGAAAAGCAGCTGTTGAGTATCACAGGAAGGAAGGAAGGAAGGAAGGAAGGAAGGAAGGAAGGAAGGAAGGAAGGAAGGAAGGAAGGAAGGAAGGAAGGAAGGAGGGAGGGAGGGAGGGAGGGAGGGAGGGAGGGAGGGAGGAAGGAAGGAAGGAAGGAAGGAAGGAGAGAAGGAAGGAGAGAAGGAAGGAGAGAAGGAAGGAGAGAAGGAAGGAGAGAAGGAAGGAGAGAAGGAAGGAAGGAGAGAAGGAAGGAAGGAGAGAAGGAAGGAAGGAAGGAGAGAAGGAAGGAAGGAAGGGAGGAAGGGAGGGAGGGAGGGAGGGAGGGAGGGAGGGAGGGAGGGAGGATGTATTTCATACTTACTACATCAAACTTCTGAGTGATGTTCCCCTGGACGTCAAGTAAATAAACTTTGCCATAATGTGTGCCCAGTGCCAGAAACTGCAAGAAAAACAAAGAGGGGTCAATCTACTGATGTGCCATTAGCAATTATATTAAAATCATTTGAAAAGTTAAAACATTTAATCATAGAAGTGATCTTTACTACCTTGGAAAATACACTGTTTGGAAAAGGCTTATTTCCAGATTCTAGAAAACATCAGGGCTTACTTTACCGGGTTGGTGCAAGCGAGCTGTCAGAGTGACTGATGAGGATTCTCAGGTACTGACAACTACTGATGTGCAAGCGGTCTCCCCACAATGCCTGATGGTCTGCGACAGCAAATTAAAATGCAGTGGTGAATGCTGGGCTGGCCCACAGCTGAACCCTGAGTCAGAAGGATCAACCAAGAAAACCTGTCCACTTACAGCTATTGTGTAAATCTGTGCTATCTCTGAGGTCACAAAACATACACATCTACAAAGAGGAGAGAACTATTTTTTTGAAAGAAAAATGCATGCCATGTTGAAGTGAGAAAATTCAGATACTGATACTACCAGTTGGCATTTTATCACTATGAAAGCAAGGTATGATATTGAGAGTCAATAATTTTATACTCTAGCCCCCCCCAGTCTTTCCCCATTTCCCAATAATTGGTGAGACACATCTTGCCATATGAAAAGACCTATTTATCAGAGAAAATTAATTTTTTCCCACTGTTTAATTCACTGAACTAACCTGAACAAGCCAAAAGAAACTTTTGAGCTACCAGAAATGGGACAGGAATCTCCTCTTTGTGTCCTGTAGCATAACTCCAATAATTCTAAATACTCCGTATTTCACTGCCTGTGACCATGGTTCACTGCAAGCTATAATGACAGGCTTGAATTTACAGGCACTACTGAGGCTCCCAGTCATGCAGCACAATCTTTAAAAAAATAGCCTTCCAGACCTTCCAGATTTCAAAAGATTTCTCAAAAATGGAATTGCTGCCAATGAAATTTCAGTTCGGGCACTTAAAAACATAAAGCTACATTAAAGAGGAATCACCCAAAGAGAAAGAAGGGGCTCATTAGAAATTCATCCCCTGTGATGCCTTTCACTCTTGCAAGGTTGCCTTTTTTCAGGAAGAAAAAAGTCCCCAGGGTGAAAAATCAATACTGGTTAATAAAACATCAGGTGCACAGACATAACTAGGTATGACGCCCCCGCTGTATGGCCTGCCTGAGTGGGTGGGTGCCAGGCCGATTACTCAGCCAGAGAGGACAGCTTTGCTGGAGAGAAGGGAGTGCCAGGGCCCTGGGAAGGAAGGGGAAGGAAGTGATTCTGGAGGGCCTGAATGTTTAAAACCAGACTAGCTCTCTGAATGTAGAATACTTTAATCAGAAATGAAGAATTCAGGTGGTGGGGATTTTTCCCTTCGTGGTGACAGTCTAAAAAAAAAAAAAAGTATATATATATATATATATATATATATATATATATATATATATATATATATATATATTTGGTTTTTGGGCCACACCCGGCGTTGCTCAGGGGTTACTCCTGGCTATCTGCTCAGAAATAGCTCCTGGCAGGCATGGGGGACCATATGGGACACCGGGATTCGAACCAACCACCTTTGGTCCTGGATCAGCTGCTTGCAAGACAAACGCCTCTGTGCTATCTCTCCGGGCCCGACAGTCTAAAAATATTTGAACAGAAAACATCAACAATATTCCTCTGCATTTAGAGGCCATCTGTGTGGGAAGAAAAGATCCTAAGAGCTCCGTGCACTAAAGTCCTCGGCAGTATCGATTCTCTTCATAAATACTGTATTTGTGTATTAGAAAATTAAGGGAGCCTTCATGTGCCTTATGACAGCGCCCAACTCTGCTACTACATACTTCTTTTTTCCTCGTTGTGAGCTTCCTAGTGTATTTTTTTTTACCATTTTAAAGTTCCTATCCAACCTATTTTACTCCCATGTTAACAACCCCTTCTCCTTTTTTTCCTTTAATATAAAAATACCATTTAATATTTAAAGCAAAAGAAATTATTCTGATTTTACAGCTTCAAGGTAAATTTTACAAAAAATTATTCTGGTTTTAGTTTCAAGATAAAATATGATTAAGTTAGGACACATTTTAATTCAGTAATTTTTATGACAAGATACATTTTGTTTAAGAAAAACATTTTGTTATTTTAATTAAGTTTTGCTACTCCCTTAAAAAGGATGTGACAAAAAAAAATACAAAGCCGATAACACCAATCAGAGCAGTCTTTAGAAATTTATTTAACCACCAATATTATTGATGAGTATGCTTCCATTTGCTAATGTTTTCAACTATTTTTTTAAATTATCTTTATTTAAAACACCATGATTACAAATATAACTGTAGTTGTATGATTACAGTCATGTAAAGAACACCCCCCTTCACCAGTGCAAGAATCCCACCTCCAATTTCCCAGATCTCCCTCCTCTCCACCCCACTCACACCTGTACTCGAGACAGGCTTTCTATTTCCCTCACTCATTCACATTGTTATGATAGTTTTCAGAGTAGTTATTTCTCTAACTGCACTCATCACTCTATGTGGTGAGCTTCATGTCATGAGCTGCACCAACATGGGTAAATGGGGGAAATAATGGTTGGAACTGAGGCAGTAAAAGATTAGAAATGAGCTTTGTAGGGCAGTATCAAGGTCACAATACAGATGGATATTATGCATATATAAACTATATGCATATAATACTATCAATATATATTGTACGCATGGGAGCACTAGCCCCCGCGTGGTTTTTGAAATGGAGACCAAGGAGAAAAAATTTCCAGTGACTGTCCCAACATAAACCAGTGCTGCAACGGCCTGCCCTCCTCCCAAAGCACATTCCCATCAGTGTAGGAGAGGTAGGGGGAAAGCCTGATGACCCCTATAGAGTCCACCTGGACCAGCGCCCAGGGAAGGCCTGGAGTCCAGGGGAGAAAGAGGGGGATGGCTGGGGGCCTACCAAGCCTCCCAGCACTCCCTAGCCTAGGGAGAAGGCCTCCGGCATGGGGCCTCCCCAAGCCCCATATCTGGCAAGAGCTGGCCTCCAGAATCAAAGAGGAACCCAGAAGCCAGATATCTGCCTACCCTCCTCCCCATGCACCTCCACCCTGGAGTACGGAGGGAGAGGGGAAGCCTGAGGGCCCTTAAGAGTCCACCTGAACCCACTTCTGGCCATCTGAGCTGGCACCCAGGGAAGGTCTGGAGTCCAGGAGAGAAAGAGGGGGGATGGCTGAGGACCTGCCAAGTCTCCCAGCACTCCTCAGGCACGGGGCCTCGCCAAACCCCATGCCTGGCAAGAGCTGGCCTCCAGAATCAAAGGGGAAATCAGAAGCCAGATATCTACCCGCCCTCCTCTCCATGCACCTCCCCCCTGGAGTACACAGGGAGGGGGAAAAACCTGAGGACCCCTAAGAGTCCAACTGAACCCACTTCTGGCCATCTGAACTGGCACCCAGGGAAGGCCTGGAGTCAGAGGAAAAAGACAAGGACGGCTGGGGGCCTGCCAAGCCTCCCTGCACTCCCCAGGCTAGGGAGAAGGCCTCCAGCATGGGGCCTCCCCAAACCCCATGCCTGGCAAGAGTAGCCTCCAGAATCAAAGGGGAAACCGGAAGCCAGATATCTGCCGCCCTCCTCCCCATGAGTCTCCCCTTGGGTTTTCAACTATTTAAAATAGGGTTTAAAAACTGCAATATTGGCAGCTAATCACAAAGATAAGTAGAAATTCTTTAAATGCTACTCTTTCTAACAACTAAAGCCTAATTATTTACACTTTTGAAACTATTAAACTTTTTTAACCTAAGAGCACTTAAATTCCAGAATGGGAAAATAATATAATTTAATTAATCTCTTATATTTTTCATGTTTAATTACAGAAACATCATTTATTCTATTTTATATAGTTATTTTGATTGTTTGGAACCACATCTGGCTGTGTTCAGGGGTTACTCCTGGCTCTGCACTAAGGAATACTCCTAGAAGGTTCAGGGTACTTTCTGGGAAGCTGGGAATCAAACACAGGTTGTCTATATGCAAGGCAAGTGCCCTCCTCAATGTTCTCTCTCCCTGACCCAACATCACGTATTTTATAAACTCACAGATCTGTTATTGTTGGTTTAGAGACCAAATCCATTAGTGTTTAGGGCTTACTCTGGGTTCTATGCTCAAGAATCTTCCTGGTGGTCTTAGGAGACCACATGGGGTACAGAGGGACCAAAGCCATGTTGGCTATATGTAAGGCAAGTGCCCTCACCACTGCATTATCTATCCCATCCCTAATTGGATCTATTGTAAGTAACATGTGAAAAGTAGCCCTTATCACACACATACAAACACACAGTAGACTCTTAAGAAAGACAAAATCATGCAATTTACAGTAACATAGTTGAAACTAGAAGGTGAGTGAATGATCTCTCTCTTATGTGAGACTTAAAGACACACATCAACGTAACAACAAAGTGACAAAGGCAACATAATGAGAGAAATGTTCCACAGAACTGGGGTGAGGTGGGCCCTGGAAGGGAGAGGACTTGGGGTCTTTGGGAGAGGGAAGGGGGTACACTTGTGATTGGTGTGGTGGTGGAGTTATGTGCATAAACACATTATTAATAGTATTGTATCCCAGGACCGAACTGGTACCCCAAGTCAACCATGAGTGATCTCTAACTTCAGAGCCAGGAATAGGCTGGATATGGCTCCAAAACTAAACAAGAACAAAATTACCAATATTTCTATTGTGGGGACATCCAGTTCATGCCTGAGGAGGAGGCAGGCAATGAAGACATATGAATATCTACAGAGCTAAAATTCAAATATTTTGTGTTTTTTGTTTTTTAAAGAAGAGGGTTATTCAATTCATGAAGACTCAGGAAGCTGATTAAGAAATCTAGAAAGAGGCTAGAGTGATTCTACAGTGGGTAGAGCATCTGCTTTGCACATGACCCAATTGATCCCCAGAATCCCCATATGGTCTCCTGACCCCTACCAGAAGTAATTACTGAGTGCAGAGGCAGGAGTAACACATGAGCACTGCAGGAGGGGAGACAGAGGAGAGAGGAAGAAAGTGAAGTAAAAGGAAGGGAGGGAGGGAGAAGTTACTTTCCTCTGAGAAAGCTTAGCACCTCATTTCTACTCTGGACACATCGCCACAACTCAAGCCATTATGAGGTAAGAAATGAAGTGAGTCTTTCAAGCACCATTTGCTATAAACTCCAAACCTCCACTGTCTAAATGACACTATCCTTACCTTTGCAGCATGGAGTGTAAGTATATAAATGCTTACCTACACAAAAGATTCTGGGCTGTTTGAGATTTTGTTGGTAAAGAGAAGAGAGGAGAAATAGAGACTGGAAAAAAAAAAAAAAAACCCTACCCAGAGCATCTAAAGCCCCAGGGGTCTCAAACTCGCAGCCTGCGGGCCTTTTGCAGCCCTCCATACAACATTTTGTGGCCCGCAGCCGGCTTTCAAGTATCGCAGTATTCGCAATTATTTGCTTACTGAATAATCACAATAAAAATCGCATTAGTAAGAAAAAATCGCATTAAATATTCGCATACCCCGAGCAGTTCGGGGTATGCGAATGTTTAATGCGATTTTTTGCGATTATTTTTCTAACTAATGTGAATTTTTATTGCGAATATTCGGTAAGCGAATAATCGCGAATACTTTGCACCTAGCGCAGACATTTCCACTGTCCCTTGCATTATCGGAGGCCTAAGGGAGAGAAGGGAGAGAAGTTTATTACAGAATTAGATTTTGTCATACCTTCATCATGACTTCATCAAAGCCTGCAGTGAAGAGAAAGATGGATGACGAGCACAATTTCAGAAAAAGTGGGAGATGCAGCATTTCTTTGTTGAGCACAGAGGCGTCCCCACATGTCTTCTTTGCTCAGAGAAAGTTGCAGTGCTCAAGGAATACAACTTAAAATGCCATTATTCAATTAAACATGCTGAGGAATGTGCAAAATGTCAAGGAAATGAGAGAGCCAAACGGGTTGCCAGTCAAAGCATATCTAATGAGGCAACAAGATTTCTTCAAGAAAGCAACCAAAAAAGAATGTTGCATCAGTCGAAGCTAATTACATGGTTAGTGAAATGATTGCTAAGGCAAGGAAACCATTCACAGAAGGAGAGTTTGTTAAAAAAATGCATGTTCCAGGCTGCAAGTATTATCTGTCCGGAAAAGAAAGGACAGTTTAGCAAAATCAGCCTTTCTGCCAACACTGTGGCAGAGCGCATTTCTGACATGTCAAGTGACAATTATCATCAACTGTGTGAGAAAGCCAAATGTTTTGATGCATACTCAGTTGCTCTTGATGAGGGCACAGATATAACAGACACTGCGCAGCTCACAATGTATGTCCATGGTGTTGATTGAAATTTTGAATTGACAGAGGAGCTGCTCACAATAATTCCAGTGAGGGGCCGGCGAGGTGGTGCTAGAGGTAAGGTGTTTGCCTTGCAAGCGCTAGCCAAGAAAAGGACCATGGTTCGATCCCCTGGCGTCCCATATGGTCCCCCCAAGCCAGGGGCAATTCCTGAGCATGTAGCCACAAATAACCCCTGAGCATCAAACAGGTGTGGCCCGAAAAATAAAAAAAACAAGATTATTAAGGGCCCGGAGAGATAGCACAGCGGTGTTTGCCTTGCAAGCAGCCGATCCAGGACCAAAGGTGGTTGGTTCAAATCCCGGTGTGCCATATGGTCCCCCGTGCCTGCCAGGAGCTATTTCTGAGTGGACAGCCAGGAGTAACCCCTGAGCACCGCTGGGTGTGGCCCAAAAACCAAATAAATAAATAAATAAATAAATAAATAAATAAATAAATAAATAAATAAATAATTCCAGTGCGTGGCCAGACCACCACTAATGAGATATTTCGGCATCTTTATGATGCCATTGAGAATGCAGGTTTGCATGGAAGAGGTTTGTTGAAATAATAACTGATGGAGTGCCATGGATGACAGGGAAGAAATATGGACTGGTGGCACTTGTTCAAAAAAACTTGAAGAGGAGGGTGTAGAGAAGGCCATTCCTCTTCACTGCATTATCCATCATTAGGCCCTTTGCAGTAAATGCCTGCCGTGTGACAATGTGATGTCTGTTGTTGTGAAATGCATCAACCAAATCAGATCCAGGGGCTTAAAGCACAGGAGGTTCCGTGCTTTTTTAGAGGAAATGGATCAGAATATGGAGATGTGCTCTATTTCACCGAGGTACGTTGGCTCAGCAGGGGAAATGTCCTGAAAAGATTTTTTGAGTTGAGAGAAGAAGTGAAAGCCTTCATGGAGAAGGATGGGAATGCTGTTTCTGAGTTGAGTGATCACAAATGGCTCACAGACTTAGCTTTTCTTGTTGATATCACACATAAGCTGAATGTACTAAACAAGATGTTACAAGGCCCGGGGCAGCTTATCAGTGCTGCCTATGACAACATGAGAGCATTCTCCACAAATCTTGTGTTATGGAAATTCCAGCTCTCTCAGGCAAACCTTTGCCATTTCCCAGCATGCAAGGAACTTGTGGATGCAGGCATACCATTCAGTGGTGAGAAATATGTTGATGCTATTTTTAAGCTAGAGAAGGAATTTGATCACAGATTTGCAGACTTCAAAAAGCACAGAGCCAATTTCCAAATTTTTGTGGACTCCTTTTCCTTTGATGTGCAAGATGCCCCTTCTGTGCTTCAAATGGAGCTCATTGACCTGCAATGCAACTCTGATCTCAAAGAAAAGTTCAGAGAGATTAGTGGAAAAGCAGACATGCCAGCTTCCCTGAGCTTTCCCGAATGTTCAAGCACACCATGTGCCTTTTTGGGAGCACATATTTGTGTGAAAAGTTATTCTCCACATTGAATTTCAATAAGTCAAAGTACAGGTCTAGACTTAATGATGATCATCTTCAAGCCATACTGAGGGTCTCAACTGCTTCCTTCCTAAAGCCAAATGTGGTTCAGATTTGTGAGAAGAAGCGCTGTCAAGTCTCTGGCAGCAAGGAATAGGCAAAAGATGCCATGTTCAGAAGAACTGTTCATGATCTTCACTCAATGTTCTATTCATGTGCAGAAGAAATAATTAAATGTTAATAATAATTAAATAATAATTAAATGTTAATAATGATGTTTGAGGACTTTCTTTTTGTGAAATTTCTTATGCGGCCCTGCCTCACCCCGACTTTGCCTTCTGCGGCCCCCAGATAAATTGAGTTTGAGACCCCTGATATAAAGGATAAGATGCTACACAGAAAAAAAAAAAAAAAAAAAAAAGAAAGATTTGAAAAAGACTCCATCAGGGCCCCCTTACCTTGTCGTGGACAGTCATGCAACTGGCCGCATCCTGCTGCAGAATTTCTGTGACCCCATTAGAGAGCCGCTCATACTTCAGTTTAGGTTCCTCTTCACTCTCTTCTTCCTGAATGAAAAAGAGGAAAATGATAGTAGGCTAGTAAAAGACCCAACACACAATTCCCAGAAGAACCAGAGAAGAATTCTCAGTGAGTGATTGTCAAAATCTACAACTTTAGCTCAAGGTCAGGATCTTTATGTTTCTTTCACCCAACTGGGCCTATCAGTTGCCACAATATCACTGACAGAATAAATCTGAAAGTTGAAAACCCAAGTAAGCAAACACTAATGAACTGAATGAATTTCATGAACTCCAGCATATCAGAGAATGCACAGGAGATGGACAGATGCCATTGAAAGCTGAATGTACAGGGCCACATTACAGCAGGCTGGGCACTTGCCTTACAGGTGGCCAACCCCAGTTTGATCCCCTGAGCTCCATCCAGAGTGATCTTTCAGGGCCAGAGGAATAGTAGAGTGGGTAGTGTGCTTGCCTCACACGCAGCCAACCTGGGTTTGAGCTCCGGCATTCCATATGGTCCCCGGAGCCTGCCAGGAGTGATTTCTGAGTGCTGGGTCAGGAGTAACCCTGAGTGGCACCAGGTGTGGCCCAAGACACACACACACACACACACACACACACACACACACACACACACACACACGAGTGACCTTTCAGTGTAGATTCAGGTATAGGAAGGTAATTTTGTGTGATGCCAACAACAAACAAAAACAAAACTGATGTGTTTTCAAAACACATCTGACTTCATGGGCACAAAATAATCATTGTGAAGATGAGATCACAACAAAATGTATGTATATTCAACCTTTAGATCAGAGGCTTCTGACCCTTTTACACAATAAATAAGCACTACTCAACGTTCCCCTGGGAATCAAACTTTTTTTTTTTTTTTGGTTTTTTGGGCCACACCCGTTAGATGCTCAGGGGTTACTCCTGGCTACGCGCTCAGAAATTGCCCCTGGCTTGGGGGGACCATATGGGACGCCGGGGGATCGAACCGTGGTCCTTTCCTTGGCTAGCGCTTGCAAGGCAGACACCTTACCTCTAGCGCCACCTCGCCGGCCCCAGAATCAAACTTTTTAAAAGGTAAAAGAGAGAAAATGTACCCCAACTATACCTAATGCTACAACCAACCCCCAGGTAGTTCCAGCACCACCACAGCCAAGGGCACCATCAACCACTTGTTTTTGATGACAATATTTTAATACTTATTTTATTTAACTAACAACCCACAATGAAGGGTATGGATTATATCTACTTATATGAAAAAAAGGTGTCTTAGTCATATTTATGTATTGTTTGTTACAAGCTCTGATGCTGCCCTGGGAGAGAGGTTGTAGGGCTGGAGCACATGCCTGGCATGTTTGATTCTCTAACATCACACAGTCTGTAGAGGCTTTAACTTAGGTCATGATCTAATATGTCAAAGTCAGTTTAAAAAAAAAGAAGGTTTATTTATATTAATATAGAATGAGAATCACAAATAATAGCAAATACTGAAAATTATTATAGGATCAAGCTAGCCAATAACAAGTTTCCAGAAATATCTGTGTCAATGTCATACACTTTTTTTCCTTTAGTTTTGCTGTTTTTGTTTTGTTTTGTTTTGTTTTGGTCATTTCTTTGTTTGGTTTGGGGTGACACACACTTGACTGTGCTCAAGGCCTATTCCTGGCTCTTCCCTCAGGGTACATTCCTGAAAGGTCTGAGTGTTGAATCCAACATCAGCAGAATGTAAAGTAAGTACCTTTCCTCTTTGGAAAGTATCTCTTTGGCCCATATTCTGCAAAATTTCTTTCAAAAATCTTGCTTCACAAATACATTCATGAACTTTGAGCAAGTCAATGAACCAGAATAAGCAGAAAGGCTTGAGGACACACAACACTATGCATATGCCATTGGTCAGGCACCTACTAGAAAGTTCGTGATGCCAGGGTAGCAGAGAAAAGATGGAGAGATGAGTGAGGCTCTATAGGCATTGAAGCAGAAAGAACTAAGCCGAGAAGCCCTGCTCTGCCTGGGACACAGGGAAAGCAACAAACCGTTAGAAACTCCTGGAGACAGACTGATGACTACACTGGAGACTTAACAGCAAAATAGAGTTCAGCAGAAAGATCTCAGTAGCAAAGTTGGTTTGTTAACACTTTAATTCATAAGAGCTGGCAATTGTCAAATATACTGGAACTTCTACTTTCCAGGGAAGACTAAAGGCTTATCAAAGAGTCAGTGTAGGGCCAGAGAGAGAATACAGAAAGAAAGGTACTTGTCTTGCATGTTCAAATCTCCATTACAATAAATGGGTCCTCTGGGCATCAGCTGGTGTGGTTCAAATGCCACCCTCCATAAAAAAGGTTTCAGTCTAACTCTGACTCACTTTAATTTGTACATAACCCCAAACTCATTTGTCCTTCGCTTTATACAAAGAAAATTCCTCCTTGGACTATGAAATCAAATAAGGTCTCTATGATTTTATACACTTCTAGAATTGAAGAGTCAATAGAAAAAATTACTAGGTATGATACAAAACCAAATATCTAAAATCAAAAAGGAAAAATTATCAGAAAAGCAGAACCTTAGGAACCTTAGGATATTGGGGTTCGGATTCAATGTAGTTACCTAATTCACATAGTGATGTTAGAATTAACAGAACTACACCTGTCATGTTCAAAAATTAAAAGGAAAAAGAAATAGATGAGATCTTTGAAATTTTCAAGCAAACTGTAATCCACAAAAAATCCCACAAAGTTTAATTACGGAGGATATACTAAAATTAAGAATACTGTGTAAGATTAAGATTAGCTACAAAGAAGACAGAATTACTGAAATGAAAAACAAGTTCTTTAAAAATGATACCCAAAGGAAAGCTCAGAAAAAAACAAAACTAAACAAAGGGACAAACAACAATAATACAAGAAAAAAACACAGGAGTAATGTAGAACAATGAAGAAGCACTACAAATTCAAGCAAATTAACACATCACAGTAAAGCAACAAATAAATAAAAGAAAAATAAGTGCTAGTGTAAAATAAACCCCCACGCTATATTTCCAAATCCAGGTGAACAGGTCTGGAGAAGGGTAGCCACAAAGAATCAATAAGCCAAGTCAGTCAGGAGAGACTCATGGAGTCAGTGGCTTCTCTCTTCGTGGTCTCTCTGCATGCCAAGCCAAACAGACTTTTCTTTATTCTCAGAACAAATTCAACCAGGTGAGGAAGGTTGGAGTAAGACTTAGGTGAACTTTTACATATCAAAAGACTAGGTGAAAAAGAAAGAGGAAGTTGGGGAATGCCTTTGTTTTGGGTAAATAGCTGGATGTCATCTAACAACAAGAATTTTTGAAGATTGTTAAGACTAACAGGTAACGGAAAACAAATATTTAGAGGATTGAAGGGCAAATAATTCCTTCTTCACTGACCATCATAGATTTAACTTCATATATATATAAAAATATATATATTTAACTGCTGCGGACTGTTTTATCCTAATGGGATGAAAAGTCCCTAAGCATAACCTTAGTGGGTTCTTATCCCACTGAGAGTCAAACGGGAGCACGAAGAGGCGAATATGAAATAATGAATTATGAAATATGAAATGAATGAGACCACACAGAATGCATGGGGACTTGCGTCTAGAAAGACGAAGACAAATTTATTTTTTGAGCTGGGTAGCTTTTAAGGTTGAGGTTTGGAATGCAGGGTGTAATTTTTGACATCAAAGAGAGTGGGAGATAGTTAGGGAAACAGAATGAAAGACCATGGCTAAAATTTGCATATTAAAGAACAGATACTGAAGTTGAAAAGAAGTTTTGTTTTGGGTTAGCTTTGTTTTGGGTAAGCAGGGGAAACCAGGTAATTTTCAGGGAAGTGGGAAGAGAGAGAAATATTTTAGAGTTTTGGGGGAAAACTGAAAATTGTTTTATTATGAGCTAAGTTTTTGGGAAAAACATGATCTTGGCGCCAAAGTAGCAAAGATCACAAGAGCTGGTTAGTGGGAGACTTTTGGCGGGATTTGTACTGTCCTCCTTTGTTAGAAAGAATTACTAAGGCCTGATTTCTAATATTGGTCAAAAATAAAGAGAGAGATAGTTACAGCCACATATTAGAATTATGGCCAAACAATCCACGCAAAGGGTCAACTGATTTTGACTGCTCTAAGTGGGCCTTTTTGGCAAATAATTCATTTTTAGGAGTGCAACAGTTTTTTGATGTGTGCCCTTCCTGAGTGGGGTGTAACATTTAACTTCATATATATTATATATAATATATATGTATATATCCTGAGTTAACAAAATCAAACAAACGAAAATCAAAAAACACACAAACCAACTCCAATGGAATCTAAGTGTCACTAGTTTTCTGTCAAGATTGCTGCTGCTCAGAAATTTTAGGTAATTTCACCAACACGTAGAAAGCAAAGTCAAAATTCAAATACATTATAAATATCTACAAGTTAATGCCTTACTCTCATGAATCTCCCATGAATGATGCTATATAATCCACTATCAGAAGCCTCAGTCATTATGACTACAAATAACTCGAAGCTACAAGAAAGGTTTCAAAATTTAGTATTTAGTTGATGCATCCGCTTCCTATTGCTGAATACCAATGTAGCATGCCAAACTTACCAACTAAACATAACAAGTATGCATTATTCAACAGACTTTCTCAGAGACATTTCTTGGCCAAATAATTCATACTCAAGGTCTTTCTTGCAGGCAAGCAGCCAGCTGGGGGCATGGGATGTGAGATCTGGCCAGGGATGACATATCTGCCATAGGGAGCACTCAGAAGCTGGCGAGTTGGTGCTGCACTGTCAGGCAGCTTCAATGTCTCACCCATGGAATTTCCCCTAGACTGAACTTTCCTCTGGACACAGTTTCCCTCGGAGAACCAGGCCACAAGGAGCCAAGTGGAAGCTTTACTCTGTGTGCTGTAAAGAGGTGAGCTGAGGGGTGCAGAGGTACAAGTAGAAAAAGCAGAAGAGGGAGATCACCAAGAGCCAACATGCAAAAAACACCAAACTCAGGGCCAGAGACAGTGCACACATTGATTGGATGCCCGACCCAGTTCGATTCTGGGACCCCTAGCTTCTGGAGTCCCCTAGCACACTAGAGGTCCCCACACTACAGGGCTAGGCATTTCAGGGGGTAGATTTAGGAGCTCCTGAACACTGCTTGGCAGGCCCCAATCCCCTTCCTCACCCATGACCTGCCAAAAAAAAGAAAGAAAAGGAAACGATTCTATTACTATAATGAAGTATTTGTCTCCAAATATGCACCAGGTCCAGTGAACTTCTCCAGGTATATGCAAATGTCCTTCACCAGGAATACTCAAGCTATTAGTTGATGCAGGAGCATTAAAACAAGAGCTGGTTACCTACTGTTGGGTTTCTAAGAATAATTCTAAGAACCAAAAGTAACTAGTTATTCAAAATGTTATAGGTGATAAACATCTCCCCAGAGGAGAAACTATTGTCAACAAAAAGCAATAATAAAGAGGGAAAAGAATCACTAATTAACAAGCCCCAAGAAAAACTTAAAAAGAGAAAAAAGTACCTAACATATCTAATAAACACTCCTACTCATGTATCTACAAGCAAGAAAAAGAAGTCATTACAAAGTTAATACTAAATGTAGCAAAGATGATGTGTGCATTCTTCAGCAAACATGTTAAATACAAATTGAGTACTGAATGTTGGTCTTTATAATAAGATGCCACATGTTGCTCAAGTCTGGACATCAAATTGTGCATCCAATGTGAAGTTAATTCGAGCTTCTCGACTATTTTGCATAAAAGCACTCATCCACGGACCATTAGATAAAGTTACTGTAAATAAGGTGTGCCTGTCCTATTTATAAGTGAAAACTAAATAATTTCTCTCACATAAATATACAAAAATAAATACTCTCACAACACAGTTCACTGAAGCATTCGTTCTAAGGCTTCAAAGACCATAAAATAAAATGAAAACTGTGTATTAGACACTTGATGCAGCATTTCATGGTTTTCTGACAGGTATCTTTTATGTTAAGTTAAAAGCAGGCTAAAGGTGAATTCTTAAGGTGTTTTTTTTCTCTTTGCTGTAAACAAAGAAAATGAAAAGTGACTCAAAAAACACAATTCATAAGGTGATTCTACAGCTGCAGACAATATATCACATTTTTTAATTATTTTTAAGTCAGGCAGATTTAATATAGTTTCATTTTTTTAAAAAAATTAAAATAGGAAAAAGAGGAACTGGTGCAATTTGAACTTCTATGGCAAACAACCCACTGTTAATAAACAGCAAATCAATAAGTTTGCTAAATTTTAATAATCTTGCAAACCCACAAATAAAACTATCAACAATCTGAGTTGAGATGACAGTTAACTGCGTTTCTATGACAACCTAGTGGAATAGTACAAGTCTTGACTTGCAGCAAAGCAAAGATATGAACAGAGTGACATTTACCTATACATGAAAAATTTGCAGCTTTCTTTAAAAAGAATCAATGCCTCATCCAACATGGATTTCCCACTAAGTATAGAGCACTTCTAATTAAAAAACAGGTCCTTTCACCATCCTACAGGAATCTAGAAAGCGATCTAAAAATAATTTCTCACCAGTTATTCTTACTGGTGTTTTGAATTTAAAATAAAGTGTAGGGGGTGGGATGGAGGGCTTACAAATTAAGGGAATTAAAAGATTTCTTATACCTGTTAGCCTCCAGAATACCATCTAGTGTGGCCAAATATATATATGTATATACAGGATGAGGAAGCCTATAGAACTTCCAGGTATGGCCCCAAAACTAAAAATTAAAAGTAGATAAGTAAAAATAAATGTAGATCACATGAAATCTAAGAGTTAACAGGAAGATCTTTACATCTTCTATTGCTTTTAATACAGAATTTAAACTTTTATCTCCGGGTCATATTTTTTATTAACATATTAGCTTTGTTTGTTTTTTGCAAAATAAAATAGTAGGGGCCAGAAAGATCAGGCAGAAGTTAAGGCAATTTTTTTTTGTTTGTTTGGTTTTTGGGTCACACCTGGCAGTGCTCAGGGGTTACTCCTGGCTCTATGCTCAGAAATCGCCCCTGGCAGGCACAGAGGACCATATTGGGATGCTGGGATTTGAACCACCATCCTTCTGCATGAAAGGCAAATGCCTTACAGCCATGCTATCTCTCCAACAGGCAACTGACTTAAACAAAGCCAACCTGGGTTCAATTCCAGTCACCAAATATGGTCACCCCCAATCCCTACCAGGAGTGAACCCTGAAAAGAGCCAGAAGTAAGCCCTGAGCACCGCTGGGTACACACAAAATTACCCTCCCCCAAATTATACTAGTCATACTAAAGGGAGATAGATGACCAAATTCAAATATAGCTAGTGTCTTGAGAACTCCAAGACAATTCTCTCAAAAAAAAGTTGTTATGAATATAAACTTTATCCACCTAGTTTCACCTATAAGAAAGACCTCAGTAAAACTTCTAGGAATTTTAAAAGAAGGAATGGTTTATTTATTCTCATGTCATCAGCTACGTCTGCCTAACTAAGAAATCCTTTAAATATCCAGAGTTCTACAGACAGATACTATAGGGAACATTAACATTCTAAAAAAAATTTTATGTCAAAATATAGAAAACTTATGTTTTTTATAAAGTACAGTTTGAACATTCACAGTAATAGGAAGTACTAATAAAAATCAATAATGTTCAACCATGTATATAAACATTTAAAGGTAATTTTCTCTAAGTTTCTTGAAAATTATAATTACCTTAAAGGAGAACTAGAATATAAAAACCTGGCAATCAATCTTTTTAAAATGTTAATCTTTTTTTTTTTTTTTTTTTTTTTTGTTTTTGGGCCACACCCGGTAACACTCAGGGGTTACTCCTGGCTATGCGCTCAGAAGTTGCTCCTGGCTTGGGGGACCATATGGGACGCCGGGGGATCGAACCGCGGTCCGTCCAAGGCTAGCGCAGGCAAGGCAGGCACACCTTACCTTTAGCGCCACCGCCTGGCCCCAAAATGTCAATTTTTTTTTTTTTTTTTTTGGTTTTTGGGTCACACCCGGCAGTGCTCAGGGGTTATTCCTGGCTCCAGGCTCAGAAATTGGTCCTGGCAGGCACGGGGGACCATATGGGACGCCGGGATTCGAACCGATGACCTCCTGCATGAAAGGCAAACGCTTTAAACTGCTCAAATCTAATTCAGAACAGTTGACCACTAGAAAATTTGCATTTAAATATTTCCTTTTATAAGGATTTCATTTCACAAGAAATCCTGTGACATTAAGATAGTTATATTTTGATCAATATCAAAAAGCAGAAAGGGAACAAAAAATAAAACACAATTGTAGAAAAACAAAAAATGTTAACATAACTGAAATTACACTGTAAATCTGTTAAGTCAATTAAAAGATAATTTTAGTCTAAAAACAAAGCTAATAAATTTTACAACTGCATGGCTATTCAATACAATATGGAATAACCAACAAGTCCGAGTCAAGAACTATAACTATACTTATACTTATACTTATTTAAAACTTTAACATTTTCAGTAAATGTACATGGGCAATATAGGACAGCTCCAAATATCACATCAATCTTGAACTTTTCAAGAAAGAATTTTAGAGATCTACAATAATGAAAAAATACTATTTTAAGAAAAAAATCCTAAAAAATAGGATTCAAGATTAATCAAGAACTAATGACTTGAGTTAGCTTTCTAGAACCCTCTAACCACATGAATGCTACACTTTCTTAAAAGGATAAGCAGAGCTATTAATTACTCTAGGCTACCCTTTTATTTCAGAAAGATTTTTGCACACACATGAAAAACAGCTATTTGGAAGAAAAGAGGTGGCTTCATAGAGCCTTCTAAGAATGTCAAAACATATCAAGCAAACTACATAAGCAAGCCGAGAGTAACTTCTGGTTTCCATTAATAACACAAGGTATTATAGCTGCCTCAATGACCAAAGTTTTTAAAAGTGACACGAAGATAATGGAATTCATCAAAAAAGGGTGGCAAAGTCACCCAGAATACTATTCCAGAGCACTAGTGACAGAATAGCAGTGACATTCTTATAGGAATGCAAGTAATGTGATCAAGTTCTATTTTTAAGCAATTTCGCTGTAACCAAAAAATGTAGATTAGATTATTAGAAGCTAAAAAGATAGCACAGGTCTTTTTGTACAGACAAGAGAATTCAGATAGTTTTTCTCATATTAATACATATATTTTGGTTTTGGGGCCACACTCGGTGATGCTCAGGGGTTACGCCTGGCTATGTGCTCAGAAATCGCTCCTGGTTTGGGGGACCATATGAGACACCAAGGGATCAAACCATGGATCAAACCTAGATCAGCGTATGCAAGGCAAATGCCCTACCACTTGTGCCACCACTCTGGTCCCTCGGTATATTATTTTTTAAATATATAAAATACTACATGGTTAACTGAAAGTCACTTCTTACAATAGATAAGTTCTTTCTAGATTGTTTACTGACCAAAATCTGGAGGTATTCTGTTCTCACAACTGAGTTGGGGAAAAAGTGCTAATTTAAGCACAGAGGGACGGGTGATACTAAACTTCCCAGTGTATAAAACCATCTTCCAAAATAAAAGCTTATCTAAACAAAGATGCCAAGTGCAAAGACTGAAAAATCTCAGGAGACTCTGGTAAAGGCACTGAAATCTTTGCAAATAGTAAGGATAAATATGATCAAAATATCTTAGTACAATTAACAAATGTTTAAACTTGCTTTGCAAGATTCAATTTTTGTTATAGAAACTATATACATTTATGATGGTGGCAGAATAAGCACCAAAACAGTGACCATCCCAGGGCTCAATTTCTTTATCTTAAGGAGGACAGCTGTACGCCAACCTCCTGCTAGGACCCAAATAGAAAATAGCAAATGGAAGTATGACCAATCACCAATATTTAGTCAAACTGAGGAGTAAATTTACTATAGAAACAAATGCTGTTTTATAGGTAACATTCAACATCGCTTCAAAATTTTAACTGTACTAAACTAAGATTCCTATCTCTGAAAGCTGCTTTCCCTGCCATAATACTGAGTTGAAAAAGGAGGAAAAGTTTAGCCTCTAATAATTGAAGTGCTCTACTTAAGATTCACAAGATATGCAGTCTTCATAAACCTGGTTGCTCTTTTAACCTGGAGTATCAGAATTTCATGTTCAATTTAAGGAGGGGGAAAAAACCAAGGTAAAGGTCCTCATGCCCTAAGTCACATACCATAAACAGGATCAACCTCATCATTTAGTTTATATTGGGAAAGCGATAAGAATATAAAGAGAAGGAGAAGAAATGAGAAAAGCAAATAAGCTTTTCATTTCCTTCCAGCCATATAGAATAACCTCACCAATCTTCAAGATATGCCATTCAGGTGGACAATTTCCGCCGCAAAAGCCAACATAACCCTCTTTTCCCTTCTTCCCAATATCCCCTAGTGATCGCAAGATCCTTAGAAGCAGGGTTTATGACTTTTTATTGTTCTGAAATTCACCTAACAGAACAGCGGATGCCTAATAAAGACTAGTGAAAACAAAAGCCTTGGTAGCAGCAGACTGAGTTTAGTAAGAAGCTTTTCTAAGACATTCTCACTTAGATTCCCATGCAGGTAAAGCCAAATTCTGGGCATCTGCTCCAAAGCCTCTAACAATGTCTCCAAAGTGGCTGGAAGAAAGCAGACGAAAAACATAGCAACAAAAATTAAAACAGGATGTTACCAAAATTAAGGAGAACTAATAATATGTGGAATACAGATTCGAACTCCTGACCCACTGGATTAGTTTCATGAAAATAAAAATCTAAACACAAAGTCAAAGATGATGTTAGCATCTTTACACCTAATACACCCCTCCCACCTCCAATTTAAGGCTTACTTCATTCACTGAACTCTCCATGAGGGGTATGTCTATAGCCTCTCCCCAGTTTCTGACCACATGCACCTTCATCTCTGGCCATCACCTCTCACCCACTTCTTTGCATAGACTACAAGCCTCATGATCCCTGACGAATGTGTTATAGAATGTGGAAGAGGCAGGATCAAAAGATAGCTAATGGCTGTGGCAGCACAGCGGGTAGGGTTCTTGTCTTGCAGCAGTCAACTTGGGTTCAATCCTCAGCATTCCATATTCCTGAGTACCACAGGGTATAACCCAAAAATTGAGAGAAACAAAGAGGGGGAGGGGAGTGGGAGAGAGGAAGGGAGGGCTGGTCACTTCAAGGAATCAGAAAATATAACAAAAAGGCAAGAATGTCTTAAGATACAAACTTTTCAAAAAAAAAAAAACTGAATAAAGAAATCAAAAAATATTGGCCCAGAGTGATAGTATAGCAGGTAAGGTGTTTTCCTTGCGCGCGACTGACCCAGGTTTCATTCTCGGAAACCCATTTAGTCCTGAGCCTGCTAGGAGTGATTTCTAAGTGCAGAACAGGAGTGACCCCTGAGCACTGCCAGGTGTGGCCCAAATCCCCAACCCCCAAAGAGAAAGAGAAATCACAAAATAGAACCAATAGAAAGTTATGAACGTGCTCTCTAGTTTCTGCAGAGAAGTACCTGGCCCAGGCTGATTTTAGCAGCAAATTCTACTAAAATCACTCATAGAATAGAAAACATCAAGTCCTTGGAACCAATGATTTACAATTTGTTTATACCTACTGACCGGAGCTGGTTTGTGCACTGGCTGAGACTGGCAGCTAATAACCACAAGCAGACCAGCCCAGCAGGCAAAGGCCAAAGACCATTCAAACCACTTTGATGCAGGCACTATAACTGCATTCATTAAGTCACACTCAGGGTGAGCCACTGGTGGGATGCACCCGCACCTCCATGTTCAATTTTCCCATAACGCTAAAGTGCTGAAACACTTGGAAAATCACAATGTTCTCCATGCCAGTTCTGCGTTGTGCAGGCCCTAATAAAAAACCGGGGGAAGGACTTAAAACTTCACCTACCTTACATTTTTGCAAAGGCAGGAGTGCAAATCAATATATATATTGATATTGATTTATATTGATATTAATTTATATTGATATATATAGATCACAAAGGACTGCTAGAAGAATTAAATGCATAAAATACAAAAGCAGAGTATCTGGTGAGTAGTAGTATCAGTAGTATCAAAAAAATATCAGCACTTCTTGTATTACAGTGGCAAATACAAACTGTACAGCTCATATTCTTCCTCCTGAGTTTACATCCTATTACATTCTCCAAGCACATCTAAGTGGGAATCTTGTAGCTAGGAAAGTAATAAGGAAAGATGCAATGCTACAGTCTCCTATTTATTCAGCCAATAGCTCCTCCTGAACTACAAAGATCAAATATTGCTCATCACTGGTGAATTATTCAAAAATAAACAACGACTGATGCAATTTTGACAATAGTTTAAAATCTTAGCTTTATCAGAGGTTTTCCCCACTCTACTTTCTTGATACTATTTTGAGAGATTTATTTAACCCACTAAGGTCTCTAGAGAAAACATTCATATTTCAGAGTAAAGAATTCTGATTAGATGGATGCCTGTGACTCCCTTTACCTAAAATGATTACACTAAAAATGAAAGAGCTCATGAATGAAAAGAAATCCACACATGTTCCTATTCATTATAGTATTTCTTGAGTCCACAGAGGAAATAATGTCTGGAATACCAACAGGGTGAAAATGGGTGCTGATTGTCCAGTGTGATTGTCACTTAAACAATCCTTGGCCAATTACTAGAAAAGACATGTTTTGATAAGCTCTTGTTAGGATTAATAGCCTCATTACAAGTTTTGCTACATGTTTTCTTTTTTTTCTTCCTCCTACCCCATCTTGCTACATGTTTTCTGTTGATGGCTATCTACTTTTTAAAAATCTAAAAATTAAAGAAAAACTATCAGTCACTCAATAATAGAGTCCATTGTATTACTTTAACAAATTACCATAGTGACTTGAAACAACATACATTTTCGATATTAGAGTCCAAAGTGGATTTTATAGAGCCCAAATCGTAACAGAAGGGCTGCACTGTGAAGCTCAAAGGAAAAAAACGATCTTCTGGTCATTCCCAATTCTAAAGGAGGACTCTGCAGTCTTTGGCTGGTTTTCCCTTCTTCAATAAAAAGCCAGCAAGAGTGGGCAGAGTCAGGTATGGGGTTTGGGGAGGCCCCATACCAGAGCCTTTTCTCCCTAGCCTGAGGAGTGCTGGGAGGCTTGGCAGGCCCCCTTGTCTTTTTCCCCTGGCTCCAGGCCTTCCCTGGGTGCCAGCTCAGAAGGCCAGAAGTGAATTCAGGTGGACTCTTAGTGGTCCTCAGGTTCCCCCCTCCCTCCGTACTCCGAGGGGAGGTGCATGGGGAGGAGGGCAGGCAGACATCTGGCTTCCGGTTTCCTCCTTGATTCTGGAGACCAGCTCTTGCCAGGTATGGGGTTTGGGGAGGCCCCATACCAGAACCTTTCTCCCTAGCCTGGGGAGTGCTGGGAGGCTTGGCAGGCCCCCAGCCGTCCTTGTCTTTTTCCCCTGACTCCAGGCCTTCCCTGGGTGCCAGCTCAGATGGCCACAAGTGGTTTCAGGTGGACTCTTAGTGATCCTCAGGTTCCCCCCTCCCTCCGTAAGGGGGGAAGGTGCATGGGGAGGAGGGCAGGCAGACATCTGGCTTCCGGTTTCCTCCTTGATTCTGGAGACCAGCAAGAGCTTCAGTCTTTCCCTGGGCACTGGTCTAGGTGGACTCTATAGGGGTCAACAGGCTTTCCCCCTATCTCTCCCTACACTAACGGGAATGCGCTCTGGGAGGAGGGCAGGCGGTTCTAGCACTGGTTTATGTTGGGACAGTCAGTGGAAATTTTTTCTCTTTTTTTCATATTGATAGTAATGTGCGATATATTCTATATATCCATAATATCCATCTTGTATTGGGACCTTGATACTGCCCTACAAAGCTCATTTCTAATATTTTACTGCCTCAGTCCCAACCCTTACTTCCCCCCATCCTCCCATGTAGATGCAGCTAATGACATGAAGCTCACCACATAGAGTGATAAGTGCAGTTAGAGAAATAACTACACTGAAAACTATCATAACAATGTGAATGAATGAGGGAAAAAGAAAGCCTGTTTCAAGTACAGGTGTGGGTGGGGTGAGGAGTAGGTAGATCTGGGAAATTGGTGGTGGGAATCCTGCACTGGTGAAGGGGGGTGTTCTTTACATGACTGTAATCATACAAATACAATCATATTTGTAATCACAGTGTTTAAATAAAGATAATTAAAAAAAAAAGAGTGGGCAGAGTCCTCATCACATCATCTGACCTTTCCCATCTCCTCACCCACTTGTAAACACCAAGGGCTCCCTAGATAACACAGAAGAACCATTATAACTTCAATCTAATTCCCAGTCTTAATCTTCCCTGCCATATAACAGGGGGATTAGGACATAGAAGTTTGGGGGGGGGGGGGGGAACCATCATAACTCTTCCTGTTACTCAAGAGTTTAATAATCTGTGATTGGTCTCCCAATCACAGAGCCAGGAGCAGCCCCAACACTGCTAAATGTGGCCTGCCCTTCTCCCCAAGAGGCATGTTTATGAATAATATTAGTAGCAAAAGTTATAAAGATAGTGATCATACTAATTAACTTCCCTGGTATTATATACCACAGCCCAAGCATAAGTAAAGTGATTTACAGTGGTCCTTTGCTTCAGTGGACACACTACAAGCAGATAACTATAGCTTAGTTATCTAGTAGCATCTTTAAGTAACAAAAAGTCACTGGATTCATTTGAAAAGAAAAGCAATAAAAGGAGGTAAAAATCAAGCAAGCCGAAAATGGGCGAAGTCACATAACTTGAACCATCTTGCTCCGCCTCTCAAATTGAAGGAGAAATAATGGAGGGTACCAAGACCAAGAAGTTGTATGATCACTAAGTGGTAATAAAAATGATTGGACCTGGGCCCGGAGAGATAGCACAGCGGTGTTTGCCTTGCAAGCAGCCGACCCAGGACCAAAGGTGGTTGGTTCGAATCCCGGTGTCCCATATGGTCCCCCGTGCCTGCCAGGAGCTATTTCTGAGCAGACAGCCAGGAGTAACCCCTGAGCAACTCCAGGTGTGGCCCAAAAACCAAAAAAAAAAAAAAAAAAAGATTGGACTTTAATACCAAATCCAAAGCCAGAGACAAAAGAATCGATACCCAATCTACAACAAGCTAGACACAGAGGGGACCACTCATACTAGCAGCTCGGGGGTAAGGGAAAGGGATATGGGATGCAAGCTGGGAACGGGAGTGGAGGGAGGACAACTTTGGTGATGGGGATCCCCTGATTCAATGTTAATATGTACCTAAAATATTACTGTGAAAGAGTAATCCACTTTGGTCAAAATAAAAATTATTAAAAGAAAAAAAAAGAAAAGTCACTGGAACAAAGCCTGACTTATACAAAGCAGGCCTCACCACATATGAAGTTTCATTAGGCCTGTTTTGCTATCCATGTCACTCCTTTGTAGCCTTTCTCTAGTTTTCTTCTTTATTCTGCAAGTTGAATGTTGAAACATTACATCAGCAAATGTGATAGTTCTACTTTTTCGTTAATATAAAAAATAAAGTCACAGCAGCGATCAAATAGTCTTAGACAAAAGCTCTATTTGTGAGGGTGAAAGTTCATTGCATTAATCTCATTGCTTGTACTATGTGGTATGTCTGCATAATAAAGGGGGCATAACTCTGCGAATGTTAAGTGGTTAATATATGCTCTCCTCCCTGCACTCAGGCTTCAGTTCCAGGCAGTGTTCACTCCATAAGACGTACAGACAATCTTTAGGAAGAGCACTAAGAGCCAAAGAGGTTCTTAAACTTGTTGCAGGCAGATAGATAGCCTGGTGGGTGGTTGGGTGGGGGAGGAAGGTTGGGAATGAACAAGTGCGGGGGGGGGGGGGGGGGGGGGGGGGGGGGTGGGGGTGGGGGGGGGGGATTCAGAAACTGCCAGGCCTTGGAGTAGACTAAAGTCATGGAGTCATCCTTTTGAGATTCAAAATAGTGAACTCTGGTTAAAAAGAAACTGAGGCACCACACTGAAATGGGGGATCTAGGTGAGATTCAGTTACACCCCCTCCCCCCAGAATTCTACATTTTCCATCCTCAAGTGCAAAACCACAACCAGTGGACTGCCACAATCACTGATCTTTCTTCATTTAGACAAGAGATTTTAACTCTAAACTGAAAAAAAAAAAAAAAAAAGATGTAACTTGAGAGAACCTATTCAAAGTAGGGTTTGAAAAAAGAATTTCATATATCCTTAAACCTAAAAAACTTTCTAAGACTTTTGGGGGTTTTATGGTTAATACTGATGGCTCTATTTTCTTGCATCCCTAGGAGAGAAATAAATCTTCTCAGAAATAAATCTGTGCTACGTTAAGTAAGGGCAATTTTGGAACTGTTTGATACACAACAGAATTACCACATGTTACTTAAGAGAACTATGGCTCATTTTATTTTATTTTATTTTTGGTTTTGGGCCACACCCAGTGATGCTCAGGGGTTGCTTCTGACTATGCACTCAGAAATCACTCCCGGCTTGGGGGACCATAAGGGATGCCAGGGGATCAAACCACAGTTCGTCCTAGGTCAAACATGCGCAAGGCAAACGTCCTACCGCTTATGCCACTGCTCCAGCCCATATGGCTCATTTTAGATATAAAAACATGAATAGCACTCAGCACAACACTTGGCACACCAAAGTAGATCTAAACAAATTGAAGCAATTCATGATATTCATGCATTAAAATTTATGAGATGTTTTAATTATCTGGAAACAATCTTAAAGTAACCATCATAAAATTGGTGTAATAAGCCACTATAAATTTCCTTAAAACAAATGAAAGACCTCAGCAAAGATGTTATTAAAAAATGAAAAATTGGGGCCAGAGAGATAGCATGGAGGTAAGGCGTTTGCCTTTCATGCAGAAGGTCATCAGTTCGAATCCCGGCATCCCATATGGTACCCCGTGCCTGCCAGGAGCAATTTCTGAGCATGGAGCCCGGAGTAACCCCTGAGCACTGCCAGGTGTGACCCAAAACCACACACACAAAAAAAAAGAAAAATTTAGAACAAAAAATAACATAGCCAAACAGAATCATTCACTAAAAATATATATATAAATAAATAGCTTAATTGAAATGTGAACCATGGGGCCGGGAAGGTGGCGCTAAAGGTAAGGTGCCTGCCTTGCAAGCACTAGCGTAGGACAGACCGTGGTCGATCCTCGGCATCCCATATGGTCCCCCCAAGCCAGGGGCTATTTCTGAGCACATAGCCAGGAGAAACCCCTGAGCGTCAAATGGGTGTAGCCCAAAAACCAAAAAAAAAAAAAAAAAAAGAAATGTGAACAAGACAAAACCAATAAATTGAGGACAGAACAGAATTGACCACATATGACAATAAAGAGGAAATATAACAAAGAAAATGAACAGTCTTAAAATACTGTGAAAAAATTCAAAAGGCCTAAAATTAACGTTAGCATAAGTTTAAGATGAAAAGAAAAGATAGAAATTAAAAAATATTCAAAAGTAGCTGAAACCTTCCAAGTTCAATGCAGAAAATAAGTCATGAGACTGAACAATCTCCAAATACAATAAGTAGAAAGCACCATAATAAGAGCCATCAAAATGAACTACGTTAACTAACTTAAAACTAAGTTGAAACTAAGTTAAAAAAATCTTAAAAGTAGGTAAAAAAAAATATGACAAATAACTTATGGCAATCACCAATTCACAGGACAACAGCTTTCTTGTTTAAAAACAGTAGATGGAAGTGGAATTGCATTTCTAAAGTTCTAAACGAAAAAGAAAAAACTGTCAACCAAAATCAACCCTAAAATTGGGGTCGGAGAGATAGCATGGAGGTAAGGCATTTACCTTACGAGCAAAAGGTCGGTGGTTCAAATCCCAGCATCCCATATGGTCCCCCGAGCCTGCCAGGAGCGATTTCTGAGCATAGAGCTAGGAGTAACCCCTGAGCACTGCCGGGTGTGACCCAAAACCCAAAAAAAAACAAGAGCCCTAAAAGGTGATTCACTAGGAGGAGAGGCAGACCAAGTTCCACCCTACTGAATCTCCACACCTGCTGCACCCATCACCCACATTCACTGCTTTTACCATTTCTAGGATTCCCTGCAGAGACCCCAATTTGACCAAAATTCCAGCTACACTGGTATTTGGGCTGACATCACAGGGGCTTTATTGGAGTGAGTGCATGTACCCTCCCCTGCCTTCTCATACTTCTGAAGCCCTAACAGCAGAACATAATCCACAAAAACTGCGGTATCACTTAGGTATTATTTTTTTTTTAATTTTTTTAATTTTTTATTTTTAATTATGAGAACAATGATGCAAAGAAAGAGGTCAAGGTAAAGTTACAGTGGAAGGACAATCACCCATAAACAGGGTTCTCAGAAGAAATCCCCTTGCTGATGCCTAAATTTTGACCTTACAGTCAAAGAACATTAAAAAAAATAAAACAGAACCCATGTACAATTACTTTGTCCACAAGTCCCCAGATTGTAGTACATTATAACATTTCTTAGCAGTACACAAAGCAATCTAAAGCCACGAGATTTATGTGACTCCTTAAACATTGAAGGCATAGTATTTTTTTACATTTTCATGCACATGCATATTAGTTTAAGTTAACATCAAAAATTTAAGTGGTTTTTTTTTAAGGTTTGAGTCAAAGGAGCACAGTAAAAATGGTGTTAGTGGCAAATATTGTTTGCATAGGCCCACCAAAATGTGGGGGACATGGAAAAGAAAAGCCTTGGCCTAAATATAAGGAGACCCTACCCCTGAAGATTCCTGGCATAAGACCAACTCTAGGCTCCAGGCAAACTAGTTTGTTCAATCCAAGTCATTGTCTGTAGTGCCAATACAGTTTTATTTTTCACGTAGTCTCTATTGTTGGCATCAGGTTTCTGTATTAATGATCCTGGAATCTGCATATCCTACATTAAAGACAGGCTGGTGTGGACATCCTCTCGTTTCACCTCACAATTAAAGGACAATGTAGAAATCCCTGTCCAGTAAGCAGGTCGTTGTTGTTAAGTCTTCTCAGCGTTAAGGGAAATCTCTAGAGTAGGTCAATGTCAGAGCAGCGGTAGGGTCTTCCCTGGTAGAGGATTGCTTCCAGGTTATAGACAACCCTGGATGTTTCGTAGATGGCTTCCCTAGATCAGGGGTGAATGGAGAATGCCCTTTCTTCTGAGGCCTGTGCCAGGTCATTATGTCAATGTTCACGGTGTAAGGTCCCATTGCACTACAAGATGTGTGTGTTCCCATCTCTATTAGATAAGAACTTATTTGTATGTATAGTATTTTCCCGTTTTGTTTTGTTTTGTTTTATTTTGTTTGTTTTTCGGGCAACACCCTTTTGATGCTCAGGGGTTACTCCTGGCTAAGCGCTCAGAAATTGCCCCTGGCTTGGGGGGGACCATATGGGACTAGCGCTTGCAGGGCAGACACCATACCTCTAGCGCCACCTCACCGGCCCCATATTTTCTCGTTTTAATGTGCCTATGTAAACAAGAAATAAAGCCACGTGGCATGCAGATGGGGCATAAGAACACGTCCAACAATACCCATGACTTGGTTCAACTAAGGCCATACACCCTGAACGCACCCGATCTCGTCACTTAGGTATTTTAACTGGCTATTAATTTTCACAAATATATTTTACACTGTTAAGTGAAAAAGTTCTTTCTTTTTCTTCAGATTGATAGCTAACTTCACAATCCTGTACATAGCATTAAGATAAGAAACAATGTATGCGGTGCTATATTTGTTTTAAATGCCCCAATGGTTTTGCAGCTCCCAGGTTTTTTTTCCTTTCAGAAATGAGTTCAAGTGGCTTTTTATGTCTTAAAAGTTACAGACCGGACTCCTGGAGCAGCTGCCCAGCACACAGAAGAGCCTCATTAAAAAGTGTAAAGAGCGGGCTCCCTGTGTGTGACACCAGGCGGGGAAAATCCGCGAAAGTACACTGGCCCAGTGGGGCTCAACTGTGAAAGACTGTGAGTGTGACCTGTCTATGTCTGTCTACTGTCCTCTTGCGTGAAACTCTTGCGAGTGGGGCAAAAAGAGCCTCCAGAAACCTCGCTCGCCCAGACGCCATTTTCAGGGAGGGACTTCAGAGCATAAAAACCGGCTAAGCGGGACCGGAGAAATAGCATGGAGGTAAGGCGTTTGCCTTTCATGCAGGAGGTCATCGGTTAGAATCCCGGCGCCCCATATGGTCCCCCGTGCCTGCCAGGAGCAATTTCTGAGCCTGGAGCCAGGAATAACCCCTGAGCACTGCCGGGTGTGACCCAAAAACCACAAAAAAAAAAAAAAAAAAAAACCGGCTAAGCTTTGCAAGAGCTGGCTCCCTGTGTGTGACACCAGGCAGGGAAAATCCGCGAAAGTACACTGACCCAGTGGGGCTCAACTGTGAAAGACTGTGAGTGTGACCTGTCTATGTCTGTCTACTGTCCTCTTGCGTGAAACTCTTGCGAGTGGGGCAAAAAGAGGCTCAGAGGAGCACGGCCGCTCCGCTTCGCTACGCGGCCGTGCACTCTTTCTAAGGAAAGAACTCCATTGCAACAAGAAGGAAAAATCACACTAAGAACGGTGCTATATCACAGAAGCAAACATTTCTCTCTGGACTGTCTTCTCTGTTGCATGCTTAGGCCTAAGATTTGACCCAGTGTGAGGCTTCATCCACGGAGGACTCCCCTCCCTTAGAGGCAAGTCAGCCCATCCAGAAAGGGAGGAGCCAGAGGAGTGTGCTGCCTACATCATATAGACAATGAATACCACCACAACACGTAGAAAAACCCACAATACAAGTGTGACAATGGGGAAACAACGCAGGCCAGCATCAGACATAGAGAATGAAGATGACAATTCTGAGGACCAGATAATGACTGAACAACTAATCAACCTCTCAGATAAGGACTTTAGACTAGCAATATGGAAGGTGCTCAACAGACTCCAAGAAACCATGGATCGAGTTGAACAAAACACTAATAAGAACCAAGAAAATATGAAGACAGAAATCACAAAACTCCAAACTGAAATAACATGCCAACTAACAGGACTGAAAAAGTCAGTAAACGAAGTGAATGACAAAATGGATAAGCTCTGGGACAGGGTATAAGAAGCTGAGAATAGACTTGGTGCTGTGGAAGATGAGATACATAACAATTCCATACAGCAGGAGAGATTGGACAAAAAACTTAAAGCAAATGAGCAGACAATGGAAAAATTAGTCAAAGAATGGGAACAGACGAAAATAGAAGTCTATGATAAGATCAACAGAAACAACTTAAGAATCATTGGAGTCCCAGAGACCCAGGAAGAAAATTTCCAGGAAGAATCAATGGTCAAGAACATCATTAAAGAGAAACTTCCAGAGCTAAAGAATATATGTGATCAAATCCTGCATGCCCGAAGAGTACCAACCAAAAGAGACCCCAGAAAAACCACCCCAAGACACATCCTAGTCACAATGACAAATCCCACAGATAGAGACAGAATTCTGAAAACAGCAAGATCAAAAGGGGAAATCATGTTCAAGCAAGCTTCCCTGAGATTTACAGCAGACCTGTCACCAGAAACACTCAATGCCAGAAAGCAGTGGTGGGATATTGTGACAAGACTGAATGAAATGAATGCTTCACCCAGAATACTATACCCAGCAAAACTCACTTTCCGGTTTGATGGAAGAATACATGGTTTCACAGACAAAAAACAGCTCAGAAACTTCACAGACACAAAACCAGTCTTAAGAAAAAAACTGAAAGACCTAATCTAAGACAAGACTACCCAAAAGACACACCAAATTTTGAAATAAAGATGGCGTTAAATCCCAGGACAATTCTTTCTCTCAACGTCAATGGACTAAATGCACCAGTTAAGAGACACAGAGTGGCTAAATGGATCAAAAAACTCAATCCAACCTTCTGCTGCCTACAAGAAACGCACCTGAATAGTCAGAACAAACATAGACTCAAAATAAAAGGCTGGAGAAAACTTATCCAAGCAAACAACACCCATAAAAAAGCTGGAGTGGCCATACTAATATCAGATAATGCAAACTTTATACTCAGGAAGGTTGTAAGGGACAAAGACGGAAATTTTATATTAATCAAGGGGTACGTAGAGCAGGAAGAATTCACTCTCCTAAACATATATGCACCGAATGAGGGGCCAGCAAAATATTTAATACAACTGTTGACAAATCTGAAAAATAATATCAACAACAACACAATAATTGTGGGGGACCTTAACACTGCTTTGTCAACACTGGACAGGTCAACCAGACTGAAACCCAACAAGAATATACTAGACCTGAGGAGAGAAATGGAAGAAAGAGGCCTAGTGGATATATATAGGACACTCCATCCCCAGAAACCTGGATACACATTCTTCTCCAATGTACATGGGACATTCTCCAGGATAGACTACATGCTGGCACATAAAACATACCTCCATAAGATCAAGAGGATAGAAATTTTGCAGACTACCTTCGCTGACCACAAGGCTCTGAAATTATTTGTGAACTCCAAAGGGACTCAGAAGAAACACTTTAACACCTGGAAGTTAAACAGCCTCATGCTCAATAACCAGTGGGTCCGAGATGAAATCAAGGAGGAAATAAAAAGGTTCCTGGAAACAAATGACAATAAAGACACAAACTCTCAGAACTTATGGGACACAGCAAAAGCAGTACTGAGAGGAAAATTTATAGCTTTGCAAGCACACATCAGGAAGGAAGAAGGAGCTTACCTGAGTAGCTTAATGACACAGCTAATAGAACTAGAAAATGCTCAACAAAAGGACCCAAGAATAGGAAGACAGAAGGAAATAACAAAGCTGAGAGCAGAAATCAATGAAGTGGAAACCCAAAAAACAATCCGAAAGATCAACGAAAGCAGAAGTTGGTTCTTTGAAAAAATAAACAAGATTGATAGACCACTGGCAAACCTAACAAAGAAAGAGAGAGAGAGAAACTTGATAACTCGTATCAGGAATGAAAAAGGAGAGATCACTACTGATATGACAGAGATTCAAAGGGTAATCAGAAACTACTTTGAAAAACTCTACGCCACTAAAAATGAGAACCTGGAAGAAATGGATAAATTATTGGACTCTTATAATCTTCCACGGTTGAAGGAAGAGGATGTAGCATATCTAAACACCCCCATCACCATTGATGAAATTAAAACAGTAATCAAATGTCTGCCGAAAAACAAAAGCCCAGGTCCAGATGGATTCACTAATGAATTCTATCAAACTTTCCAAGAGGAACTACTGCCAATCTTGGCAAGACTCTTTCATGAAATTGAACAAACAGAAACACTTCCAAATAGCTTTTATGAAGCCAACATCACCTTGATACCTAAACCAGACAGAGACGCTACCAAAAAAGAAAATTACAGACCAATATCACTGATGAATGCAGATGCAAAGATCCTCAACAAAATCCTGGCAAATAGGATTCAATGCCTCGTTAAGAAGATCATCCACTACGATCAAGTAGGTTTCATCCCAGGAATGCAAGGCTGGTTTAACATCCGTAAATCTATCAACATAATACACAACATCAATAATAAGAAAAATAAAAACCACATGATCATATCAATAGATGCAGAGAAAGCATTTGATAAGGTCCAACACCCATTCTTGATCAAAACTCTCAGCAAGATGGGAATGGAGGGAACCTTTCTCAATATAGTGAAGGCCATCTACCACAAGCCAGTGGCAAATATTATCCTCAATGGAGAAAAACTGAAAGCCTTCCCTCTAAATTCTGGCACAAGACAAGGCTGTCCTCTCTCACCACTCCTATTCAACATAGCACTGGAAGTACTTGCTATAGCAATTAGGCAAGAAAAGGATATCAAGGGAATCCAGATAGGAAAGGAAGAAGTCAAGCTCTCACTGTTTGCAGATGACATGATACTCTATTTAGAAAACCCTAAAGACTCTATCAAAAAGCTTCTAGAAACAATAGACTCATATAGCAAGGTGGCAGGCTACAAAATTAACACACAAAAATCAATGGCCTTTCTATATACCAATAGTAATAAGGATGAAATGGACATTAAGAAAACAACCCCATTCACAATAGTGCCACACAAACTCAAATATCTTGGAATCAACTTGACTAAATATGTGAAGGACCTATACAAAGAAAACTATAAAACTCTGCTCCAAGAAATAAGAGAGGACACACGGAAATGGAAACGCATACCCTGCTCATGGATTGGCAGGATTAACATAATCAAAATGTCAATACTCCCCAAGGCATTATACAGATTTAATGCCATCCCTCTAAAGATACCCATGACATTCTTCAAAGAAGTGGATCAGACACTTTTGAAATTCATTTGGAACAATAAACACCCTCGAATAGCTAAAGCAATCATTGGGAAAAAGAATATGGGAGGAATTACTTTTCCCAACTTTAAACTGTACTACAAAGCAACAGTTATCAAAACAGCATGGTATTGGAATAAGGATAGGTCCTCAGATCAGTGGAATAGGCTTGAATACTCAGAAAATGTTCCCCAGAGATACAACCATCTAATTTTTGATAAATGAGCAGGAAATCCTAAATGGAGCAGGGAAAGCCTCTTCAACAAGTGGTGTTGGCACAATTGGATAGCCACTTGCAAAAAATTAAACTTAGACCCCCAGCTAACATCATGTACAAAGGTAAAATCCAAATGGATTAAAGACCTCGATATCAGCCCCAAAACCATAAGATATATAGAACAGCACATAGGCAAAACACTCCAGGACATTACAGGCATCTTCAAGGAGGAAACTGCACTCTCCAAGCAAGTGAAAGCAGAGATTAACAGATGGGAATATATTAAGCTGAAAAGCTTCTGCACCTCAAAGGAAATAGTGCCCAGGATACAAGAGCCACCCACTGAGTGGGAGAAACTATTCACCCAATACCCATCAGATAAAGGGCTAATCTCCAAAATATACAAGGCACTGACAGAACTTTACAAGAAAAAAACATCTAACCCCATCAAAAAATGGGGAGAAGAAATGAACAGACACTTTGACAAAGAAGAAATACACATGGCCAAAAGACACATGAAAAAATGTTCCACATCACTAATCATCAGGGAGATGCAAATCAAAACAACGATGAGATACCACCTCACACCCCAGAGAATGGCACACATCACAAAGAATGAGAATAAACAGTGTTGGCGGGGATGTGGAGAGAAAGGAACTCTTATCCACTGCTGGTGGGAATGCTGTCTAGTTCAACCTTTATGGAAAGCGATATGGAGATTCCTCCAAAAACTGGAAATCGAGCTCCCATACGATCCAGCTATACCACTCCTAGGAATATACCCTAGGAACACAAAAATACAATACAAAAACCCCTTCCTTACACCTATATTCATTGCAGCTCTATTTACCATAGCAAGACTCTGGAAACAACCAAGATGCCCTTCAACAGACGAATGGCTAAAGAAACTGTGGTACATATACACAATGGAATATTATGCAGCTGTCAGGAGAGATGAAGTCATGAAATTTTCCTATACATGGATGTACATGGAATCTATTATGCTGAGTGAAATAAGTCAGAGAGAGAGAGAAAAACGCAGAATGGTCTCACTCATCTATGGGTTTTAAGAAAAATGAAAGACACCCTGGTAATAATAATTTTCAGACACAAAAGAGAAAAGAGCTGGAAGTTCCAGCTCACCTCAGGAAGCTCACCACAAAGAGTGATGAGTTTAGTTAGAGAAATAACTACATTTTGAACTGTCCTAATATTGAGAATGTATGAGGGAAATGTAGAGCCTGTTTAGGGTACAGGCGGGGGTTGGGTGGGGAGGAGGGAGATTTGGGACTTGGGTGATGGGAATGTTGCACTGGTGATGGGTGGTGTTCCTTTTATGACTGAAACCCAAACACAATCATGTATGTAATCAAGGTGTTTAAATAAAAAAAAAATTATAAAAAAAAAAAAAAGTAAGCATTATTTAACAGAAAAAAAAAAAAAAGTTACAGACCCCTGGACTAAGCAATATATAATGTGTTTTGCAAATATTAATTTTATCTAATCCTTATAACAAACATACAAGATAAACCTAATTTTCATATAAGAAAATTAAACAATAGACTTGAGTGCTATTTCTACAGTTATAAAGCAAGGAGGAAGAATGGCTAAAATATGAACCCCAAGTTGCATCCTAAACAGAAGCACCAAAGACCAGAGGCAAATGAGAGCACATGTAACCTCCAGCATAACTACAAACAGGGAATATTTGAAGTCAGCAGATTCACTACAAATGACTATGGAGCAGAGTCAGATGAAATTCTTTTGCTGTATGGAAGCTTGAGACTGAGGTGGCTGCTAATATCTTCAATTCTGAAACAAAACCCCTAGACAGACTTCTAAAACTGTAGAATTTGGCATCACTGATTCTAAGAACACAGGGTTTTCAATTAATTAAATATTTCCTTAATAATGGTCAGTGCTGAGGGGCTGGAGTGATAGCTCGATGGTAGGGCATTTGCCTAGCATGCAGCTAATCCAGGACAGACGGCGGTTCGAATCCCAGTATCCCATATGGTCCCCCAAGCCAGGAATAACCCCTGAGCATCACTGGGTGTGGCTCAAAAAACAAAAAATAAGAAAGAAAAAAGGTCAGTGCTAGAACAATAACTAGTACAGTGGGCAGGGCAGAGCACTTGCCTTGTACACAGCTGACCCAGATTCGATTCCCAGTATCCTTTAGGGCCCCTAGAGCACCACGAGAAATGATCCCTGAGCAAAGACAGGAGTGAGCCTTGAGCACTGCCGGGTATGGCCCCAAAACAAACAACAACAAAAAAATAATGATAATCTGAAAGGCTTCTCTTGATTTAAAATTAACAAAATACTCCATCTATAAGCAAACTCAGTAACATTGTACAGAAGCACCTGAGGTTACCAGATGACCTTCGGGGTGGAAATGTTAGGAATCAAATACTACAATCAAACTAGAAATGTGTGGGAAAGTGTTATGTAGGATGCTCTGGAAGAATACGTAAAGGCCCACCCTTTTCCTAATAAAACATAATTCCTAAACTCGCAATATGCACTGTCATTACCCAAATGTTTTAGCTAAAATGGCGACTAGTGTGGATGTCTAGCAGACTGTCAGAATCACCATTAAATTCTTGAACTAAATAAAATATTTGAAAAAAGGTATAATTATGACTAGAAATCTATTTCTAAAATTGATTAGGTAAGTAATTTGTTAGCATTGGCTATTTCTTTGGAAGGGGAGGCCACACAAAGCAATTTCAGGTTTATACTGGTTCCGCACTCAGGGATCACTCTTAACGATACTTGGGAACCAGATGGGTGCCAGGGATTGAAACTGAGTGGGTCACATACAAGGGAAGTACACAGCCTTGCCCACTGTATGCTTGCTCCAGCCCTGAAATTTTTTTCTGATGCAGTCTTAAAAAATGTTTTCTTTAAAAGCTCTTCCTTTTTTCTTACTTTTTTCATCTTAAAATATAATCTTTATAACAATTTCATTTCCTAACAGGTATTAAGATACACTTACCTTTTTGTCAAATAAACTATAATTTCAATGTTTCTGAAATTATACAATGAGAATAATAGTCATTAAAGAATAAAGAAATTATGGAGGGGATGTGGTTTTATTTTGGTTTTAATCTGGTCGACAGCCAGTGGTGTTCAGGGTTTACTCTCGGATCTGAGTTTAGGAACTACTTCTGGTAGTGCTCAGGAGACTTATATGGGATGCTGGGGGTTAAACCTGGGACAGCCACATTCAAGACAAATACCCTATCCAGTATAATATCATCCCAGCCCTAGAAAGAATATTACAGGATCTTGAGTGCTCATTTTAAGAAATAGGTTTCTAGAGAGGAAAAAAAAAGAAATAGATTTCTAGAACTAGAGCAAAAGAACAGAGAGTAAGGTGCTTGCCTTTCACACAGTTGAACCAGGTTTGACAGCTGACACAACATACAGTCCTGAGCCTATCAAGAATGATCCCTGATTATAGAGTGGGCCAAAATGAAGGAAGAATAAAAGGAGAGAAGGAAGAGAGGTTGAAAGAAATAGGTTTCTGTGCACTAAGGAGTTAATATCATAAAAGTTTGCATCAACCAGCATGCTTTGAATAAAAAGTATTATTCAATACCCCTTTAGTAACAATATTACAAACCACAGTGTCTAAAAGAGGGAGGAGAAAGAGAGAAAGAGAGAAGAAAAATATCTGCCACAGAAGCAGGCAGGGCAGAGGGTGGGAGGGAAATTGGGATATTGGTGGTAGGAAATATGCACTGGTGAAGGGCATTGACATTGTATGGCTGAAACTTAGTCATGAACTACTTTGTAGCTGTGAAAGAAAAAACCAACTGCATTGCAAGGTGTTTAAAAATAAAGTAATTAAAAAAAGGAAAAATTTCATTATTCAAAAGAAGAAAACTTTTCATTCCTTCTATTTTTTTTTTCTGGATATTGGCTATTTTAAGAGAAACCTGACCTATTCTTCCCAAAGCCCAACCACAGCTCACTTTACTTACTTATCACCCCCCCACCCCTGGCAATGTCGCCCTTGGCAAGAACAAGCTTAAAAGGTAAAGAATAGGTTCCAGTAAGAATATGGTGAGCTGGAAAATCCCAGATGCCCAGATCACACCACCTTACCTCGGAGTCATCTGTAGATTCTTCAAATGACCCAGTTTCCTACAAAGCACAGAGGGGAAATGGTTAGAGCAGATGACATAAGAATTAAAAAGATTTCCAAAGAAACAGACCCATTCAGCAATAGCACCAGCCCATTTTCAGAGGGCTTAAGGATTGTCCAGACTCCAGCTCCCACAGGACTCTAGGCTCCCCACATTCATCAGGACTCAGACTACGACCACAAGTCCATATGGATACAGCTCTGGCTGACCTAACTCTATCGGCCAAGAGGCCACCAAGTACCTATGCCAAGTGAGAACTGGGAAGGCTTCTTTCTCCTCAAAGTGAAAGGCAAGAGAGAGCTGCTTTACTGTTTTCCAAAGGAAAGGGGAAACAGTCCTCTCAAATTATAGACAAGCCAGTTTTTAGACAGAAAGGTTCTGGTGCTATTAATTATGATGCTATTCATCTGGCAGAACCCAAATGACTGTCTGGGTTAAATAGCTTTACAAAAGCACTCCTCTGGAGTGGCCTATCAGGCACCGTGCAAACAAGCCGTATAATTCACATTCACTCTTTAAACCATTAACTGGAAGACAAATTCCAGCATTTAACACAGTTTCTCTCTTGCCAGACAATGAATCTTACTGCTCTGGAGAAAACAAAGCAAAAAGGAAAAAATTGACTTGCACCCGCTAATCTCTCACCTGTCTGCTGGAAGAGAGAATGTGCTGATGTCATGCATCCGCAAAGAGGTCAGCAAAATGAAGATTTACTTAACACACTTAGAGATATCAATAGCAATAAAAGGTTACAACTAATATGCTGACATCGAATGTAAGCATTTTACAACCATCCCATGATAAAGAAAGAACAGAACAAAACAAAAAACCCCATGGGGCAAGGACATTTTAGCTACAACTAATTTCCAAGGAGAAAAGGGGCATTTTAAAGAAAGTTAAGTTTATGCAATATCAACTGGCATGTTAAAAATAGAAACCTGGTGTTTGAAAACATTTTAACCTCAGTCGTCAAAAACCACTAAGCCTGGCAGGTGACAGGCCCCTTCAGAAAGGTCTTCTAGGACAATCTAGCCCTGGCTTACAAAAGACACCTGAAAATTGGGAATAAATCTGATATGTACTTAAGAGTTTTATTATAGTTTATTGTTTGTCAGAATGACTATGTCAGACTCTATTATCTCAAAACAAAACAAAACCAAGACAGTGCTATTGTGAAGAACACAGAAATGAAGGCTAGATGCCACACAGAGCCAAGGATTCTAGGAAACAAACTAAAAACACAAAACTAAAGCTGTTTTTCACTTGGCCTTTCTACAAATCAAACACCATATTTGCCATCCACTACCATCTTTCCCCAGTACTTGACCTAAGGCAGATGCTGCCTCTACCTACCAAGTGTCAGAATCCTTTAAAAACCAGAGCACACTCTGCTGGCTTCTCAGAAAAGCCTGGAGACCCAGACTTCAGTTTTCCAGCCTGGAGGCCAAAGCCCACCTAGCTGCCTAACTTGGTCCTGCTCACAAGACCCCACCTCAACGCCTCTAAGGGCCCAGGGCTGGAGCAGGTAGGAAGGCTCTGCCAGCTGGGTACAGTCTGCAAGGGCTTAGTGTGAGCCGGGTGAGTTTTTCACTATTTTCCCCTACAAAGTCGTATCTAACTTCACAGAAAGCAGTCATTCTGCTTACAGGGGCTCCTTATTTCAGGCAGTGGCCAACTGTATAAGTGTCCTAGGGGTTTCCCAAGAAACCCGGCCCTCAAAAGGGTTCTCTCCCCTGCTTCAACACAGCAGCAATTGAGTGGCTTTTGTTTGTATTTGATCTTTTGGTCTTGGGATCACACTTGGGCTTACTCTTGGCTCTGCACTCAGGAATCTCTCTCTCTCTGTCTCTCTCTGTCTCTCTCTGTCTCTCTCTGTCTGTCTCTCTCTCTCTCTCTCTCTCTTGTCTTGGGATCACACTCGGGCTTACTCTTGGCTCTGCACTCAGGAATCGTTCCTGAAGTAACTCTCTCTTCTCTCTCTCCTTTCTCTTTCTCTCTCTCTCTGTCTCTCTGTCTCTCTCTGTCTCTCTCTGTCTCTCTCTCTCTCTCTCTCTCTCTCTCTCTCTCTCTCTCTCTCTCTTGTCTTGGGATCACACTGGGCTTACTCTTGGCTCTGCACTTAGGAATCATTCCTGAAGTAACTCTCTCTTCTCTCCTCTCTCTCTGTCTCTGTCTCTCTGTCTCTCTGTCTCTCTCTCTGTCTCTCTCTGTCTCTGTCTCTCTCTCTCTCTCTCTCTCTCTCTCTCCCCTTGCTTCTCATATCAACTGCCTTAGTGATCTTTCTGCCCTTTTTTCCCCAATATCCTTCCAAATCAATTTGCTGATCATGCTGAGAAACAACTTTTAGAGTTCTGCCCCCTTTAGTGTAGGCCTTTTCCTCTCACAACCAGGGTGTTTTCTCCCAGCAGATACCTAAACTGCAGCTCCTGCCCCCAAGAGAGGACCCACCCAACCCCGAAATATCAGCTCACAGCTCCGTGACCCTTGCTAGAGACAGAGGGCTTGGAAGCTAGCTGGGGTGAAGACTGACATCCCAGAGAAAAGAAAGGCAGCAAGTCATCCTAAAAGCAGTGTAACCTTCAGTGAGAAATAAAAAGATTCTACCACCTTCTTTTCTTCCAGAGTTTTATGGATGAGAGTGTGACGACGGCACAGGCAGGGGACATCTGTGATGTGATACATAATAACAGCTGTAGGTTGGACAATCTCAACTCGAAAAGGCTTTGGAACTCCCAGGGACTAGGCTGGAATGCAGAAAAGATGGAGACGCTAAAGAACCAGCATGAACTAGAAGACCAGGGGGCCTGTTCCACCCAGGAGTCTGGGAACTGTGCTCATCGGACTGTCAAGGGGGAAAAAAGCCCGTGATCTGCCCCAGCTCCATGACCTAGTTCCAAGGCAGACTGTGCATTAAAACACCCACATTCAGTTCTGAAGAACTAGTTGGTGTCTAACGATCCATCTCACAGATTCTTCCTCAAATAGGTACTTGCTTAGAATCACCAGAGCTTCGATGACAAGATCTGAAGACAACAGGACTAAATAAAGATCAGTGTGACAGTTGTACTTGGCTGTATGAAGCATTGCTGAGCTCTCATTCACTGGTGAAAATGTGGGTGCTGGACACTCTGCTGAGAGTCAGCCACTGACACTAGCACCCATCTGACCAACTCGTACCAAAACGAGAGGAAATGCAAGAGGAAGGCACTAAGCATGGCCCGTGACCACACACTGCTCACCTGGGAGTAAAACTGGACCCTCTAAAAGTGGACTTGATCAGGGTTTTGTCTCTGCTTTGGGGGAATTGTGCACCCTTGAGTTATTTATCGAATTGCCATTAAAACATCTGTTTTGTGGGGCCAGAGTGATAGTACAACAGGTATGTATTTACCTAGCATGCAGCTGACCTGGGTTCAGTCCCCAGCACCTCATACAGTCCTCAGAACACCATCAGAAACACAGAGCCTAGGAGTAAGCCCTGAGCACCACCAGATGTGGCACAAAAACCAAATAAATAAATAAAGATCTATCTGAGCAACTGGAAGGAAAGACATTTGTATGCATGTAAGAAAACCCAAGTCTAAAAGACTAGTCACAGTCCTAGTTATGAAGCAACCATTTCAACCTAGCCACCTACACATACTACACATACTCTCTCATTTTATACCTACACAAGTTCCAAAGAGCAAAAACACTCAAGTTACAGACAAGAAAACTAAGGCACAAAAGCAATTTATTCACCGGATTCTATTTTGCACCCCAAGCACAAATGCATAAGAATACACAGGAATGAGTAATAAGCCTTAAATGTTCTACAGGAGGTCTATATAAAAGGTCTATAAAAGGTCCCTTTTTATTTCTACAACACTGAAGAAGAACTTAATGGGGGAAAATCTCCTGTTCAGTCAAGAAACTGAAGGTGTGAGAAATCAAATATTGAACGGATTAATCAGCTGAATGAAAGGAAAGACTAAAGGGTAACTGAGGAACTCCCAGAGTGCGAAATATTGGAAATGGCATCCATGTCAGAATTAAGAAACTTTAAAATTATGAGAAAGTCACACTAATTCTGAACCTGTCTTACTGACAGTCTGAATTCTTAAGGCTGATCTCCCCTTTAAAGCACCTGTGAAACATGAGTACTGTGAGAAGCAGACATGAATAAGCTTCAATCCTTATTCTTGAGGACTCAGCAGTGAAGCAAAAACGCAGAGCCACAGACTTCCAGCAAAAGATTATTCATATGAGAGAATGGGCAAACATTCTCACACATCCGCAATTATGAAGGTCAACTATACATCATTCTGGAGCTATGGAAAGCTGTGAGGGAAGCGATACCAGGACAAAAATAAATAAATAAATAAAAGAATGTTTGGGCCTTTGTTTTGTTTTTCATTTTTGCAAACCACTTCTGGTGCACTCAGTATAAGGATTTCCCAGTGACTTAAAAAAAAAAAAAAAGCATATTCATATTCATAAAGAGACTTTTAGTTTGCGAGTCCAGGACCTGCTTTATCTTATGTTTACTCACTTAGTATATGAAAAACTTACTCTGGTTCTTCCTAAATTTAAGAAAAAAAATAGAAAGTATTCACTAAATATCAGAAAAGTTAAGATTTAGTTTTATCTTATTGATAGTGGAAGGCTATTTGTATTTATAGTTCATAGTGGTTGGCAAGGAAAAAAGCTTCCTTTGTCCTAATATATATAACTGGCTATGGAAATTCACTTAATATGCATCTTAGTCCCTAAAACATTCAGAGGCAGATTGTATGTTAAGGTTTTCCAAAAAGTTCAAAGTAAAAACAATAAAAAAATACAATTAAAATGTTTGTAGTTCTGCTTTTGTTCACTTTAGCCTTTTAAAAATTATGATTGCTGGACGTTGGAGAGACAACACAGTGGGTTGGGTGTTTGCCTTCCATGAGGCCAACATGGGTTAGACCCCAACAATCCATATCGTCCCCTGAACCTGCCATGAGCTAAACTTCTGAGTACAGAGCCAAAAGTATGTAACCCCTGAGCACCAGTGGGTGTGACCCAATAAACATATATATGTCTACATATGATGTACATATACGTATATATACATGTTTGTTTAGGTAACATGTTTACAATAGTGTTAATGTATATAGTTTTGCTGAACCTCCACCAAACACTCAGAGCAGTACCAAACATCCTCTACCACTGACCTTAAGTCACTTCCAGTCCATCTCTCCGTTTCCACTCCATAAACTTACTCTTTTCACTGTTTGTTAATCTGTTTTATAATCAGAGGCCCAGGTTTTGGTGTCATCAATACTGGATATTACCATCTTTTGTTTCTCTGTGAGCCATGAACGAGTGAGGTAATTTTGTATCTGTCCTTTTCCTCTGGCTCCTTGTTCAACATGATATTCTCCAGCTGAACTGCAAATTTTCATTTCTTAGAGCTGCACAGCATTCCATTAAAAAACTTTAATACATCTGGAGACACAATACTACCAGTAGAAAGTTTTTTTTGCATGTAGTCAAGTGGAATATGATCCCCAACACCCCGTATGGTCCCTGAGACTCACCAAGAATGATCCCTGAGCACAACATCAGGGGTAAGCCCTGAGGATGGTCAGGTATGACTCAAAAACAAACAGACAAAACTAATAAAGGCCTACTATCCTGGTCACACTATGGCTACCTAACGGGAAATGCAAAATACAGAAAACAAGCAGTGAATCTGACCTTTTAATCTATTACTGTCTGGTAATACAGGTACTATTATTTACTAGCTTTCTTTAAACAAATACACAGAACAAGAATTTGTGAATATTTATTCTGCCTTCTGCCAAGAGCAATATCTTTCAGAGAACAAAAAAATACCACTAGGGAGACAAGGTGGGAGCAAATACCTGTTTTGAGCTTATACTGATTTTTAAACTCTCAATGTGTAATGACATCACATATTGAGTAAAAAAAATGCTAATTTACATGTCAGGCAGCCGTGACAGATTCTTATATTCTAGAATGGAAAGCAAGCAAAGATAAACAGAAACATATGGAAAACAAAAGAAAATTTAAAACATGCTATGTCAAGTGGTGATGAGTACCAAGGAGAAAAATAAGGAGATTTCAAAGAACAGTTGAGTCAGCTTTGACTCCAAAAGATAACACTTGAGCAATGAAATGAAGACAATGAGGGCAAAAACTCAGTCAAAAGCATAAATGTGCCTAGCATCCTGAAGGAACAGAAAGTAAGCCAGCATAACTGCTCTGAGTGATAAGAGAAGAAAAGTGAAAATTATGTCCAAAATTAAGGGAGTAAATGAGAAGTAAATAAGAAGCTGACTAAAAGGACTCCTTTTCCTGAGTGCAGTGGAAGACAATGGGAAGATCTTGAACATCTAAGGTATGAGGTATTTGACCTCACATACATCAAAATAAACATTCAGTGTACAGAATTCTGTGATGTTCAAATGTGACAGGAAGGTACTATGAAATGGAAAGGGGTATAAAAATGAAAAAAACATTTCTAATGTATCACCAGCTTTCTATGTCTTTTTCATATCAAGACATAGACATATTAAGATTTTTCTCTCTTGTAAAACAGCTGTAAAGCAATTCTCTCCATTACAACTCACATCATTTTTAAGAATGTAAGGAATCTGATTCATTGTCTTTCAATCAAAACACACAAAAAAGCTGCATGTCACTATCATCAAACCCAGCAATGAGTAATGAAATCGCATGTGCTTAATTAATAACTATTTTCTTTTGACATGTCCTGAAAAAAAATAAAGCTTCAATGGTAGAAAACTCTCCTGTCCTCATAATTGCAACAGAAATCAAATACCTAGCCAGACAAATTTATTAATAACTGGCATATTAAAATATGCACATTGAGACTACACAAATGAAATTATCAAACTAAACTTCTCATATGTAATACCCAGTTCTTTATTAAAACACTTGAGACTCTGGGAGTGGAGGAGGGTTTGCCCACACTCCTCAATGCTCAGGGTTTACTCCTGACTTTATTCTCAGGGATCATTCCTGAAGATGCTCAGAAGACCATATGGGGTGAGGGAATCTAACCCAGGTCAGTTGCATGCCCTACCCAATGTACTATCGCTCTGACTCCAATGATAGAGATATTTTGGAAGCCTATGGCCCTACTTATCTGTAAATAAAATAACTGCCGTAAGTTGAAGTAACACTGGAAATGAAAATTTGAGGTATATTCCCAAGTTCTGAACTCTGTCTAAACTTGTCTTCTCGATGTTACCGTTGTCAGTTTAATTACTGACAAGCTATAACTGTTGTCTATGAGAAAAATTTGCCTTCGCAATCTTCTACCCTCAATCCAGTGCCTAATTGCCAGGGGTTGACTAGACACTGCCATCATATCCTGGCAGCAATATTTAATTCCACTTAAGCTTTTACTTTGATTTGTGCACTACCTCTCAAGTCATACTAGAAGACCAGCACAACTAGTGTACTTCTGTACTATTGCCACTTGAAACTTAAAAATTAAATAACTAGTCCAATACGAAGAATAGAACCAAGAATATAGCAAGTTTGCCCCAGAAAGAATGCATCTAGCCACTACCAGCCAGTGACTTAGGTTTAGTTCAAAGGATTCCAAATAAACCCATTCTCTGGGGCCTCTCTTCGCGTCTTCTGCCAACCAGGTCTCACTGCTCCACACCGAATGAAAGCAATCTGAATCCAGGTTCTGAGCCCTAAAATGAAGGGAGAACTCATCCCTGGAGCAACCGAGGCCTGCCTGCCTGGCTGGTCAGATAAGGAGGGGGTGCAATAATTTCACACACCGAAAGCATAAACAAAAGACTCTCCTGGGACCCGCGTCTCTCAATCGTGAAGGGTGGTTGGGAATGAAGTGGGAGGGTCCCCCCGGAGCACAGGCCTGCACAGCCCAGACCCCAGGCAGGGGGCTGCATCAGACTGCACCAGCTGCCATCCAGGGCTGGGACCCACCGGCCTCTCTCCGCCTGCCTGGATCCCCAACTCTCCGCCAGCTCCGAACTCTCTCAATTCTACCAGCTCACCCTCGCGCCAGCTTCATTAGAAGCACAGCTTTTACCTGCTCCTGTGCTTCCGCCATGGTGCGGCCCGGGAAACGCGTGATAGAGCCGGAAGTGACGTCACGCATGGTCTCGGCGCTTGCTGGGAAATGTAGTTCTGGCCAGGCGCGCGATGAAGTAGCAAACCGGGAGGAACAGAAGAGGACTGATCTCCGAGCACAAAACCAGAAAAGCATTCTCAGGATTTCTAACTGTGGACCCCAAAGAAACAGAAAAACTATGGTTTTATTAGTCTTATTACGATGGTCTTCTTAGTCTAGGTTGCCGAAAGAATCTCTGAAGCAGAACATATGCAACTAGAATTCTAGGAAAAAAAAAAAAAGAAAGCAAAGAAAATGACTGGGAAAAGTAGTGCTGAATATCCAAAGACTACAGAAAAACTACAAAACATATGCAAAGGTAATACTGCACAGAGAACATAATAAAATAGTTGAGATAATGACTGAGCATTTCCCCCATATTAATGCCAGATAGTAAACTATGAACTAGGAAACTTGGAGAACTCCAAATAGGATGAATGCAAAACCATAATAACAAACAAAACAAAATGTCAGTTTTACCTGGACATATTATGTTAAAAATATAGGAAATCAGAGATGAAGACAAAAACTTTGAAAAAGGTCAAAAAGAAAATAAGGGATATTGGAGGGATGGTCAGTAGAAATACCATGTATAAATGGAAAAGATAAAAAAAATTATAGCTAACTTCTCAAAAAAAATCAAGAGAGTAAGCAAAGGAATTAGAGTGAAATAGATATATTTGAGGAAACAAAGCATCACCACCACTCACTGCAGAATTCTATAGTCTTTTAATAACTGAAGATGAATGGAGTAGCATGCTAGTACTAGGGTAGGAAACTAGATTTAAAGTACATATGAGGGGCCGGCGTGGTGGCGCTAGATGTCTGCCTTGCCATCACTAGCCTAGGACGGACCGCGGTTCGATCCCCCCGGCGTCACATATGGTCCCCCAAGCCAGGAGCGACTTCTGAGCGCATAGCCAGGAAGAAACATCACCGGGTGTGGCCCAAAAATCAAAAAGGGGGGGGGGGCGGAGATAGCATGGAGGTAAGGCATTTGCCTTTCATGAAGAAAGTCGGTGGTTCGAATCCCAGCATCCCATATGGTCCCCTGAGCCTGCCAGGAGCGATTTCTGAGCATAGAGCCAGAAGTAACCCCTGAGTGCTGCCAGGTGTGACCCAAAAACCAAAAATAAATAAATAACATGAATTAGTGATAAATAAAATATTGTAAACTGGTGAGAATGCCGTCTAGTCCAACCTCTATGGAAAGCAATATAGAGATTCCTCCAAAATCTGGAAATTGAGCTCCCATTTGACCCAGCTATTCCACTCCTAGGGATATACCCTAAGAATACAAGAATACAATACAAAAACCCCTTCCTCACCCTATATTTATTGCAGCACTATTCACAATAGCCAGGCTCTGGAAACAACCAAGATGCCCTTCAGCAGACGAATGGCTAAAGAAACTGTGGTACATATACACAATGGAATATTATGCAACCGTCAGGAGAGATGAAGTCATAAAATGTTCCTATACATGGATGTATATGGAATCTATCATGCTGAGTGAAATAAGTCAGAGGGAGAGAGAGATGCAGAATAGTCTCACTCATCTATGGGTTTTAAGAAAAATAAAAGTCAATTTTGCAACAATGAGAGGAGGGCTGGAACTTCCAGCTCACTTCATGAAGCTCACCACAAAGAGTGGTGAGTGCAGTTATAGAAATAACTACACTGAGAACTACCATAATCATGTGAACGAATGAGGGAACTGGAAAGCTGGTCTGGAGTACAGGTGGGGGTGGGATGGAGGGAGATTTGGGACATTGGTGATAGGAATGTTGCACTGGTGAAGGGGGTGTTCTTTACATGACTGAAACATAATCACAATCATATATGTAATTAAGATGTTTAAAAAAGGGGGAAAATATTTTAAAAAAAGAAACTGGTACATATACACAATGGAATATTATGCAGCCATCAGGAGAGATGAAATTTTCCTATACATGGATGTAAGTGGAATCTATCATGCTGAGTGAAATAAGTCAGAGGGATAGAGATAGATGCAGAATAGTCTCACTCATCTATGGATTTTAAGAAAAGTAAAAGTCATTTTTGCAACAATCTTCAGAGACAATGAGAAGAAGGCTGGAACTTCCAGCTCATTTCATGAAGCTCATCACAAAGAGTGGTGAGTGCAGTTATAGAAATAACTACACTGAGAACTACCATAACCATGTGAATGAATGAGGGAACTGGAAAGCCTATCTAGAGTATAGGTGGGGGTGGGGTGGGATGGAGGGAGATTTGAGACATTGGTGGTGGGAATGTTGCACTGGTGAAGGGGGGTGTTCTTTACATGACTGAAACATAATCACAATCATATTTGTAATCAAGATGCTTAAATGAAGATATTATAAAAATAAATAAATAAAGCACATATGAATTACTGATAAATAAACTATTGTAAACTAAATCAATTAACAATTTTTTTAAAAAAACGTCTAATTGATATGCTCAAAAATAAAATCAATTAAAATGTTCAACTAAAACATAAAAGGCAGTGGCCAGAGAGATAATACAGTAGGCAAGGAGCTTGCTTCGCATGGAGAAGCCCTGAGCACAATTAGATATTGCCCAAATACCCAAAAATGTTAAAGTAAATCAAACCAAAAAATGCAGGAAAAGGAAGACTAAGATAGGAACAACTACAGACATTAAAAAAGAAGTAATAAAAATAGAAACTATTGACATTGATATTTAACATATCAATAACCAGTCTGAATGTCAATGCTCTAAGTACACTGATTAAGTGAAATTATCACAATAAATTAAAAAAAACTATGTTAACCATGGGCAACTGAGAGTGAACTCCAGTCATTCTCAAGGTCTGTTGAGCTTATCATAGACTTCTATTTTCATCTGTTCCCATTCTTTGACTAATTTTTCCATTGTCTGTTCATTTGCTTTAAGTTTTTTATCCAATCTCTCCTGCTGTATGGAATTGTTATGTATCTCATCTTCCACAGCACCAAGTCTATTCTCAGCTTCTGATACCCTGTCCCAGAGCTGATCCATTTTGTCATTCACTTCGTTTACTGACTTTTTCAGGCCTGTTAGTTGACATGTTATTTCAGTTTGGAGTTTTGTGATTTCTGTCTTCATATTTTCTTGGTTCTTAATAGTGTTCTGTTCAACTCGATCCATGGTTTCTTGGAGATCTTTGAGCATCCTCCATATTGCTAGTCTAAAGTCCTTATCTGAGAGGTTGATTAGTTGGTTGGTCATTATCTGGTCATCAGAATTGTCATCTTCATTCTCTATGTCTGATGCTGGCCTGCGTTGTTTCCACATTGTCACTTGCCTCCAAGGGAGGGGAGTCCTCCGTGGATGAAGCCTCACACAGGATCAAATCTTAGGCCTGAGCATGCAGCAGAGAAGACAGTCCGGAGAGCAATGCTTGCTTCAGTGATCCAGCACAGTTCTTAGTGTGATTTTTTCTTCTTGTTGTTCTTTCTTAGAAAAAGCGCACGGCCGCATAGCGAAGCGGAGCCAAAGTGCTCTGCTGGAGCCTCTTTTCGGCCCACTCCCAAGAGGTTCACGTAACAGGGTAGTAGACAGACACACACAGGCAGCACTCACAGTTTTTCACAGTTGGGCCTATTTTTAAGTTTTTTAAGTTCTGTCAGTGCCTTGTATATCTTAGATATTAGCCCCTTATCTGATGGGTAGTGGATGAATAGTTCCTTCCATTCCATGGGTAGTTTTTGTATACTCATCATTGTTTCCTTTGAAGTGCAGAAGTTTCTTATTTTAATGTAGTCCCATTTGTTTATCCCTGCTTTCATTTGTTTGGAGAGTGATGTTTTCTCCTTGAAGATGCCTTTAGTCTCAATGTCATGAAATGTTTTGCTTATGTTTTCTTCTCTATACCTTATAGTATCATGTTTGTTATCAAGGTCTTTAATCCATTTTTATTTGAGCTTTGTGCATGGTGTTAGATAGAGGTATGAGTTTGCTTTTATGCATGTGCCTGACCAGTTGTCCCAACATCACTTGGTTTTTTTTTTTTTTTGGGGGGGGGGGGGTTTGTTGGACCACACCTGGTGGCGCTCTAGGGTTACTTCTGGTTCTGTGCTCAGAAATCACTCTTGGCAGGCTCGGGGGATCATATGGGATGCTGGGGATTGAACCCACGTCCATCCTGGATCAGCTGCATGCAAGGCTAACGCTCTACCACTGTGCTATGACTTTGGCCCTCAATACCACTTGTTAAAGAGGCTTTTTCTGCTCCATTTTGCATTTCTTCCCCCTTAATTAATGATTAATTGATAGTATGTCTGTGCATCATTTTCTGAATACTCATGTCTATTCAATTGACCTATTCTTTTATTCTAATACCACGCTATTTTAATGACTATTGATTTGTAGTACAATGTAATGTGGGGGAAAGTGATGCCTTCTTAATCGTAAGGGTTACTATAGCAATTCATGAACATTTATTGTTTCAAATAAATTTTAGAAGTATTTGATCTATTTCTTTGAAGATTGTCAAAGGAATTGCATTAAATCTGTACAATGTTTTGAGGAGTTTTGTCATTTTAATAATGTTAATCCTCCCAATTCATGAACTGGGTATGTGTCTCCATTTTGTTGTGTCCTCTTTTATTTCTTTTTTGGGGGGGGCAGGTGGTTGGGTCACACCCGGCAGTACTCAGGGGTTACTCCTGGCTCTATGCTCAGAAATCGCTCCTGGCAGGCTCAGGGGACCTGATGGGATGCCGGGATTTGAACCACCGACCTTCCGCATGCCAGGCATATGCCTTACCTCCATGTTATCTCTCCGGCCCCCACTTTTATTTCTTGATGGAGTGTTTTGTATTTTTCTTTGTAGACGTTTTCACCTCTAGATAAGTTGACTGCAAAGTATTTGAATTTCTGTGGTACTATTGTATATCATATTGATTATTAATGTCTATTTCTTCTTTATAATTATTTGTGTATAAGAAAGTCATTGATGAAAGGAAAGCTCTGCTTCACTATGTGGCCGTGCATATCATTTAGCCAATGAATACAACCACAACACGTAGAAAAACCAACAATACAAGTGTGACAATGGGGAAACAACGCAGGCCAGTGCCAGACTAGAGAATGAAGACGGCAACTAAGATGACCAGAACATGGCCAACTGACTAGTCAGTCTCTCAGATAAGGAGTTTAGAGTCGAAATATGGAAGATGTTTGAAGAACTCAAAAAAAAAAGTATAGAAGAGAAAACTAACAAGAACCAAGAGAATATGAAGACAGAAATGAGAAAACTCCAAACTGAAATTTCAGGTCCAATAACAGGTCTGAAAAACTCAGTAGATGAATTGAAGAAAAACATGGATGAGCTTTCCCATGGGTTAACAGCAGCTGAGGATAGAATAAGTACACTGGAAGATGACATGAATAACAACTCCATACAGCAGAAGAGACTGGAAAAAAGCCTTAAAGCAAATGATCTAACAATGGAAAAAATACTCAAAGAATGGGAACAGATGAAAATAGAAGTCTATGATAAGCTCAACAGAAACAACTTAAGAATCATTGGAGTCCCAGAGACCCAGAAAGAAAATCTTCAGAAAGAATCAACGGTCAAGAACATCATTAAAGAGAAACTACCAGAGCTAAAGAATACATGTGATCAAATCCTGCATTCCTGAACAGTACCAACTAAAAGAGACCCCAGAAAGAACACTCCAAGACACATCCTACTCACAATGACAAACCCCAAAGATAGAGACAGAATTCTGAAAGCAGCAAGATCAAAAAAAAAAAAAATTACAATCAAGGGAACATCTTTGAGATGTACTGCAGACCTGTCACAAGAAACACTCAAGGCCAGAAGGCAGTGGTGGGACATAGTGACAAAACGCAATGAAATGAATGCTTCACCTAGAATACTGTACCCAGCAAAACTCACTTTCAGATTTGAAAGAAGAATGCATGGTTTCACAGACAAACAAAAGCTCAGAAACTTTACAGACTTAAAATCAGTCTTAAAAGAAAAACTAAAAGAGCTACTTTAAGGCAAGACTGACCAACAGAGACACCAAACTTCGATAGAAAAATGGCACTAAATCCCAGGACAATTCTTACTCTCAGTTTCAATGGACTAAATGCACCAGTTAAGAGACACAGAGTGGCTAAATGGATCAAAAAACTCAACCCAACCTTCTGCTGCCTACAAGAAACGCACCTCAATAGTCAGAAGAAGCATGGACTCAAAATAAAAGGCTAGAGGAAAATCATCCAAGCAAACAACACCCATAAAAAAGCTGGAGTGGCCATACTAATATGAGATAATGCAAACTTTATACTCAGGAAAGTTATAAGGGACAAAGATGGACATTTTGTATTAATCAAGGGATACGTACAGCAGGAAGAAATCACTCTCCTAAACATATCTTTCTCTCTCTCTCTGACTTTCTCTGACTTGTTTACTTAGCAAAATGTCCGTCTGATAGATCCCTGTTGTTATAGATGACAAGACTTCCTTCTTCCTATGTCAGATTAATATTTCAATGTATGTAGTAGCTTTTTTAACCCATTCATCTACCTATCAATGCCTATGATGTGTCCACATATTATTATAAATATTGCTGCTATGAAGATAAAAATGAAATTGATGGATCATATGGCAATTTCATTAGAATTTTTCCAGAAAATTGACACTGTATTTGAACGTGGACATCATCTGTATTTTGGGAAGAATTTGAAACATATTGGTTAGTTCTTCTTTAAATATTTGGTAGAATTTACAAGTGAAGTCACCTGATCCTGCGATTTTACTTATTTATAAATTTTTATCAATAATTCAGCTTTTTATTCTTTATTTTTGGCAGATGCTATATTTCTTGGAATTTGTTCAAAGAAGTGGATCAGGCACTTTTGAAATTCATTTGGAACAATAAACACCCTAGAATAGCTAAAGCAATCATTGGGAAAAAGAATATGGGAGGAATTACTTTCCCCAACTTTAAACTTTACTACAAAGCAATAGTTATCAAAACAGCATGTTATTGGAATAAGGACAGGCCATCAGATCAGTGGAATAGGCTTTAATACTCAGAAAATGTTCCCCAGACATACAATCACCTAATTTTTGATAAAGGAGCTGGAAATCCTAAATGGAGCAGGGAAAGCCTCTTCAACAAGTGGTGTTGGCACAACTGGATAGCCACTTGCAAAAAATTGAACTTAGACCCCCAGCTAACATCATGTACAAAGGTAAAATCCAAATGGATTAAAGACCTCGATATCAGACCCAAAACCATAAGATATATAGAATAACACGTAGGCAAAACACTCCAGGACATTGAGACTACAGGCATCTTCAAGGAGGAAACTGCACTCTCCAAGCAAGTGAAAGCAGAGATTAACAGATGGGAATATATTAAGCTGAGAAGCTTCTGCTCCTCAAAGAAAATAGTGCCCACGATACAAGAGCCACCCACTGAATGGGAGAAACTATTCACCCAATACCCATCAGATAAGGGGCTAATCTCCAAAATATACAAGGCACTGACAGAACTTTACAAGAAAAAAACATCTAATCCCATCAAAAAGTGGGGAGAAGAAATGAACAAACACTTAGACAAAGAAGAAATACAAATGGCCAAAAGACACATGAAAAAATGCTCCACATCACTAATCATCAGGGAGATGCAATTCAAAACAATGATGAGATACCACCTCCCACCACAGAGAATGGCACACATCACAAAGAATGAGAATAAACAGTGTTGGCGGGGATGTGGAGAGAAAGGAACTCTTATCCACTGCTGGTGGGAATGCCGTCTAGTTCAACCTTTATGGAAAGCGATATGGAGATTCCTCCAAAAACTGGAAATCGAGCTCCCATATGATCCAGCTATACCACTCCTAGGAATATACCCTAGGAACACAAAAATACAATACAAAAACCCCTTCCTTACACCTATATTCATTGCAGCACTATTTACCATAGCAAGACTCTGGAAACAGCCCAGATACCCTTCAAGAGACAAATGGCTAAAGAAACTGTGGTACATATACACAATGGAATATTATGCAGCTGTCAGGAGAGATGAAGTCATGAAATTTTCCTATACATGGATGTACACAGAATCTATTATGCTGAGTGAAATAAGTCAGAGAGAGAGAGAAACACAGAATGGTCTCACTCATCTATGGGTTTTAATAAAAATGAAAGACATTCTTGCAATAATAATTTTCAGACACAAAAGAGAAAAGATCTGGAAGTTCCAGCTCACCTCAGGAAGCTCACCACAAAGAGTGATGAGTTTAGTTAGAGAAATAACTACATTTTGAAAAGTCCTAATAATGAGAATGCAGGAGGGAAATGGAAAGCCTGTTTAGAGTACAGGCGGGGGTTGGGTGGGGAGGAGGGAGATTTGGGACATTGGTGATGGGAATGTTGCACTGGTGATGGGTGGTGTTCTTTACATGACTAAAACCCAAACACAATCATGTATGTAATCAAGGTGTTTAAATAAAAAAAAACTTAAAAATAGAAAAATTATTAACTCAATCAAAAATAAAGAGAAGACATGAACTGACATTTCCTCAAAGAAGAAATACAGATGGCCAAAAGGCACATGAAAAAATGCTCCACATCACTAATGATCAGGGAGATGCAGATCAAAACAACAATAAAATATCATCTACTCTATACAGACTGTCACACATCATAAAAAAGAAAAACCAGTGCTAGTATGGGTGCAGGCAGAAAGGAATTCTCATCCACTGCTGGTGGAATACTGTCCAGTCTAGCCTTTCTGGAGAATAATATGGATATAAAAAAAAAAACCCTGTAAATTGAACTTCCATATGATCCAGTAATACCACTCTTCGTATACACCCTAAGCACACAAAAACACAATACAAAAATGCTGTCTCACTCCTATGTTCATTACAATGCTATTTCCAGAATCTGGAAACAACCAGGTGTCTGACAACAGATAAGAAAGTAAAGAAACTGTGTTACACATACACAATGGAATAAAATGCAGCTTTTAGGAAAAATTAAGTGATGGAAATTTCCTATACATGGAAGGACATGAAAATTATTATGCTGAGTGAAAAGAGTCAGAGGGAGAGAGATAGACACAAAATAGTTTTACCATATGTGGGATATAAGAAAAAAAAAAAAAAGACAATATGGTAAAATACCCAGAAATGAGGACCAGAAAAAAAGCAGTCTATGATATGAAGTTTAGCACAAAGAGTGGTGAGCAGAGTTAGAGAAATAACTGCAAAGAAATTGGGGAAGAAGGAAATAGGGGACATTGGTGGTATGGAAGTTTCACTGGTGAAGGTGTATATTATATGACTGAAACTCAATTACCAATGTTTTTGAAATCCCGGATACTCAAATAAATTACTATTTTTAAAAAGAAAACAATTATTTTTTGTTTCAAAAAATTAAATTCTGAGATTTATTTAAAAATCAGGACTATTTTGGGTTTCCCCCATTTTAATTTAAGAAATCTTAAAGAAAAAAGTGTGGGTCAAAAATTGTGGGAGGAGTATATGGGCATCACGTGGGCAATGGGTTTGGGGCATGAAGTGACTGGAAATGCAAGAAATACTTAGAAAAGGATGCTAGATAGACTAATAAATGTTTTCCTTATTATAGAAATACAGATATTTTGTTCTTACTCCACCACAATAAACATAATTAGAAAAGGAAAAATAGAATCAACCTTCAAAATGTGAGGGCCACCATTTATGTTGACTGATGGTAGGTTATGAGTTTCTTCCCCATAGTCAATCTTATCATAAAGATCATTTCCCTTCTTTCTTTTTAAATATTTTTTTATTTAAGTAACATGATCATATTTGGGTTACAGTCATGACCAGAACACCTCCCTTCACCAGTGTAACATTACCCCTCCCCCCTTCCCATCCCCTGCCTGTATTCAAGACAGGCATTCTACTACAGTTATTTGTTTTTAAGTTCAGTAACTTGTATTTTTTTTCCTTAAAGGATAAGAGTAAAAAAATATAGTTAAGGTGTGATAGTGGCAATAGCCACTGTTTGCATAGGTCCAGAAAAATGGGAAAATGGAGAAAAACTCCTTGACCTGATTACAAAAAGGCCTCACCCTAGAAGTTTATTGGCATAAAACAGACTCTGGGTTCCAGGCATACCAGTTCGTCCAACTCCACCCCAAGACACATCCTAGTCACAATGACGAATCCCACAGATAGAGACAGAATTATGAAAACAGCAAGATCAAAAGGAGAAATTATGTTCAAGCAAGCATCCTTGAGATTTATAGCAGACCTGTCACCAGAAACACTCAATGCCAGAAAGCAGTGGTGGGATATTGTGACAAGACTGAATGAAATGAATGCTTCACCTAGAATACTGTACCCAGCAAAACTCACTTTCTGGATCGATGGAAGAATACATGGTTTCACAGACAAAAAACAGCTCAGAAACTTTACAGAATCAAAACCAGTCTTAAGAGAAAAACTGAAAGACCTAATTTAAGACAAGACTAACCAAAAGACACACCAAATTTTGATATAAAGATGGCATTAAATCCCAGGACAATTCTTTCTCTCAACGTCAATGGACTAAATGCACCAGTTAAGAGACACAGAGTGGCTAAATGGATCAAAAAACTCAATCCAACCTTCTGCTGCCTACAAGAAATGCACCTGAATAGTCAGAACAAACATAGACTCAAAATAAAAGGCTGGAGAAAACTTATCCAAGCAAACAACACCCATAAAAAAGCTGGAGTGGCCATACTAATATCAGATAATGCAAACTTTATACTCAGGAAGGTTGCAAGGGACAAAGATGGACATTTTATATTAATCAAGGGGTATGTAGAGCAGGAAGAAATAACTCTCCTAAATATATATGCACCGAATGAGGGGCCAGCAAAATATTTAATACAACTGTTGACAAATCTGAAAAATAATATCAATAACAACACAATAATTGTGGGGGACCTCAACATGGCTTTGTCAACACTGGATAGGTCAACCAGACTGAAACCCAACAAGAATATACTAGACCTGAGGAGAGAAATGGAAGAAAGAGGCCTAGTGGATATATATAGGACACTCCATCCCCAGAAACCTGGATACACATTCTTCTCTAATGTACATGGGACATTCTCCAGGATAGACTACATGCTAGCACATAAAACATACCTTCATAATATCAAGAGGACAGAAATTTGCAGGTTATCTTCGCTGACCACAAGGCCCTGAAATTATATGTGAACTACAAAGGAACACAGAAGAAAAACTTTCATACCTGGAAGTTAAACAGCCTAACACTGAATAACCAGTGGGTACGAGAAGAAATCAAAGAGGAAATCAAAACCTTCCTGAATACAAATGACAATAGAGACACAAACTATCAGAACTTATGGGACACAGAAAAAGAGGTACGAGAGGAAAATTTATAGCTTTGCAAGCACACATCAAGAAAGAAGAAGGGGCATACCTGAATAGCTTAATGATGCAACTCATAGAATTAGAAAGTGCTCAACAAAAGGAACCAAAAATAGGGAGACAGAAGGAAATGACAAAGCTGAAAGCAGAAATCAATGAAGTGAAAAAACAAAAAACAATCCCAAAGATCACCAAAAGCAGAAGTTGGTTCCTTGAAAAAAATAAACAAGATTGATAGACCACTGGATAAACTATCAAAGAGAGAGAGAGAGAGAGAGAGAGAGAGAGAGAGAGAGAGAGAGAGAGAGAGAGAGAGAGAGAAACTTGATAACTCGTATTAGGAATGAAAAAGGAGAGATCACTACTGATATGACAGAGATTCAAAGGGTAATCAGAAACTACTTTGAGAAACTCTATGCCACTAAATATGAGAACCTGGAAGAAATGGATAAATTCTTAGACTCTTATAATCTTCCATGGTTGAATGAAGATGTAGCATAGCTAAACAACCCCATCACTACTGAGGAAATTAAGACAGTAGTCAAATGTCTGCCCCAGGCCCAGATGGATTCCTAATGAATTCTTTTAAACCTTTCAAGAGGAAATACTACCAATCCTGGCAAGACTCTTTCATGAAATCGAAGAAACGGGAACACTTCCAAATAGCTTTTATGAAGCCAACATCACCTTGATACCTAAACCAGACAGAGATGCTACCAAAAAAGAAAATTACACCAATATCGCTGATGAACACAGATGCCAAGACCCTCAATAAAATCCTGGCAAATAGGATTCAATACCTCATTAAGAAGATCATCCACTATGACCAAGTAGGTTTCATCCCAGGAATGCAAGAATGATTTAACATCTGTAAATCTATCAGCATAATACACAATATCAACAACAAGAAAAATAAAAACCACATGATCATATCAATAGATGCAGAGAAAGCATTTGATAAGATCCAACAACCATTTTTGATCAAAACTCTCAGCAAGATGGGAATGAAAGAAACCTTTCTGAATATAGTTAAGGCCATCTACCACAAGACAGTGGCAAATATTATCCTCAGTGGAGAAAAATTAAAGCTTTCCCTATAAATTCTGGCAAAAGACAAGGCTGTCCTCTCTCATCACTCCTATTAAACATAGCACTGGAAATACTTGCTATAGCTATTAGGCAAGAAAAGATATCAGGAAATCCAGATAGGAAAGTAAGAAGTCAAGCTCTCACTGTTTGCAGATGACATGATACTCTACTTAGAAAACCCTAAAAACTCTACCAGAAAGCTTCTAGAAACAATAGACTCATATAGCAAGGTGGCAGGCTACAAAATTAACACACAAAAATCAATGGCCTTTCTATACACCAATAGTAATAAGGAAGAAATGGACATTAAGAAAACAACCCGGGCCCGGAGAGATAGCACAGCGGTGTTTGCCTTGCAAGCAGCCGATCCAAGACCTAAGGTGGTTGATTCAAATCTCGGTGTCCTATATGGTCCCCCATGCCTGCCAGGAGCTATTTCTGAGCAGACAGCCAGGAGTAACCCCTGAGCACCGCCAGGTGTGGCCCAAACCCCCCCCCCAAAAAAAAAGAAAAGAAAACAACTCCATTCACGATAGTGCCACACAAACTCAAGTATCTTGGAATCAACTTGACTAAAAATGTTAAGGACCTATACAAAGAAAACTATAAAACTCTGCTCCAAGAAATAAAAGAGGATTTGTGGAAATGGAAACACATACCCTGCTCATAAATTGGCAGAATTAACATCATTAAAATGGTAATATTCCCCCAAAGCATTGTACAGATTTAATGCGATCCCTCTAAAGATACCCATGACATTGTTCAAAGAAATGGATCAGGCACTTTTGAAATTCATTTGGAACAATAAACACCCTAGAATAGCTAAAGAAATCATTGGGAAAAAGAATATGGGAGGAATTACTTTCCCCAACTTTAAACTTTACTACAAAGAGATAATTATCAAAACAGCATGGTATTGGAATAAAGATAGGACCTCAGATCAGTGGAATAGGCTTGAATGCTCAGAGAATGTTCCCCAGACATAAAATCACCTAATTTTTTATAAAGGAGCAACAAATTCTAAATGGAGCAAAGAAAGCCTCTTCAACAAGTGGTGTTGGCACAACTGGATAGCCACTTGCAAAAAATTGAACATAGACCCCCAGTTAACCTCATGTATAAAGGTAAAATCCAAATAAATGAAAGACCTTGATATAAGACCCAAAACCATAAGATATATAGAACAACATGTAGGCAAAACACTCCAGGACATTGAGACTACAGGCATCTTCAAAGAGGAAACTGTACTCTCCAAGCAAGTGAAAGCAGAGATTAACAGATGGGAATATATTAAGCTGAGAAGCTTCTGCTCCTCAAAGGAAATAGTGCCCAGGATACAAGAGCCACCCACTGAGTGGGAGAAACTATTCACCCAATACCCATCAGATAAGGGGCTAATCTCCAAAATATACAAGGCATTGACAGAACTTTACAAGAAAAAAAAACATCTAATCCCATCAAAAAATGGGGATAAGAAATAGACAAACAGTTTGATAAAAAGAAATAAAATGGCCAAAAGGCACATGAATCACATCACTAATCATCAAAGAGATGCAAATCAAAACAACTATGAGTTACCATCTCACAGCACAGAGATTGGCACACATCACAAAGAATGAGAACAAGCAGTGCTGGCGGGGAAATGGAGAGTAAGGAACTCTTATCCACTGCTGGTGGGAATGCCGTCTATTTCAACCTTTGTGGAAATCAATATGGAGATTCCTCCAAAGACTCCAGTCTCCCATATGATCCAACTATACCACTCCTAGGAATATACCCTAGGAACACAAAAATACAATACAAAAATCCCTTCCTTACACCTATATTCATTGCAGCACTATTTACCATAGCAAGACTCTGGAAACAGCCAAGATACCCTTCAAGAGACGAATGGCTAAAGAAACTGTGGTACATATACACAATGAAATATTATGCAGCTGTCAGGAGAGATGAAGTCATAATATTTTCCTATACATGGATGTACATGGAATCTATTATGCTGAGTAAAATAAGTCAGAGAGAGAAATGCAGAATGGTCTCACTCATGATGGGTTTTAAGAAAAATGAAAGACATTCTTGCAATAATAATTTTCAGACAAAAAAGAGAGAAGGGCTGGAAGTTACAGCTCACCTCATGAAGCTCACCACAAACAGGGATGAGTTTTGTTAGAGAAATAACTACATTTCAAACTATTCTAATAATGAGAATGTATGAAGGAAATAGAAAGCCTGTCTAGAGTACAGGCAGGGGTTGGGTGGGGAGCAGGGAGACTTGGGACATTGGTGATGGGAATGTTGCACTGGTGATGGGTGGTGTTCTTTACATGACTGAAACCCAAACAACACAATCATGTATGTAATCAAGGTGTTTAAATAAAAAATATATTTAAAAAAAAGAAGTTAACCATAAAATTAAAGATAGAAAAAAAAATAAAGTCATTGAGTTTTGTGTGTTAATTTTGTAGTCTGCCACTTTGCTATATAAAGCTATTATTTTGCTAAAGTCTTTAGGATTTTTCTATATATAGTTTTATGTCATCTGCAAACAGTGAGAGCTTGACTTTTCTGTTGCAATCTAGATGAACTTGATTTCTTTTTCTTGACTTATTGCAATGGCAAGTATTCCAGTATTATGTTAAATCAGAGTGGAAAGAGTGGGAAGCATTTTCTTGTTCTATATTTTAGAGGAATGATTTTCAGTTTTATTCCATTGAGTACAATATTTGCCATGGCCTGTGGTCAGTCGGGTTTGACTATATTGAGAATAGTTCCTTCCACTTCCATTGTTCAGAGTTTTTTTTTTTATCATAAACAGGTATTGGAACTTATCAAATGCTTTCTCTGCATCTATTAATGTGATCATATGGTTTTTATTTTTCCTTTTATTTATATGGAGTATTATGTTGAATCACTTGCATATGTTAAACCATCATACACTATGGCCAAGCAGTATTCTTGGCCATAGTGTATGATCTCCTTGATGAGATTTTAAACCTTATTTGCTAGAATTTTGTTGAGGATTTTCATTTTTGTGTTCATCAAGAATATTAGTCTGAAGTTCTCTTTTTTAGGCATCTTTGTCTGCTTTTGATATCAGGGTGATGTTAGCTTCATAAAAACTATTTGAAAGTGTTTCTGTTCCTTAAATTTTTTTGGAAGAACCTGAAATTGCTTGGCAATAAGTTCTCTTGAAAGATTTGAAAGAATTCTTTATTGAATTCACCTGGGCCTGAGCTTTTGTTTCAGAAAAGAATTTTTATTGCCATTTTAATTTTCTCAGTAGTTTTAAGTCTGTTAAGATATGCTAGATCATCTTAGTTCAACTTTGAAAAGTGATAAAAATCCAAAAATGTATCCTTTTCTTCCAAGTCCTCTTGTTTTATGACATAGATTTTCTCAAACTAATCTCTGATTACCCTTTGAATTTCTATAATATTGTAGTGATATCCCTCTTTTCTTTTCTCGTTCAGTTTTTTAAGTTTCTCCCTTTCTTTGTGAGTTTTGTGAGTGGTTAATCGATCTTGTTGGATTTTTTCAAAGAACTAACTATTCCTTTCCTTGATCTTTTGAAATGATTTTTGGATTTGCTAAATCTCTGATCTATGCTTTATTATTTTCTTCTGTCTAACCATTTTTGGTTTATTTTGTTCATATCTTTTCAATTTTATAAGCAAGGTGGTGTTTTCCATTGTATCTCCAGGTGTCTACTGCAGTGTGTGTTTTCTGTGTGTTGAGCTGGTTTTATTAACTAGAAGACATGTGTTGATCATTTCTTCTGTTGGTTCACTTCTGGGCCATGGGCAGGCACAGGTCATTTGCAGCCTCTGGGGGACTGGGGGGCTTACCAACCCATTGATCAGCCCTCCTGCTGGTTCTCTTCAGGGCTACAGGGCTGATGCAGGTTATTGGCTGCCTCTGGGGGCTTGGGGAAACTCACCATGCTGTTTGCAGTTCTTCTGATGGTTCCCTTTTCAAAAACTATTGTCTTGGGCTAGAGAGCACAGTGGTAGGGCATTTGCCTTGCATGCAGCTGACCCGGGAGGGACCCGGTTCAATTCCTGGCATCCCAATGGTCCCCAGCTTGCCAGGGGCAATTTCTGAGTGCAGAGCCAGGAGTAGCCCCTGAGCTCCGCTGGGTGTGGCCCCAATACCAATAACTAAATAACTAAATAAAGTTAAAAAGTATTTTCTTGATTCCAGTCAAAGGGGCCCTGAGTCTTTTTTTTTTTTTTTTTTAGCAGATATGCACCACACTCATACATACATTCAAACACATAGAGGTTGGTTCCCTCCTCTAATCAGTCTTTATGTCTTATTTCCCCTGTTCTTTGTAAGAGGCCTTTGGGTACATGGAAATGGTCTTGATTCCCAGTCCTAAAGGATTAAAGAAGGGCATCTCAATAGACCAAATTGACTTCTGTAATTTGGGAATGATACAAACACCATAGCCATCTTTACATAGTTGCATATAATAATTTTGCTGCCCTTCATGATGCTAGTTGAATTTTTGTCTCTCAAACAAGGATTAAACCATGTCTCTTTTGCAATATTTCAGAAGAGCAATCATCAAATGTACCAATATTAGGCTCAGAGCCATTTTCAAGTTCAAGAAAACTAAATATGAAGCCCTTCTCACAATATGGGCTCACCTATTTGGCAGTAGAGTACAAGCCATGGCTTCTCATTTCAGATTGAGGTAAGGTGGGGTGACTTTATAAAGAAGGGCCATTTAACTCCAGATGTGATCAAAACTTCCCTATTAGAATGTGAGGGACATTTATCCTTTCTCTGTGAGGCTACTAAACTATGAAAATATGGTTGTGTGCTGTGGGCAGCCAGCTACAGCTGTAGAAAAACTTGATTGAATACTGAAGTCAAGTGATGAGTTAAGATGAGAAATTTCAAGAGAGACAGAGAAAGACTAACATACAGTCAGATAGAGACAGAGAGACCTGGAGCCATGCTTGAGTCCCTAATTATAAAACTTCCCAAATATAACTTGCATTTTCCAGATAAAAGAGATGATAGAACTTTAACTTGTTTCAGATGGGAGTTGTCTTGCTTGCCAAATAAAAGATTACTGATAAGATGGTGAAGCAGATGGACTTAGAGAAATTTATATTTGTGATATGAGTACAAAGATAATATATGCCTTTGTCCATATTGTAAACATTCATAAAGGTCATTTTCTACTTTCCTTCTTATATTTATGAAAAAGTGAGATGTTTATGACTTATGTGGCAGGATAATATAATTTTTATGAATTTTCAAGTATGTCCATTTAAATGTTCTTTCTTCCTTCCATGAGTTCTATTCCTCGTACAATCTCCACCCTCCCCCCATTCAGTTCCTCTTGGAGTTTTTTTATTCATGTCCTCAGAAAAAAATGACATTGCAGAATACGAAGTTTAGTTTTTCCACGTTCAGTTAGTTGCCTGGTTTCAGGTGAATATAAAGCAGGGTGAACAAGGAAAAAGATCTTTAGAAATTCCCATGCTGACTCAAGTGAAATATAAAGGGCATGTGGTGTGAGAGTATGTTGGGAGAGATTCTAGAGAAAGGCAGTCAGTTCTGCTCCAGCATCTGTGTTGGACTCTGTTTACATAAGAAGTAAGCACTCCCTATGCTGAGGAATTTCATAGAACATTCTTTCATTGAGGACCACTGAGAAATTCTTTTTGATAGCAGCTACTACCCAGCTTGCTGAGTGTTGGTAAAAAGACTGCTTCTCTGTCTCTTTGTACCATCTTTCTAGTACTGGGCAACTAATGCCCACCGCACATACAAAGCTTTTCTTTGAAAGGAAGAGTGAGGCCTATGAACAGAGAGTGAGATTACTGCGGAGGAAAGCAGTCCACTGTATCTGAACCTGGATGAAGCAAATTATTTTCAGTCTGAATCCTCTCCAGAGATGTAGAGTAATATGCCCCAAATCGAACCCTACCTCTTACCTGCAAGGAGCACTTTCCCTACCACTACCATACTTGAATATTATATGCTGAGCCGAATAGGGATTTAGTACTAAATTAGTCATGCTAAATATTTTTTGTTAACCCTAACCCTAACCGTAGCCACAGTACTAAATATTCTTATAAACATAAAATAAATAAATAAATAAAATCACATTCTAATTTCATATCACCTCAGCAAATGTTAACCAATGTTCACAAAGCCAAGTGATGGACATTGGTACTATAAGATGATTAATTCAAGATCTTCTCCTGGGGCTGGAACGATAACGCACAATATGGCGTTTGCCTTGCACGCGGCTGACATGGGTTGGATGGACATGGGTTCGATCGTCCGTGTCACATATGGTCCCCCAAGCGAGGAGTAATTTCTGAGCACATAGCCAGGTGTAACCTCTGAGCTTCACCAGGTGTGGCCTAAAAAAAAAAAAACAAAAACAAAAGCAAACAAAAAAAAAAAAACAAAAAAAAAAAAAAAACAAAACCCTCTCCTGTGTTGCTTTCATTGTGAGGGAGTGGGTGGGTGCAGAAATGTATGCTAACCAAGTGCTGACAGACTGAACCCCTTTGTTGCCTTCTAAGCCCTGCATACTATCATCTACTAAGTTTCATTCATATCTTCACAATTCTTTGTATCTTTACAGCTATCACTACCACAAACATTCAACTTGTATAGTTCAATAAAGAATTGTTTTCTTGCCATATTTCCTGATCTAAAATATATAGTGTGAGTGATACAGGAAAAGCCTTTGATAGTTCACTTCTCCCATATTTATATACAGCTTCTAACTAACATGGGGGTGCCAATTCCATCTGCTTCAAGTACTTCCACTGGGTCTTACTCCTAATCAGAGCATTGTCAATGGGATGCTGGTTTCAGTACTATTTTCCTCTGGAACTGTATCACTTTGTTCCTCTTCATAGAAATAGCCTCCTTTTCTAATTTTCTCTCTTCTTCCCCAGCTCTCTCAATAACCAACACTAGCAGAGTTTAGAGCCTCAAACCACCCTTGATGACGAAGCAACTTAGTGGCTGCTTCATCCTTAGAATCTTGATCTCTCAGCCCCATGATTCTATTAAGTGACACTTGAGAGAGACTGCTCAAGCACATGGCTTTACTGTTTGCACTCCCACCCATGGCTCTGTGGTTTGCACTCCCACCCTTGCTTCTCTCTGAGCCTTTTGTTTTTGTGTTTTTTTTTTAATTTAAAGCATTGTGTTTACAAAGTTATTCATAGTTGAGTTTTAAACATACAATGTTTCAGCACCAATCCCATCACCAGTATCAGCTTCTCACCACAAATGTTTCCAGAGTCCATCCTATATATCTCCTCTTACCCCCAACTGCCCCAGCCTACCTTTAACAGGCACCTTTTGAAATTTTGTTGTCAAAGTTCGGGTCTCATGATTTCAGTGTTGTTGAATCCATCCATGGCTTGTATATTTAGTTCTGTTCTTCCTTAACACATTTGTCCTTCCATGTCCACATTTGTCGTTCTCCTCCTTCACTTTATTGCTTTCCTTCTCTCTATCCTCTGGAGCCAAGAGTGTTCTAGGCAACTCTCATTTAAGCAATTGCATTCTTTCTTGCAGTTTATCTAAATACCACATGTAAATGATAGTTTTCTGTATTTACCCATCTTCTGATTTACTTCATTTAATACCATAACTCAAGTTCAATTAATGTTGCAGTAAATTGTATCATTGCTCATTACTTTCAGCTATGTAGTATTCCATTGCATGTATGTATCATATTTTCATGATCCACTTTCATGATCCACTGTTGTTGAACATTCAAGTTGATTCCAACTCTTAGTACTGAGTGCTGTGATGAATAGTGATGTGCATACATCATTTTGAATAAATGTCTTTCTTTCCTAGGGATAGACACTCAAGAAGTGGAATTGGGGGCCGGAGAGATAGCATGGAGGTAAGGCGTTTGCCTTTCATGCAGAAGGTCATCGGTTCGAATCCCGGCGTCCCATATGGTCCCCCGTGCCTGCCAGGAGCAATTTCTGAGCATGGAGCCAGGAGTAACCCCTGAGCACTGCCGGGTGTGACCCAAAAACCACAAAAAAAAAAAAAAAAAAAAAGAAGTGGAATTGCTGGGTTATATGGCAGTTTGATTCTCAGTTTACTGAGAACACTTCATACTGTTTCCCATAGGGGTAGAACTAGACAACATTCCCATCAGCAGTGGATGACAGTTCTTTTATCGCCACATCTCCACCAACACAGATTATTCCCAGAATTTTTTATATGTGCTTATCCTCACTGGTGTAAGATCTCTTGTCATCTTGATTTGGATTTCCCTAATGATTATTGATGATGAGCTAATTTTTTGTGCCTGTTGGCCATCTGTTGATCTTCCAGGAAGAAGTGTGTTTTCATTTTCTCTCCTTTTTTTTGATGGGGTTTTTATATTTTAGGGGGGTTTAATCTCTGTGAGTACTTTGTATATCCTAGATATTAATCTGATGTATTGAATACAAATATTTTTCCACTCAGCTGTCTTTTAGTTTTAACCATGTTTGTTTTGACACACAGAATCTTAATAGTTTGGTGTAGTCCCATCAACGAACCTTTCTATAGAAATATGTTTTGAGCCAAAAGCCTCTTCCAGGTAGAAAATGTATCTGGGGATTTCAGCGATTGAAAGTCAGGTCTATCCTGGCCAGAAGAGTTAAAAAGTAGCAGGCAGCTTTCCTGGAAGATGAGGCTAGAAAGTGAATTGCCTTCCTAATCCATGGGAAAAGGGAGTTTCTCAGAAATGTAAGGTATATGATTTTGAAAAGATTACATGGCATATCAAAACATGCATTTTAGGGAAAGCATTCTAATTGGGTGACAACATTCCAGAATAAGTTAATAATTGAACTGGCAATGCCTCAGGAACACACATTTTTCTGAACATGACTGCACTATGTTCTTTTCATTTTATAGTCTCAGATAAGGTGTTTCGACAGATGGTAAGCCTTTTATGAACCCATGACCCAGATTTAGAAAAGCTGTATTCACTGCTTGCTGACCTTTTATCAAAAGCCCAGTTCACCTGAAACTTGTTCATGCTCTTAAAATAAAATTTGGAAATCAAGAGCATAGCAGTTGTAATAAAAGTTTAATATAACCCTATATAATTAGCTGTCATATTAGATAGCATATTGGTGGCCAAGAACAAGGTATTGGGCTGGTTTATCTATACTTGTTTATTTCTAATTGCTTTCAAGTAGCACTGCCATGGGTATAGCTCCTAAGAAAACAAAATTAGTGGATTTATCCCCCTTGACTTTTATTTATCCTCTTGACTATTTTTATTATGTTGAACTGCTATGAGGTTGGCATTAAAGAAACAGCTTCATGTGGGGAAGACTAGCTGCCCAAGCTTGCCTACTTCTCTTGGTAGAGACTTCTATTAGTATAAATTAGTATCCTATTTCTTTTGTTAGAGTGAAGAAAATAGTTTTTATTGAAAGAAATGTACTTAGATATGAAAGAAGAGAAAGGAATAATTATTCAACAGAGAAGTCAAACTTGAAAAGCTTCAGTATTTTATAATTCCCTCTTTTGATATATTCTTTGTGGGGGGGGGGCATTCTCTGTGGTGCTCAAGGCATACTCCTGACTCTGTGCTCATGGATCATTCATGGAGGGCTATGGGACCAAATAGGAACCTAGGGATTAAATCCAGGTTGGCTGTGTATGAGGCAAATATCTTATTGTTGTATTATTCTAGCCCTCCTGAGATATTTTTGCCAATAACTGCTCGGGAGAAAACTTCTTCCTCTACTCTCTATAAATTATAGGGGTGTGGCCTGATTTTATCTTTGTAGAAAATTATCCTTAGGACCCAATGTTACATTATCAGCTTGGAAGATACTATGTGATGTATGCACATCTTTTCCTCTATAAAATCACCTAATAATAATCACCTAAAAGTATAGTTATGATTAATTTTTACATGAGTATTATGACCATATGTGTGTGTTTAGTTTCATACTAGTAAATTAATCATACTCCTTTCATGCCTAAAATTTTTCACCAACATCCCTTTAACTACAGGGCCCTTTAACTTCAGGGCACTTCAAGAAGCAGAATGAAAAACAAAGGAACAAAACTAAAGAGCACTATGACATTTTATATGTGGCCACTGTCCTTCTAGATTATGGGGCCCCAGTGCCTGAATACATCCTACTTCTGCCCCAGTCATTTTCTGTCCCTGTCAAAGTCATATGTGTGACTTTGGAGAAATTATCAATATTTACCTATAAGGAAACTTAGTTGCCAAAAATTTTATTTCCCTCCACTGTAAATAGCAGAGTTGGGATCCAAACCCAGTCTGACTCCAGACATGACTTCTTATAAGTTCCTATGAGCCAAAGTATCTCAGTTTCTGAGGGTTGGGGCACAGAGAAGCGCAATAATAAGCCTTTTTGTTATTTCAATTAATTCCTTGGCACCCCAGAGATGCTTCTGGTTATTGACATCTTTTGTATTTTGAATTAAAAATCAAATTAATGACTTCCAGATCCCGAGGAGGAAACAGAAATGCAGAGAAAGAAATGGACTGCGTGATTCTAGGGACAGAAAGCAGTGGGTGAGTATCTCAACTGTCTGTTATCCCCCAGTGCTATTGTAAGTGATTCCCCACTGCATCGAAGCCCTGAGTCCCTATTACTGCAAAAAGGTGCTGGCCACTAAGTAATTTGGTTAAACTGGGTCATTTCATTTAGATAGGGAAATGGCTAATCGGGAGACTATGACACTTCAAAGTTGGAGGCCTTCCAAGGAGGTCAGGTAACTTCTGCTTTGAGCCTACCTTGGCTCCCCAACAGATGGCTGAAAAAGCTGCAGTTCTCACCCTTAAGTCTGTGGATGGAGAATTAAGGGGTGTCAAAGGGACAACAAGCAAAAAACAGGGGCTGTCTGCAGCGTCTTAGCCAGCTAGTGAGAAATATAGAGGCAGAGGACAAGAGAGAGACCAGAGTGGACAAATAAGAAGCTGTGTAAGGCCTGGACATAGGACCCCTGGAGACACAAAGCTACCTTCTTAAAACTTAACAACTCACTCTAACTTTGCAAATCTGGAGTTTTGAATGCTAAGTTTACTGTAGCTCAGAAGTCAGCCAGCATTGCAGTAACAGAAACCAGAGCACAAAAAGGATCACACAGCATGGAGATCTGAGTGTGTGAGCACCACATGATCATCCTGCAAACACCACCAGCAGAAAGTGTGTGAGCATCACCAACGAAAAACGAGCACTTGTACCAGGCATTGGAGCACCATAACCAGTATATGATTTCTAAGAAGCACAACTGGAATGTCTGATCTTGGTCACTTCAACAACAAAGGGAAGAGCAGAGGAAGGAAATGGGCAGACCAGGAGTTATATTAAAAATATATATATAAGAAAAAGAAATGGAAGAGGCAAGAGTTTTTTCCCTTCCTGTTAGTTCCCTTTGTTGTGACTGTTGCAATAGTTAAGAGTTACCCAGTTCGGGCCCAGAGGGATAGCACAGCGGCGTTTGCCTTGCAAGCAGCCGATCCAGGACCAAAGGTGGTTGGTTCGAATCCCGGTGTCCCATATGGTTCCCCGTGCCTGCCAGGAGCTATTTCTGAGCAGACAGCCAGGAGTAACCCCTGAGCACCGCCGGGGGTGGCCCAAAAAAACCAAAAAAAAAAAAAAAAAAAAAAAAGAGTTACCCAGTTCTTTGACTCTCAAGTTAGTGTTACTGCCATAATACTCACATATCATGTATTTAAAATTGATAATTTAAAAGATACCCTCAAGAAAAAATAAATACTTATTTAAACTATTAAGAGGGATTTGGGAGGGGGGCAAAAATTCATTTTACTGTTTTCTTGGCAAAATTGACAAATAATCCTTTAAAAGCAACTCATTTTTATACTTTCAAATAAGAATTTTCAGATAAATCTATGCTTCCCTGAAGATGAGTAAATCCAGATTTTAACGGGTAGTCTTGAAAAGGGATGGAGGCATATTTATGGTAAATAGGAAGGAAATCTATTTGTATTGACTAAATCCTTAGGATATCAGAATGAAGTATTGTGTATGTTCTTACATATTATTCTCCTAGTCATTCTTCTTCCTTCAATGCCCAAGTCATCTTACTTAAAAAAATGGCAGCATCTCTAGGATTTTCACTAAAATTCTTATACTTGGACAAGAAAGAATAGAAAAAGCATATTCTAAAAGTCTAGTGTGGTCCCAGCAATATAGACATGGATATATATGGATGTATATATATATATATATATATATATATATATATATATATATATATATATATATATATGGGTTTCTTTCAGTAATCTTTTCAGAAATGTATTCATCTACCATTGAAAGTGAATTTGTTTTAAGCTAAAAGGAAAAAAAATTGTAAAAGAAAAGAAACAGATTTTATATCTCTGGTGTTGAAACACCCTATTAAAAGCTTGAGTATAAAACTTCCTTCCCTATCAGTGGTTTTCTTTTCTATTAAGTAAATATTGATTTCCCTTCCCCCTCTCTTAGTTAGATACAGGCTCCCATAGACTTAAATAGCCCTTCAGTTTGTTGCTTTGTGTACTGACTACTGAAAGATTGTTATGTTTATGAGTTGCCTGCTGCTAGGCAGCCAACAGGGGGTGCTCACTGCATATTTGGATGAAAGGAAAGAGGATTTGAATCAAAACCACCTTCAGTTTTATTTTTCTTCTCCTTCGATGCAAAAGCAAAGACTATAGTTCTTCTGATATACAAAGGGTTTGCAAACAATGTTGAGTGGTAAAGTGAAGAAATGCAGTAATGAGTGAAAGGCCGTAGGGAAAACCAATATTTATCCATATAAAGAAAATTTAGATTCTCAGAGACTTTGGTTCCCTGAGGATTTGGGTCATTGATCATCACCTACATCTGAACTTTCACAGCTATAATTGTTAAATTTATTGGATAATATGACAACCTCTTTCTGTAGAGAAAAACAGTAAGTAATAAGAAAATATGTTCTAATTTTGCTTTCGTCCATTATACTGTAGCACATCACGGGATATCTGTGTATAAAGCACAGAATGGGATCTCAGATCTCCACAAATCTACCTATGAATCAGCCTCCTTGGTGTTCAAATAGTAGGTTAGTATATGCAATTTTTTTGTGTGACCTATGCTACAAGATTAAGAAAAATCTGAGAGGTGTTCAGATTTTAAAATTTCTCACCTATTTCAATTCTGATTTTTAAAAATCCTTAAAAGTGTAAACACAAGTGTCATATTCCAATAATGCCCAATTGTAATATTTCCAAGATGAAGCTTATCTTTGGGAAGATTAAAAGAAAGTTTCTCAAGTCCCGAATAAATACTAATCAAAACAAGCTATTTTGAATTATTTGCCTCTGAAGACAAATGAAAAGAGATCAGAAAAATTGTTCATTAGAAAAAAATATAGTATGTAGCAGTCCTTTAAGATTAATCAAGATGTATAATCAAAATACCCAAAATAACAGGTTATGCATATGTTGAATTGTCTTAAAAATAATTAACATCACTTTATTTTTTTAATACTAGTAAATAATGTTTCCAAGTGTATTATTAAGGCCTTTGTTTTATTTACACAGCAATGATTTTAGGAAGAATGATAACCATACTCATTATTCACAAGAAAATCACAAAGGAAAAAAAATGAGTGTTTTAGAAACATACTTTCCTTTCTTTCTGGAGTCCAAACAACTTCTTGCTAAAAGACATATTTTGATTAAGATAATATTTTTCCTTAATCAATATTTTTTACCTCTGGGTTATTACTTCCTTGAAGGCTTCTCTGCCCTTTTTTTCCCCCTTTCTAAATTAGTCCATGTAGTTTATGAGAAATCATCAGCACTGCCATATGCTGCCGTTTACATTAAATCTTTCCCTTAATATTTACAACTGGATGGCAAGGCTTGTCTCTAGACTTTATAGTTGGCATCAAATCTTGAAATGTGTATTTTATACTTAATTGGAATGAGGATAGGGGCACAGGAGTGGAATTAGCCATTAATAAAATAAGATTCCTCTCTACCAAAGTTCACCAGTTTTCAGCTGGAGTGGTAAAATGCTCAGGCATTTATTGGTGTGAAACCACATTCTTTGTGTCGTGCTTGCTCTGTACAAGTGCATAGAAGAGTGCACTCTGGTCTGTATCCAACTTCTATTCAAGTTTCTAAATGACTACTATTGAATTCACTACTCTTCTGACAGAGGGTGACAAATCATTCTCAGAACACCTAAGCGTCACTTTGACTGGAAATGGTTTGAGTATGTGAAAGGAAAGGGAAGTTAGCCCCTACCCTGATTTTGTTAGGCCCTTCTACTCTCATGTGTCTTTTGTTTTCCAGATATTCCTAAAGAAATTTTCTTTCCAAAGAAATTTGCCTTCAGCTTGAGTTCTTATGATGCTTTCTGTTCTAGTCTTATCTCTCCATTCCTGTGCCAAATAAGGGTATTTGCACATCCTAGTTACAATGATGAATACTACAGATAGGGACAGAATACTGAAGGCAGAAAGATATAAACGAGAAATTATATGCAAAAAAAAACATGCTTATATTCACAGCAGATTTTTACAAGCAACCCTCAAGGCCTAAAGGCTGTGGTGGGATAGTGACCAAACTCAGTGAAATGAATACTTTGCCAAGAAGCATTTCACCCAGCCAGACTTACACTCAGTTTTCAGTAAAGGATACCCAGCTTCATGGATGAGCAACAGCTCAGAAACTTTATAGATTCAAAATCAACCTTAAAAGAAGAGCTGTAGGGTCTACTTTAAGGTAAAGCTCACCCAACAAAGATACCGAACTCCTACAAAAAGATGACACTAAATCCCATGACAATCATCTCTCTCAACATCAATGGACTAAATGCACTAGTTAAAAGACACAGAGTGGAAGAATGGATCAAAAAATGATTTCAACATTGCTCTGCCTGCAAGAAACAAACCTGAATAGTCAGAACAAACATAGGTACAAAGTCAAAAATTGGAGAGCATTCAGTCAAGCAAAACAAACAAACAAACAAACAAAAAAACAACAACAAAACAAAACAAACAAACAAAAAACTCCTGTAAAAAGGCTGAGTGGTCAGATATCAGACAACACAGAATTTAGGCTTATTATGAGACAGAGATGGACATTTCTAAATAGTCAAGAGATATGTACATCAGGAAGAAATAATGCTCCTAAACTTAGATGCATCCAATGAAGGATTAGAAAAATATCTAAAACAATTGCTTATAGATTTTAAGGAAGACATAAGTAACAACACAATAGTAGAGGGAGACTTCAACACTGCCCTGCCACCCCTTGGTAGGTCAACCAGGCTAAAAACCTAAAAACCTAATGAGATTATACTGGTCTTAAAGGGAGAAATGGCAGAAAGGATTAATAGACATATATAGGACTGAATATACATTTCTCTCCAATAGAAATAGATATTCTTCAAGATAGAGCATACATCCATAAATCAAAAGAATAGAAATTGTTTCAACTATCTTCTCAGATCATGATGCAATAAAAATAGAAGTGAATTACAAACATACACAGAGATAAAATAAAACACTTGAAAATTAAACAGCTCACTATTGAACAACCAATGGGTCAAAGACTGTGGAAATACTGTGCTTTTACTGAAAACAAAGGTGCTTCCCAACTTCTTTTTTACTTTCACGTATCCACTTGACATGTGGAAGTCTACCTAGACTAGATTAGCTTGATATAGGTACTTTTGTCTTTAAGCTGAACCTACCCTATGCAGTGGAATTTGAACCAGTAAATAGAGATTTCAGTTTGGTGGGCCAGAGACCACAGGCAAAAATCCACCGAACTCCATAATTCTCTCCTTCATGACTGTCTCAGTTTATTAATTCATACAGTGACCCTGTTTCAGACTTGCTCATCTGGGGTTGGAAATACTGTGTTTAAATTTATTTACATCTGGCTTTAAGGAGACCCTGGTGATATGACTCTCTGGAGAATAATCACCATGATAGCACCTTTGAGCTGGACTTAATGTGCCATGTCCTTCATTGGAACATTGGTGAACATGATTCCTTCTAAATGTTTTTATGTTGCTCTGGTCCATCTACCTGCATTTCTTGCTCTGGACTGTATGTTCCAGGCTCTCTAGAGATTCTCCAGCACACATGCTACAAGAGGAGAATAGTGTCTCCCCAGTGGTGATACGTTCTCAATCTAATGGCATATTTTTTAATAGTTTTTATTGAGGCCAATGTGAATTTTAGTCTTTTACAGTTATGTTTAAGGTACATAGGGCCAGTGAATTGGAGCAATTCCCAACATCCTTGTTGACCACTTGCCACTTCTGTTCCTAGCCTGCATCTCGTATCTCCACCCTTACCCCCCTGGACTAGTGTAAACAGGTCCCTTTTGTATATAGCTTGTTGTGGTTTGGGTTTTTTGATTCCATTGTTATTGACTTTAGGTTGGGTATTTAGGTCTGATCATTTTTTATTTCTATTTAATGTTCAATTTATTGTTCACTACTAGTTCTTAAACAGACGAACATTAATATCCCAAGGATTATGAGCCAACTACTGCTTCTTCAGACTCAGAGTCCCAAAACGGCTCAACCAGAGATACTCTTGTGCCTCAAGCCAAGAGTCAGGTGGACAAGCTGGTACTGGCAATCTAAGTCCTGGGCACAGTCAAATGGTTCAACATATGGAATGATTACAAATTTGTCCATAGAAACAGTACTCAAGAATATGACTTTGTTCACTGGAAAGCTATTAAGAGAAACAATTCCAGTAGGTTTCTGTACAGTGTTGGACATTGGGACACTATGGAGTTTGATAACGTGAACAGAAACTGCTAATTTATTCAGACTTGTTAGGGTGCCAGTGAAAGGTAGCTGGTAGCTCTCAATTGACATAGTTATACTGATTCATTCATCCCCCAGCCTTACTCTGCTGCTCCATCATCCTTGGTGGCAGTGTCCCCCTTAGGTAGAACAGAAGCAGGTGGTGAAGGGGAGAGAGCTGGAGACTCTGGGCAGCTTTCCAAATGCCAATGTCCATGCCTTTCTTCTACCTATGGTGCCTTGTACAAGGACCTTACTCCTCAGCCTGCAGCAGCTTATTGAGGTTACAGATGGGAGACAAAGAGACAGACCCATTGGGGCTAACAGCAGAGAGATGAGCAGGTCCCCCATCTAGATTCTGGAAGGCCTTTCTGTCCAAGGAGACCTCAGCAGCCTACTACAGAAGGTGGAGATGAAGCAACCAAACACAGACAAATCCCAACTGAGGAGAACCTGCTTTCAGAACCTCCTGTATCTGGGTCACCTACAAAAGATTAACTTTCCTTTAGATTATTCTCTTGATGCTATTTGCATTGGTCACTGTATTGCTGGTTAATCTATGTTTTCTACCTGTATAGATCTTAATAACTACTCTTGTTATATGCCCCACTGCAAACAGATAATTATGTATCCAACTCTGGTTTAATATTAGCTTCCACAGTGCTGGGGGAAAGCATAATTTTGTTAGATTTTCAATTGTTCTTGCCTATCCTAGTGAATGTTTCCCAATTGTTGTGATGCTTAATTGGATATATAATTTGGCAACTTATTCTTAAATTAAGTATGACTGCAAAAATGTTCTTATGTGTCGTCCACAGAAGTCTTTTACAGTCAATTCTACCCATGCCAGCATAGATTCCTGTGAATTAGATAATTTCCTCACCATTTTTTTTTGGGGGGGGGGTTTCGGGCCACACCCGTTTGATGCTCAGGGGTTACTCCTGGCTAAGCGCTCAGACATTGCCCCTGGCTTGGGGAAACCATATGGGACGCCGGGGGATCGAACTGCGGTCCTTCCTTGGCTAGCACTTCAAGGCAGACACCTTACTTCTAGCGCCACCTTCCCGGCCCAGTTTCCTCACCATTTTAATGTCCACTTTAATTTCCTACCTTTTACTGTGTCTATACCAATTAACAACCTCCTTTCTAAATTCTTTCTGGGGATTTCTGCCTCTTGCAGAGAATAATAGAACAACATTTTGTATCCATCCTCAACTTTTTTTTTAACAGAAAAGGATGAATTTTAAAATGCCATGCTGTTACCCAAAACAGAAGTGTTCCCCAACTTTTCTTTCCTTTCACCTATTTGATGTGTAAAAATCCACCTAATCTAGATTATCTTAATAAAGATATTTTGTCTTTTCCTCAATTCTATCCCCACCTCCAGTGGAATTTGAACTAGTAAATAAAGAGAGACTTTAGTTTGGCGGGCCTGGAGACCCCTAGGCAAGAAGCTACCTGACTCCATAATTATCTCCTTTATAGCTGTCTTTTTTTTAATTAATTTACATGATGATCTTGCTTCTGACCTGTTCACTTGGTGTTGGAAATATGGCATGTGGAGTTATTTACAAGAGACAATAATCAAAGTGGAAATAAAAAATACCTAAAAATAAATGGGCATAAGGACACTAATAATCACAACACAACAATTTTCCAATTGTTGTGATGCTTGAGTGTGCATATAATTTAGCAACTTATTCTTAAATTAAGTATATCTACAAAAATGTTCTTATGTTTTGCCTACAGAAGTTTATGGAAAGGAACTAGTATATTATAGATTCTTATTACAGTGCTTATTATAAGAATGTCTTAGCAAACTTATTTTTAAACTATGGTTATATGAAGAAATGTTCTTATGGCTTTGTTTAGAGAAGTTTATTGAAAAGGAACTTATAAATCGTGGGACACAGCAAAAGCAGTATTAAGAGGAAAACTTAAGTTTTTCAAGCATTCATCAGGAAAGAAGAAAAGTCCTACATAAATAATTTAATGCATAGCTTAAAAAGTTGAAATTGACCAACTAAATGAACCAAAAATAGGCAGATGATTTCTGCTTAGAACAGAAATCAATTAACTGGAAACCAAAAAACAATGCAAAAGATCAATGAAAGTAAGAGTTAGTTCTTGAAAAAAAAAAAAGATTGACAAACCATTACAAAAATCACAAAGATAGAGAAAGAGAAACTTTATAAATTAAATTAGAAATAAAAAGGAGGTTGCTAGAGATACTAAAAAAAAATTTAAAGATTACTTTGCAAAACTTTATGCCACAAAACAAGAGAATCTGGAGGAAATGAGTAAATTCTTGCATGCCTATTACTTCCCAAAGTTAAACCAAGATGATCTGGCATATCTTAACAGATATATAACTATTGATGAAATTAACATGGTAATCAAAAGGCTTCCTTAAAAATAGTCCAACCCAGATGGATTCACTAGAGAATTACTTCCAATATTTAAAGAGGAACTACTGCCAATTCTTTTTAGGCTCTTACAGTAAATTGTAGAAGAAACACATTCAAATAGTGTCTATGGAGCTTACATCATCCTTATATCAAAAGTAGACAAAGATGCCACAAAAAAAGAAAACTACAGGCAATTTCCTTGATGAATGCAAAGATCCCCAGCAAAATTCTAGCAAATAAAATCCAATAGTTTATCAAGAACACCATACACCAATACCAAGCAGGATTAATTCAAGAGATCCAAGGATGTTTTAATCATATGCAAATAAATCAACATAGTGCAGCATATCAACAAGAAAAAAAATCATATGGTGATATCAATAGATGCAGAGAAAGCATTTAATAAGGTCTAACACCCATTCGTGATAAAAACTCTAAAAAAGATGGGAAAGAAACTTTTTGCAGTATAGTAAAGGCCATTTACTACAATCCCATTGTAGATATTATACTCAATGGAGAAAAATTAAAAGCCTTTCCTCTAAGATCTGGCACATAACAAGGCTGCCAAATCTTTCCACTTCTATTCAACATAGTATTGAAAGTACTTGCCATAGCAATCAGAAAAGAAAAGGATAAAAGGGCATTCAGATAGAAAAGAAAGAAGTCAAGCTCTCACTGTTTTTATGTGACAGGATAATATATTTAGAAAATCCTAAAACACTACCTAAAAAGCTACTAGAAACAATAGATTTATAATGTAAAGAGGCAGGCTACAAATTTAACATGGAAAAATCCATAGCCTTTTTATAAACAAATAATGAAAAAGAAGTAATGATGGACATTCTTGTTAAGTTCTGTCAGTACCTTGTATATCTTAGATATTAGCCCCTTGTCTGATGGGTATTGGGTGAATAGTTTCTCTCATTCTGTGGTGGGCTTTGTATTCTAGTCACTATGTCCTTTGAGGTGCAGAAGCTTCGCAGTTTACTATAATCCCATCTGTTTATCTCTGCTTCCACTTGTTTGGAGAGTGCTGTTTCCTCCTTAAAGATGCATTTAATCTCAATGTCATGGAGTGCTTTACCTATGTGTTGTTCAATATACCTAATGGATTCAGGTCTGATATCAAGGTCTTTAATACATTTGGATTTGAGCTTTAATACATTTGGATTTGTCCTGTGTTAGATGGAGGTCTGAGTTTGCTCTTTTGCAAGTGGCTGACCAGTTATGCTAACAGCACTTGTTGAAGAGGTGTTCCTTGCTCCATTTTGCATTTTATTGCCTCTTTATCAAAGATTAATTGATTGTATATCTGGGAAACATTCTCTGAATACTCAAGTCTATTTCACTGATCTGAGGGTCTGTCTTTAGTCTTTAGTCCATGCTGTTTTTTTTATAATTTTTTATTTTTCATTATGAGAACAAAGATGCAAAGAAAGAGGACAAGGTAAAGTTACAGTGGAAGGACAATCATGCTGTTTTAATGACTATAGCTTTGTAATACAGTTTAAAGTTGGGAAAAGTGATGCCTCCCATATTCCTTTTCCCAAGGGTTGCTCTATTATGGATGTTTATTGTTCCATATGAATTTTAGGAGTGTTTGATTCACTTCTTTGAAGAATGTCATGGGTATCTTTATAGAGATTCCATTAGATCTGTACAGTGCTTTGGGGAGTGTTGCCATTTTAATTATATTAATGTTACCAATCCATGAGCAGACTATATGTCTCCATTTCCTTGTGTCATGGTTCTTAAGTAAACAATTAGCTCCTTGTGACCAGATATTTACTTTAAACTTGCATGAGTCAAACAACAAATTTGTCCAGATTATAATGATATGAATACATGTTCAATTAAAATTTTGGGGTGACAGTAAACAAAAAGCCACTATTGTTTTTTTTTTCTTTTTTCCCCACCACCAATCTTGTCATCCCTCCACCCCAGTTCCCAGCAGGTATCCCATATCACCCCTCCTTTACTCCCCAGGGTTGCTAGTATAAGTGTTTCCTTCTGTGCATAGCATGTGCAGATTGGGTGTCAATTCTGTTGTCGTTGGCTTTGGATTTGGTGTTTAAGTCTGATCATTTTTTATTCCTACTTAATGTTCATACGACTGTCTGGTCTTGGTACCTTCCATTATTTCCCCCTCCATTTGTGAGGCAAAACAAGATGGTTCAAATTATGTGGTTCTGTTTGAAGGAAAGAAAAAAATAAAATAAAATGGGGCAAAAATCAAACAAGCAAAAAATGGGAGAAATTCTTCTAGAGGCTATAAATATCAATTTAAGAGAAGAAAGGGAAAAAGGAAGAAACATAACAATAATACTGAAAAAAAATTTTTTTAAATCAAACAAAAAACTCGAAAAACACCACAGCAATAAAGATACCAACCACACAGTAACCACGGTCCTAAAATTAAAAAAAAAAAACATGGAAAAAAGCAAGCAACAAGCAACAACAATAACAATAACCAATAATGTGTGCTTCTCTCTTTTTTTATTTTCATTTTCTTACATAGGCACAGTAAATATTGGGGAAATTAAAAAGTGAATTCCCTTGGCCTAAGAGATACAGGGCTTCTCCATCCTTGGAGTATACTGTCATGGGAATAACTACAGGCTCTATACATGTTCTTTTACTCTCCCCTTGGTCCTTTGGTGGTGTCTGGGAACTTTCTGATCCATCGTGGAGGATAAAATCCTGCCTCTGTAGCTAGAGATCTTGGTATTTGCACAGGTCAAAGGATGGAGCCTAGGATGGAGTCTTTATGGTTTGAGGAGTTGTGTTCCATCATTGTTGTTTTAATCAGTCTTCTGTAGTTGGTGGTCTTAGTTTTTGCCCCAATCCTAGGATGAAGCATAGAATAGAGTCTTTCCTTATATTTTCAGAAGATTTGCTCAGTTGCAGTTGTCTCGGTCAGACCTCTGGATTTAGAGATCCTGGTTGTTGTTTTTTTTTTATTGGTCCCAAGATAAGTTCTGTCCAGTTATGGTTATCACAGTAAGCCTTCCGTAGATATTGAAGTTGGCTTTTGTACCAATCAAAGAATGACATGTTGTAAGACAACCTGCTCTTAGACCAAGTTGTTGCCATTTACTCATTATGAGGATGTCATATCAAAACAGGGGCATGTTGGTATCAGAGCAGTATTAAGAATGTTCCAGAGGGAGTTGGTTCCTGGAGCTGTTGCAGAGAACTGTGTCAGTTCTATGTCTGAGATCTAGGGTTCAGGGTTGGAAGGTCACTATCTAAACCCATAGAGTCTAAATTAGGACCACATGACATATGTTCAAAGTGGGAGGTGCCCCTGTATTATAAAGTATATGAGTTCCTATCCATTGTAGATAAGAGCTTGTTTTAATACAAAAATTTTCCCTTTTTTTTAGTATGCCTTTGCAAGAAGAAATGGTGGTATATTATATTGCTGATGCATTTAGGGGTGAGAGTGTCAGGCTCCATTATTGCTCTGTGCCCTGCTTTTGACCTGAGCTATTATCCTCAGCAAGACTTTTTTCTTGTAGGTTTTTTTTTATCAAGCAGAACCAAAACAGTGGAGTTAAGGAAGAAGAGAAAATAAAAATGAGACAATTATATATATATATATATATATATATATATATATATACTCATATATATATAAAGGAAAAAATAAATTAAAATAAGTTTAAAATATTAAGGGAACAGACTGATGCAGGAGGCTACCTTACATTTGGGGATATATAGGTTAAGAGGTAGTATTATATAGGCCTTAAACTTATAAAGAAAATATAGGCTTCCCCGTTGTCTTTTGAGATTTTCTTGTGGGGAGTGGAATCCAGAGCATATTTTCATCACACCCTGGTCTTGTTGAGACTGAGAAACGATTTGTGAAAAAGCCACTTTTGTTTTATCATGAAATTTTGTATGTAGATTTTTTTTCTGTTGTCTTCACCAGGACAGTCATTTCTTTTTTATTTTAAAGTGACTCCAGATTTAATTAGATGCTAATATGGGTTATTTAGTTATTAAGAGAAAATGAATTTTCTCTTAATATATATAATATATAACTATAAATATATGTTTATATAAATATAAAAATATTTTTTACAAAAAGTATTTGCATTTTGAACTCCAACATAACTTAAAGCTTTTAAAAAACACTTGCAGGTAGCAATTTCTGCACTTTATACCAAAAGCTTTGAGAATAAAATGTAATACCTTAATTTTTGAAGTTAATTTTAAAGTCAGTGGAACATTTTTATATCAACGCATAATAAAAATTAAACTTCTCCATTCAGCATATGAAAATGGCATTAAAACAACAAAATCCAGACAGGTCAAGTCTGTAACTACTGACTTTTCTATTTTTATGATGAAAGTTCGATTCTGGTCCTACTCTTTTAGGTTTAAAGTGTACTGTCAGTAGCTTCCTACTTCACTGCTTGGGCAAACAGGTTGGGGCCCATTCTAAATTTGTGTAGACAGGTGTAAGATCAGCACACTGCCCTCTGGATCTCTTGGGAATTATAGCTCTTTTATTTTATTTTATTTTATGTTTTTGGTTTTTGGGCCACACCTGGTGGTGTTCAGGGGTTACTCCTGGCTGTCTGCTCAGAAATAGCTCCTGGCAGGCACTGGGGACCCTATAGGACACTGGGATTCGAACCAACCACCTTTGGTCCTGGATCGGCTGCTTGCAAGGCAAACACCGCTGTGCTATCTCTCAGGGCCCTATAGCTCTTTTTTTTAATCTAACAGCTTAAGTTGCTCAGAATAACCACAGAGATGGGAAGGAACCTCTGAATTTGGGATAGCATCTCTTCTGAGACACACACAAGGCAAATCTCAGATTTTGACTTCAACTCTCCATTATCCAGTGACATTGATACTTATACATCCAGTCACAATATTCTTTGCTTGTTTCTGCTATATGATTGGTTGACCACCAATCTGGCCATAAATGCCCAGTCATATTTAATATGAACTGAAATTCTCAGCTGCCATGACTGTCACTTCTTTCAGGCAGTGACATGAGATCTCTCCAAAGTTATTTCTGCTGTTTGATTGATCAAAGTAAATCATATAAGAAATTCACTAAATATTTAGATTATGCAGCCTCTCCTGTTCGCCCCTTATTTGACCACCTTTCTTTTGCTTTCCTTTATTTTAAGTTCCTCTTCATGGTTTCCTCCCTCCCTATTTTCTCTGTAACATAGCTAGTGTGGATTATTTAGGATTTGTAAGTGCCTGTTACATCTGTCAAGGCTCATTTGCATAATCTTCACAGAAGTCAGGTAGACTAGGTTTGGTTCCAGTGACAGGTATTTTAAGATGATTTATGCAGAAAAACATCACATTGGTCCAAGAACCTTCCTTCATGCCTTCTCTAGGAAACTTGTTACTTCTCCCCCTTTCCTTCCATTTTATTTCAAAGGGGTTATCTAAATACAAGTCTTTCCAAGTGTGGAGAGGATTTTAAAAAATGAGTGACATTTCTGCATCAGTCACAGTGATAACTGAGGAGGGCTTGTCTAGCAGGAAGTGGAAGCTGCTCACTAGCTCCTAAGATTCTGATGTCATCTGACTGGAATTCAGTCAGTGTGTTTAGAAATAAACAAACAAAACTCAGAAAACAAAAAAAAATCTTATTTAGATGCATCTAACAAAGTAGAAGAAAAGTGGGTCAAATAGATATTGTCCATTAGATGTGCAGTACATGTGAGACACCCCAGACCCTACAGCCCCAAGCTTAAGGTTATGTTCGAGTTCCTCTACTTGGCAACAAACAAACAAACAAAAACCCACCAGTCTGCTTAATTTTAAGCAGTTTGCTTAATATTTGAGAAACAACTTCTGTACAACACATCTTAAATTTTGTTCCCAAACTTCCTAGTTGTAAAGAGGGTTTGTGAATGAACTCTAGCCTTTTCAATAAAATGGAAAGAATCGGTTCCTTAAAATTTGTGAAGCTTATTGGATTGGGAAAGTGAAGAACTGATATGTTATTTCTATTCTCTCATATGGAGTATGTTAGTCCTTTGCATCATCAGCTTAATTACTATTAGGGTCTGGAGTGGAAGGACGAGACTGCACACTTAAAATAAAGAAAAGCAAGAGTTTATTTCATCAGCCACACTCCCCAAACTGGCTAGCCAGGGCCACCAGGAGGTGATCCCTTTCCAATGTCACAAGCTATTCTAAAGGGAGGAGATGAAGAGGTTTTAGCTTCTGATGACCTTTAAACAATTGGCTGTTGTCTAGAGAACCTTCGTATTGCTCCCTTGTGTCTCTTCCAGGTATGCTACCTGGTATGGCCAGAGGTCAGTGCTAATGGAAACAGACTTGAGAAGAGAAGTGCAAGAGGTTTACAACTTGAAGTCCTTTACAAAATGGCATCCCCCCTTGTTTAGAACGTAAGGTCCCATGTTCCCTACTCTTCGTATGGACCTGAGTCAAATCCTTGACTCTCCTGAGATTCCTTGTCCCTGCTTATGACAATTACTAGACCTTAGCACAAACATCTTAACTGCACTTATGTGTGCCTGAATACATCTTAAAAGCCAGCCAGGGCATGCTAGAGCTCTCTTTCAGAGAAATTTGTTGAAAAAGATCGAGGTTAAGTGATGATCAGGTCTACACTGTTACAAGACTCTGCTAACCTTGGTGGATTGATTTGGGAAATTGGAAATCATCTAGGAATGTCTAGATCTGTACCAACTGGTCACAGCCTAGGTCTTGGTCCCACAGTTCTAAGAAATTCGAGTTGATTCTCAGGAAGGAGAATGCCATGCCTTTTGATGAGACTACATCAGGTGAGACTACAACTAAGCCTTACGTTTCTTAAGGAGGCATGGTTGTTGCTGACTACTGAAACTCAACAGATGATTAACTAAAATGGCATGGAGCCTATTTGTGTTTCTTCCTCTAGATCAAAACTTTTCTTCACCCCATGGATGAGTCCAGAGGTCCACTTTCTTGCATTCTAAGTCCCTGGAGACAGCTTGACCACAGAACATAAAAAAGTCTGATCTTTTTTTTTTTTTAGTCAGCAAGCACAGCTTCAACATAGTTTAGATAACCATGAGACCTGACCAACTGACAGAACTATGAATTATAAAGTCTCCAGATTTTATAGATTCTCCAGATAGATCCTCTCCTGTGACAGAAAGAAAAGGGGCTTGAGACTTCTTAAATTCAGGCATTCAAGCCTTCTTTCTTTCAGGGAAGACCCAGTGCTCTGTCTATATTTCAGCTTCAGCGACTCTGCCTATGGTTGTAGTTCAGAAGGTCCAGATCCTCAAAATTCCTGAGGGATAAGATAAAAAGAATAGGGCCCGGAGAGATAGCACAGCAGCGTTTGCCTTGCAAGCAGCCGATCCAGGACCAAAGGTGGTTGGTTCGAATCCCGGTGTCCCATATGGTCCCCCGTGCCTGCCAGGAGCTATTTCTGAGCAGACAGCCAGGAGTAACCCCTGAACAATGCCGGGTGTGCCCCCCCCCAAAAAAAAAAGATAAAAAGAATATCCCAAATCCTACTTGCTCCCATATCCTGGTTTTCTCATAACAATGTAAGTGCTTCCCTTTAAAGAAATAGAGGCAAGGTGGGCTAGATCCTTGTGTATGTCCTTTTCAGCCTCAAGGTTCTAGGACAAATTAAGGGAGATATAGGGGAAATTTCTGATAAATTCATAAATACATTGAAATTTTTTAGAGGTTGACCCAGAAGTGGTCTGGAAGGCTATTCTGCTCCTTCTTTAACTCTAACTCATGAAGACAAAGAATCCAACTTGGGATAACAAAACAGTTTATAGACAAACTTGATTTGACTTCAGGAAAACTAGTATTTACCAGAATCAAGCCCAAAGGTATCTTTGTAGCTAACTGGAATTCAGGCAGTCACTTTAATGAACCCTAAATGGAACCACAATGATGACCAGTCAATGGATCTGCAGGCATTTCCAACTTACTGATTCTAGAGGCAGTAAAGGAAACCCGATAAAGCCTCTGAATTACAATAAATGGTCTAAAGTACTACAGGGTATAAGGAAACAAAAATTTTTATGGTTTTTGTCCCTTTAAGGGTGAAGATGTCAGTTATCAGAAACCCACTCTTTGTAAATGTTGCAGGATGGCAGTTGGCCCATGGGTATATAAAATCAGGGCTAAGTGCTGGGGGGGGCTAGGACACTCTGCCACTGAGGAATGGCTCCTGCCGATGGTTACTGTCGAATTGCTAGAGAAACTGTTTACCAGACTCCCAGCTCCTGCAGTCGTTTTCTGCCTCTCTCTGGCCCCAACTATAGGGGAATATAAGTGGAGCCCCAGGCTCCAAAATGAATATCTGGTCAGACATGGGTCCAGAAGCAAATATTAATGCAGGAAATAATCCACACAGTAAAAAGTTACAAGAACAGGTTTAGAAAATCCAGCACTCAAGCAAGGAATCCCATCACACAGGCCTTCTGCTCCTAAAAAGGAAAGCAATTTAGTGTAGAAAGATGGAAGAATGAACATCTGCCTTCCTCAGACCCCTGTTTTTATTGACAAGAACCAGGCCACACACTAGAGTGGGAGAGGAATACCAAGTAGGAAATAATCCAATAATCCCAACATCAAATCACCTCTAGGGTGGAGTATGAATATTGATTAGGGTGGGTCCAGTTATCCAACAGGGGCCTAGTGAGAACCTCACAACTTTCCTACACAAACTCTAGGAATAGATGCAAAAACACAAAATTCTATATTCCAAGTCTTTAGAAGGCTGAACAGTTTTTAAGACAATTTTTTTCTCCTATAAGCTCCCAATAGTAAAAGAAGTAACAGAATTTAGCTCTAAGCCTTGAAAATCACTTGGGTGACCTTTTCAAACTAGGATCTACAAACACAGGGTCTATTGAAACTATGTCCAAAACCAAGCAATATATCCCCATCCTGGGAGTCCTGGACACTAATGGAAAACAGGAATATCAATACTATATCAATACTATAAATGTGACAACAATTTCTCTTCCCCGGAATTTCCAGATTCCTACACTCTTCTTTATTCTACACCTAAACAATGCACAGTGGTTCCTGATGTTAGTTAGACCTAAAATATTACTTTTTCTTGGAAGGAACTGAAAGATATTATATTAAATGAGATAAATAGGACAAGCTCAAGATGATTTTACTTAACTGTGGTATATACACTATTTGAACAAGATAATTCAATGGGGGGTGTGGGATGCCCAGTTTTTCCTTGACCACTCTTATTCAACATAGTGCTGGAAGTTCTTGCCATAGCGATTAGGCAAAAAATAGATATCAAGGGCATCCAGATAGGAAAGGAAGAAGTCAAGCTCTCACTGTTTGCAGATTACATGTTACTATATTTAGAAAATCTTAAAAACTCTACCAACAAGCTTCTAGAAACAATAGATTCATATAGCAAAGTGGCAGGCTACAAAATAAAAACAAAAATCAATGGCCTTCTTATACAGCAATATAGAGAAGAAATGCTATAAAAACACATAAGTATCACACAAACTCAAATATCTTGGAATCAACTTCATTAAAGACCTGAAGGACCTATACAAAAAAATTACAAAACATTGCTTTAAGAAATAAAAGAGGACACAGAAATGGAGACATACACCCTGCTCATGTATTGGCAGGACTAACATCATTAAAATGGCAATACTCACCAAAGCATTGTACAGATTTAATGCAATCCTGTTGCAAGTCAGCCCCTGATGGGGTTGACTGAAGGAGAGATGGAGGATGAGGCCTTTCTCCTCCAGCTCAGAACACGCTTCTGTTACCCTGTTCAGCCGGTGGTTCTGAGGTGAATGCGGTGGGAAGAAAGCCAACAGGCAGTCAGGCTTCCAAAGAAAACAGCTCTTTATTCCGTGAAGAGGGGAAAGCCAAAAGGCCCCAGAATAGGCCCCAGGAAAAAAAGCCCTTCGCCTTTCACAGACCCTTGTTTTATACCCCAGAGTCAGGTACCACCCAATGGTGGGACCAAGTACCACCCAATGGTGGGACAGAATCAGGTGCCACCCTAGGGTGGGAACAGAATGCCAGGTCACACCCTAGGGTAGGGCACAATCACTGATCAGGGTAGGGTCAGTAAAATAATAATCCTATTGAAATGTTTACAAACACAACACAATCCCTGTAAGGATACCCATGACATTCTTCAAAGAAGTGGCTCAAACAATCCCGAAACTCATTGTTTATTGTTCCAATAAACACCCACAAACATTACTTTTTTCCCTTGGCTAAATTATTTCCGTATCTGTTTGCCTTTGAAAATCTGGCTGGATAATCTCAGTTGACCTGGATGGTTTCTAACCAGGGCTTCTGTGACAGCACATTTCTGTTTGATCAAGATTTTAACACAGACCTAGAAGCATTTTATCTAACTCTGGGACCCATCTTCTGCAGTACATAGATTATTTGCATCTCTGAATACACACAGATGTGTACTAACAAGTAATTGAATGTTCCAGTTTTGGGCCACAGCGGGGTACAAGGTGAAGGCTTAAAGGACATAGAGTCATGAACAATGCTTAACTGTCATCTTGTCTGTGGGAAATAGATAGCTGAGTTTAAAAAAGATTAAACCCATTTTTGAGCATCCCCTTCCCACAGTTAGGCAATTTCTACATTTCTTTGGAGTGGCTAGGTACTATGGAAGTTGGGTACTGGCAGATCTGAATATTGTAGGACTCCAGCTTTGGAGAACTAGGATGCTTACAGTAGCAAAATATAAAGATAACCAAAATTCTAACATCTATTTACAATAATTTCCTTCTGTTTTGTTTCAAAGGGATTATCTAAATACAAGTCTTTCCAAGTGTGAAGATGAGTTTAAAAAATGAGTGACATTTCTGCATCAGTCACAGTGATAACTGAGGAGGGCTTGTCTACCAGGAAATGAAAGCTGCTCACTCTTGTTCAAATAGTTTATATACCACAGTTAAGTAAGAACATTTTGAGTTTGTCCTTCTGTTTATCTCATTTAATATGGTATCTTTCAGTTCCATCCAAGTTGCAGCAGATATGATGATTTCATCCTTCCTTGTAGCTGCATAGTATACCATTGTGTATAAATACCATACTTTCATAATCCACTCATCGATAATTGGACATATAGTTGATTTCATTGCACTAAATGCTAAAATAAATTAGACCAACACTCATCTTTTGACATACACTCCTGAAAGATGGAAGGCCTTTCAGAGGCTTAAGGATTTACTTTGCCAAGCTTAGATGTTTAGTTTTCCTACAGCAATGACTTGCACCTATTTTGTATCCAAGAGAGGTGGAATTGTCCTGGGAGTACTAACTGAACTCCTTCGGCCAGTACACCAGTCAGATTTATTTAATCAAGAACTAGACCAAAGCAACTGGTAACCAATAATATGGCTACAGTGCCTTTGAACGATCACAGTTGTAACTGCCTTTGTCCTTGAGGTCTTATGAACCCCAATAATACACCCACATCACACAGCCACTTCTATGTAAACTCACTGTCCTGAATTTCCTGGAGTTCATGGCATCACGGGCAGCTGCACACCCCCAAGCTCCACAATCCTGACAGCACAGTAGAAACAAACCAAATTAGACAGGAAAGTAGAAAAGAAGCCAAATGAGCTCAATGAACAAATTATAACAGAATGCTCAAGGAGCAACAGCTTCTAAGCTCTCAGATATTGACTTAATAACCTCATTGTGAGATATAACAGTTTTCACAAATTTTATTTTATTGATTCATATTTCTTTTATTTTTAATTTTTATTTTGATCATAATGGCTTACATATCTTTCACAGTAGTAGTTTAGGTACATATCAACATTGAATCAGGGGAATACCCATCACCAAATTTGTCTTCCCCCATCCCAGTTCCCCTTCTGCAACCCATATACCCCACCATCACCCCCCCGAACCACTAGAGTAGGTGGTCCCCTCTTTGTCCAGCTCAATATTAGTGATGATATATCTGTTAGGTCCTAGTACCCTCCCCTGTCTCCCCCTCTATTTAAGAAGTGGAGCTAGATAAATCGAGTTATGTGGCTTTGTTTGAAGGAAAGAAAAGCAATAGATTGGGGTACAAAATAAGAGAAGAAAAAAAAAAGAAGTCAAATATGCTGAAATTAGGTGAAGTCCTTCCAGAGGATTTCAACCTCAGTTTGAGAGAGGATGTGAAAATGGCAATTGAAACACCACCACAATACAGAAAGAAATAGCAAATTAAATATACAGTGAGCACCACAGCAATAAAGACAAGCACCACACAACAGTTTCGGTTCTGAAATCAACTCATGATGGAGTGCAAAAAAAAAAAAAAAAAAGAGAAAGATAAGATAAGATAAGATAAGATAAGATAAAATAAAATAAAATAATATTGGAGGCATCAACTTCAATCTCTACACTAATATAAAGACATCAAAAATCGATCAATCGATAAATAAATATGTGGAAAAATGATTGTTTTGTGTTTTATTTTCTTTTTCTCCCTGCATAGGCACAGTAACTATTGGGGATATTATAGTGGGAATTCTCTTGTTCTAGGAGATACAGGGTTTCTCCCCTCCTGAAGTGTACTGTCATGGGATTAACTATAGATTCCTTGCATGATCATTTGCTCTCGCCTTGGCGTTTTTGTGGTGTATGGAAGACTTCTGCTTCGTCATGGATGGTAAAATCAGATCTCTGTATCTAGAGATCTTGGTGACTGTGCAGCTCAAGGAATGGAGCTTATGATGGAGTCTTTCTTTGTGATTCTAGCAGTTCTGCTTTTTCAGTGTCGTTTTAATCCATCTTCTGTAATTGGTGGTCTTGATCATTATGTTGCTCCTATGTTTTCGGAAGACCCGCTCAGTTGCGGTTGTCTCAGTCAGACCTCTGGAATTAGAGCTTTTGTTTGTTGAACAGATCGTAGACCAAAAGCTAGGCTAGAGCTTTTTGTTGCTGTTGTTGTTGTTGTTGGTCCCTGGATGTGTACTGTCCCATCCTGGTTGTAACATCCAGTCATCTGTATATAGCAATCTTGGCTTTCGCACAGATCAAAAGGGTGAATGTTTTCTGATTTTGTCTTATCGTTGGTTGATGAGGAAGGACAACTTGCTCTTAGATCAAGTTGTTTCCATTTCCTCATTGTCAGGTTATCAGTTTAGCATGGCACATGTTGGCATCAGAGCAGCATTATGCATGTCCTTGAAGGGATTGGGCTCCTGGAGCTGTTGTGGAGAACTCTGTTGTTTCTATGTCTGGGGTCCAGGAGTCAAAGCTGGATGGTCGGTGTCTAGTTCCCTGAAGTCTAAGTTGTTTCCACATGACATATGTTCAGGGTGGGAGATGTCCCTGTGTTGTAAACAAGTATGAGTTCTTATCCCTAGTAGATAAGAGCTAGTTTTTACACATAAAATTTACCCTTTGTTTAATATGTTTTTGCAGGAAGAGGTGGTGCTACATTATATTGCTGGTGGATTTGGGGGTGGAGAGAGAAAAAAAAGACACCCGACAAAAACTAGGAATATATATGCTCACACATATCTAAAGAAAAAAAGAGTTTCTTTAAAAGAAAAAGAAAGATTAAATAAAAGATGTAATTAAAAGGGTAAAGTGGGGCCGGGAGAGATAGCATGGAGACAAGGCGTCTGTCCTTCCTGCAGAAGGATGGTGGCTCAAATCCTGGCATCCCATCTGGTCCCCCGTGCCAATAGTGGCTATCTCCGAGCATAGAGTCAGGAGCACCCTCCGAGTGCCACCAGGAGTGACCCAAAAGAAACAAAAACAAATCAAATCAAATAACAAAAACTAAAACAAAACAAACAAACAAACAAAAACCAAACAAGAATAAAAAAAAAGAAAAGAAAAAAAAAACAAAGAAAAAGGGAGAAAGTGATACAGAAGATTACTTTACATTTGGGGAGAAGTAGGATAAGAGGTAGTGTTATATAAGTCTATATTTATGATGAAAGTACAGGCTTCCCCATTGTCTTTTGGGATTTCCTTGTGAAGTGTGGGGTCCAGGCAGGGAGGTCTTGGGTAGAGTTCTTGCAGTGGGGGTCCTTTGGAGCTAGTTCCAGTATCAAGCCACAGTCAACATTCAGAAGAGGTGATTAGGAGGGCCACACTGCATGGGTCAGTCGGGGTGTTGGTTGTATTTTCTTGCCGGGAACGAGGTGAGAGTTTGGGTGGGTGTCTCTTCACTTGTGTAGTGGGTACTGGCTCGTTGGGGTAGGAGGTCAGTCTTGATGCCTAATGAATTAAGAACTGAGGGTGGAGAGTTATAATGTGGTGGGGATATCAGGGGTGGGGTTGAGAGGTGAAGGGATAGCTGGATTTCTGGGGGAAGGAGAGAGGATAGTATATGGGAGGGGTTATATAGGGAATAGGTATGGGTTGTTTGTGGTTTAGGTTTGTCCCTTAAGGAGAATTCCTATCTCTGTGTGCTCCTGCCCACATATAAACATATAGAAGTTAGCTTAGGTGTATATTAATGTAGAGAGGTCAGGAGGGCAAGAGGTGCGCTGAGTACAGAAAGATAGGTAAGTATAGGACTTGCAAGGAAAGGAAACTAATAGTTCAACTTTTGGATATGTATAAGTTTTGTGTCTCAAGTACTGACCATTGTGTTAGTGAGGTCTATCTATATAGGTGTTTACCCTTTGCAGTATTGTCCACAACGCCCTATATGTCAGCTTTTCTTTCCTATAGAGGGACATAGATTGAATTGATGATAGTGAGGAGAAGATGGAGGGAGAGGGAGACAAGAAGAGAGAGTAGGAAAAACAAAACAAAACAACAGTCAAACAACAACAACTAAAATACGAAGTAATGAGAAGGGAGGGTATAAGAGCAAGTGCATGTTAGTTTGGTTGAACATGTTCGATGCTTAGACCCTGTGGTAAAACTCTGTACGTCACGGTTGTTGCTTCGATGATCTGGCTGGTCATCTGCTTCAGGTCCTAAAAGAAGGCATAATCTAGTGATAAAGGGTATGTTAAAGAGTTTTATCCAGCCATTTTCATGGTTCAAGCAGAGTATGGTGCCTCATGTGACTGAGCACCGAGGTACCACTGTAGGATGTTCACTCTTTGTATCCAGGAACTCCTATGGACAGAAAAACTGAGAGGTTATTATAAATGTGGTAAGGTTAAGGTATTCAGACATAATGTTTTGAGATGTTTCCGTTGAACTCAGTAATTTTCTGTCTTAATCTTTATCTGTAATCCTGTAGTTAAGTTATTATAGGCCTTTGTAGTAAAACGATAATTACATACCTATTCTCTCTACGCTGTTGTTTCTGCTGTTGCTGGTTTGTTTATGATATAATGTGTAATCAGGCTTTGTGTTGTTTCTCTTCCCTTTGTTTTGGGCTCTACTCCCCAGTATATGGTGATTATTACAGTGTTTGAGATTTCTATCCAGTTACCCCCTGTTATTTATTTGTGGGGTATTGGTTGTATATCTGGTGTATAGTCTAGGTACTTCAGAATAGTGCTATCATTCTGTGTTTATCTTTTGTCTCTGGCTTGCTTCCTTTAACATAATATGTTCTAGGTCCATCCACGTTGCTGCAAAATCTGTGATTGTATCATTTCTGACTGCCATGTAGTATTCCATTGTGTATAGATACCACACTTAATGATCCACTCATCTGTTGTTGGACATCGAGGTTTGTTCCAAGACTTGGCTATTATACTGAGTGCTGTGATAAATAGTGGGGTGCACACATACTTTAAAATGAATGTCCTTCCAAGTTGGGGGTAGATACCTAGGAGAGCAATTGCTGGGTCAAATGGCAGTTCAATTCTGAGTTCCTTGAGCACTCTCCAGACTCTTCTCTATAGGTGTTGGACTAGGGAGCATTCCCACCAGCAGTGGATAGAGTGCCTTTCATACCACATCTCTGCCTACACAGATTGTTCCCAATATTTTTGATGTGAGTCATCCTCACTGGTGTAAGGAGGTAACTCATTGTTGTCTTGATTTGGATTTCCCTAATGATGAGTGAAAGTGAGCATGTTTTCATGTGTTTCTTGGCCATCTTTCGGTCCTCCTCGGAAAAGTGTCTATTCATTTCATCTCCCCATTTTTCTATGGCATTATTTGGTTTTGGAGGACTCAGCTTTCTGAGTGCTTTGTATATTCTGGTTATCAGCCCTTCATCTGATGTGTTGAGTGTGAAAAGTTTTTCCCATTCAGTTAGCTGTCTTCTTGTTTTAAGTTGGGTTTCCTTTGCCATGCAGAAGCTTCTTAGTTTGATGTAATCCCATTTGTTTATGTTTGATGCTAGAGTCCTTGCATCCTCGAAGACTTTTTCAATATATAGGTGTTCTCCCTATTTTTCCTCAATAAACTTTATAGATTCTAATCTAATTTCAAGGTCTTTAATCCATTTTGAGTTGACTTTTGTATAAGGAGTGAGATATGGGTCAATTTTCAGTTTCTTACATGTGGTTTTCAAGTTGTACCAACACCATTTGTTAAAAAGACTTTCTTTGTTCCATTTCAAGTTTTTGGCTGTATTGTCAAATATTAGTTGACTGTATATCTGGGGATTTATGTCTTGTTCTTCAGTATCTGTTTGGCTATCCTCGGTCTTTTGTGGTTCCAGATAAATTTTATGATTGATTGTTCCAAGTCTTCAAAGAATGATGTCTGAATTTGGATGGGGATTGCATTGAATCTATATAGAAGTTTGGGTAGGATAGTCATTTTGATTATGTTGATTCTACCTACCCATGAGCATGGGATGTTCTTCCATTTCTTTCTGAAGTGTTTTGAAATTTCCCTGGTATAGGTCCTTCACTTCCCTTGTAAGGTTGATTCCTTGGTACTTGATATTTTTGATACTATTTTAAATGGAATTATATTTTTAATCTCTCTCTCCTCAGCTTCGTTATTTGTATAGAGAAACGCTACTGTCTTTTGTGTATAGACTTTGTAGCCAGCCACTTTGCTGTAATGGTTAATTGTTTCTAGGAGTTTTACTGTGGACTCTTTAGGTTTTCGATGCATATCATCATATCATCTGCAAAAAAAGATAGTTTGGGTTCCTCTTTCCCAATTTGGATTCCTTTAATTCCCTTCTCTTGTTGGATTGCTATCACAAGGACTTCTAAGATTATATTTCACCATTAAGGATAATGTTGACTGTGGACTTTTCATAGATAGCTGTAACTATCTTGAGGAAGGTTCCTACTAACCCTATTTTGCTGAGTGTCTTCAACATGAAAGGGTGTTGGATTTTGTCAAACGCCTTCTCTGCATAGATTGATATGATCATGCGATTTTTATCTTTCTTGTTGTTGATGTGATTGTTGTATGTGTTGTTGTATGATGTTCATTGATTTGCATATGTTGAACCAACCTTGCATTCCTGGGATAAAACCCACTTGGTCATGGTGTATGATCTTTTTGATGAAGTGCTGATTCGGTTTGCTAAGATTTTGTTGAGTATCTTTGCATCTATGTTTATTAGTGAGATTGGTCTGTAGTTTTCTTTCTTGGTGGTGTCTTTGCCATCATTGGGAATGAGTATGATATTAGCCTCATAAAAGGAGTTGGGGAGGATTCCTGTTTTTTCAATAGTTTGGAAAAGCCTGTGGAAAAGTGGTAGTAAGTCGTCTTGGAATGTTTGATAGAAATCACCTGTAAATTCATCTAACTCCCTAAAGGGAGTTTCTTAATTACATCTTCAATTTCCTCTGAAGTGATTGGTCTGTTTAGGCTTTCTAGGTCTTCCTTTTCTAGTCTTGGAAGATGGCAGTTTTCCAGGAATCTGTCCATTTCTACTGGGTTCTTAGCCTAACTGAGTATAGTTGTTCATAATATGATTTCAGATATGTTGTATTTCTTGGGGTTCTGTTGTAATCTCTCCCCTTTCATTTGTGATCCTACTGATTTGGGTGTTTCCCCTCTTTTTTTTTTTGGAGAGTTTTGCCAGTGGTTTGACTATTTTGTTTATTTTTTTGAAAAACCAACTCCTGGTCTCATTGATTATTTGTATTGTTTTCTTAGTTTCTATGTTGTTTATTTTTTGCTCTGATTTTAATTATTTCTTGCCTTCTGGTTGTGGTTGGATTTCTTTGCTGCTGTTGTTCCAATTCTTTGAGATGACCCTTTAAACCGTTGATTTTGTCATTTTCCTGTTTCTTGACATAGGCCTGTATTGCTATGAGTTTCCCCCTAATTACTGCTTTTGCTATGTCCCACAAATTTTGACAAGTTGTCTCTTTATTATTGTTTGTCTCAAGGAATCATTTTATTTCTTCCTTGATTTTCTCTTTGATCCTGCTGTTGTTGAGCAGCATGCTGTTTAATCTCTAGGTATTAGTTTTTATCCATTGCTTCTTCTTGCAGTCAATTTTGACCTCTGTTGCATAGTGATCTGATAGGGTGCTTCTAATGATCCTTACATCTGTGGTCTTATATAGGTTTGATTTAAATCCTAAGGCATGGTCTATTCTGGAGAAGGTTCCATGGGGGCTTGAAAAGAATGTGTGTTCTGTTTTCTGGGGGTGGAGGGCCCTATATAAGTCTTAGACCTAGATCTTTTAATTTTTTATTTAGGGCTTTTATTTCTTCGCTATTTTTCTTTCTGCTGGATCTGTCCAGTGCTGATAGCAGAGTATTGAGATCTCCTGCTATTATCACATTTCCCTTCATGTGTTTCTCCAGGTTAGTGGGCAACTGCCTCACATATTTTGCTGACTCTACATTAGGTGCATAAATATTTATCAGGGTTAGTACCTCTTGATCTAGTGTTCCCCTGATTAGTATGTAGTGACCCTCTTTGTCTCTGATCACTTTCTCAAGGTTGAATGGTATTTGATCTGACATAAGAATGGCTGTCCCTGCTCTTTTTTGTTTTCCATTGGCTTGAAAAATTGTTTTCCTTCTTTTTATTCTAAGCCTATGTCTGTCCTGTACTTGTAGGTGTGTTTCTTGCCAGCAGCAGAAGTCCAGTTCATGTTTTCTAATCCAGTTCTCTACTATGTGTATTTTAATGGGAGAGTTTAGTCCATTAACATTTAGGGAGATTATTAACAGAGTGGGCTGTTGTGCAGTTGTGTTATGTAGGGTGGTTGTTGTTACAATCGGGGATTGGATTGTGTAGATCATCTCTGAGTAGGTCATTTAGGATCTGTTTTGTTTGCACAAATACTGGAAGTTCATTTTTGTTTGAGAATGCTTTTAGGCTACCATCCCATATAAATGACAGTTTTGGTGGGTATTGTACCCTAGGCTGGACATTTCTTTCATTCAGTCGTTTAAATATTTCATTCCACTGTCTTCTTGCTTGAATTGTTTCAAATGGGAGATCTGGTTTGATTCTTATGTCCCTTCCTTTGTACTTGAGGTTCTTTTTTTCCCTTATTGCTTTAAGGATTTCATCTTTCTCTTTTATTTATTTATTTATTGCCATTTGGATTACTATATGTCTTGGTGTTGGTTTATTAGGGTCTATTTGATTAGGGACTCTTTTCACTTCCTGGATTTGCACAGAGTCCTCTTTCCAAAGGATGCGGAAGTTTTCTTCTATCATTTCCCTAACTAGCTGTTCTTCCTTTTTCCCTGTTTCCTCTTCTTCTGGAATACCTACAATTCTTAGATTATTTATTTTATCTTTGTTTATTAAGTACTGGACTTTTCTTTCCAGTGCCTTGCCTCTTAATTCCCTTTGGTTTCCTGGTCGTTTTTGGTTTGCAGTTTTCCTTCGAGTACTACTATGTGCTTTTCCAACTCTGTAATCCTGCTCATATGGCTTTTACGGTGTCTGTTAATTTCTTTAACTTTTTTTGTACGGAGTCTCTCATATTCTGTATCAGATATTTTTTAATTTGGCTAATTTGTGCCTGCGTGGATTTCTTGTACCCGGTGGTTAGCGATTCTCTCATTTTTTTTTACCATGGCTTGCATTTCCTTTCTCATGGCTGCTTTTAAATCTTCATCTCTTGGTTCTGTGCGTTTTGTTGGGCTTGGGAACTTAGTAGGAGTTCTCTCTGTATCTCCAGCTGTTAGGGTTGTCTTCAGTTTACCCATGTTTTTATGCAGTTGTTGGTGTGGGTTGGAGAGCAGTGCCTTCTGACTTAGGCCTGCCTTTGCTCCCTGAGGGGTGTGGTTGGGTCCCTTCTCTGGATTGCAGCTCTGGGTGGGACTGTTGGGTGGGCTGGCTGAGGTTTGGCCTCTGGCATGCCCTCTAGTGGAAGCCTGGTTAGTGTTCTCCCCTCTTGCTGCCAGCCAGTGCAGTACGGCTCCTGGCCACAATGGTAGGGGGCGCTGTTGAGCCTGGCTCCTTTGCCCTCCTCCCCTGCCTGGATGTCAGCGTAGCTCCGCCTCCTCCAGGCCTCTGTCGGAAAACCCTCTGTATGGTTCCTAGCCCGTCCCAGCGGGGGCGCCGGAGACCTGGAAGACAGGATGGGGGGTAGGGCGGAGGCAGTGGAAAGTCGCCTGGCAAATGCCGCCCCAGGAAACCTCGCAGACGGCAAGGGAGCTGCGGAGGCAGCGGAGGTTCCCTTACCTGTGTGGACCCACAAAACCTCACAGACGTGGGCCTGATTCATATTTCAATACTTACATTTTCCATTTGTTGTAATAAACAATATAAAATAAATTATATTGTGCATACTAAGGGGGCAGGCTTGAGAATTGGTGGAAAATTAAGGACAATGGTGGAGGAAAGATCACACTGGTGGTGTGAATGTTGCTGTAACATTGAATGCCTGAACAACTGTATTATGAACAACTTTGCAAACCACAATGCTTAAATAAAATAATAAAAATTAATAATTAAGTTTTGAATTTTTTTTAAAAAAGAATGATCTACATTAAATATAAAGGTGAAGGCTGGAGAGATGATACAATAGATAAGGTGCTTGCATTGTACATGGCTGACCCAGATTCAATGGTTGGCAACACATACTGTTCGACAGCACAACCAGGAATTATTCCTGAGCACCACCAAGTGTAATTCCACAAATAAAAACAAGAAAAATACGTATACTAATTACAACTATTTTAAGAAAGGGAAAGTAGTATAATAGTGTATGTATGTACATATTCATATTCATATACACATATGTATATGCATATATCTCTATCTTTTAGTTGAAATTGTTTGGTTTAGGAGAAGGGCAGAATTCTAATGTAAAAATTTTATTTGCAGAGTAATATATTCTACCTGGCACTTTGAAAATTTCAGATGCATAGTATGGCAAAAATATCTGGAGAATCTTTGATTATTTGGATAGTAAGCAACACACTTCAAACAATTTATAACTTAAGGAAGATACAAGAGAAAAATTACATGTATTTTGTATTTATAAAATGTAGTTTTTAGAAATTTACATCTCTAAATGACATATTAAAAGTCACAAATAGCTAAACTGACATATTAAAATAAGTGTCATTATTCATGATAACTTAAAAGATACAAATATGTATAAAAACAATACTTTTGATAATTATTTAAAACTAAGGTTAAATATTCACTCAAAAAGATTACTATTTGGGGCCGGAGAGATAGCATGGAGGTAAGGCATTTGCCTTTCACGCAGGAGGTCATCGGTTCGAATCCCAGCGTCCCATATGATCCCCCATGCCTGCCAGGAGCAATTTCTGAGCCTGGAGCCAGGAATAACCCCTGAGCACTGCCGGGTGTGATCCAAAAACCACAAAAAAAAAGTTACTATTTATGTTACCATGACTTTTTTTAATCTGTAAATATTTCCATAGATATCTGCTCAGGCTGCCCCAAAATATAAATTTATTATAAACATAACATCTTAACTTAAACAACAGGCATTTATTTTTCCCAGTTCTGGAGGCTGAAAGGCCATAAGTAGCAGCAAATTCAGTTTCTGGTGAGAGCACACTTTCCTGTGTCTTTATTTGGCCTTTCCTTAATGGGTGCTAAAAGCAAACACTCCAGGGTCCCTTCTTTTCTTCTAAGGGCTCCTGCTCTTCCTGATCTTCCAGATCAGGCTCTTTCCATTAGCACCCCATTTAGACTTCCTTCCTTCAGAAAGGCCTTCTCTAGATGCAGTTGCACTGAGAGGCAGGTGTGTGTGGGAATCCAGGGTATGTCCAGTGGTTTTGTTGACTCAAAGAGAGTTCACAATAAAAAAAGTAACTGGAATTTGTGTGTACCTGTGTGTATAGGTGGACACACACACACACACACACACACACACTAATATGTGGGGGAGATTGATGTCAGAGAGGCACAGGAAAGCTGAAAAGAGAGCAGAGACAGCATTTTACTAAATTATCACTGTGACTAGGCCTCAGAAAATTACTCATCTCAAATCCCTGCTCTACTGAAACCCTGGCAGCTGCATCCAAACCCCACAGCTGCCAACATGCTAATAACCCAGCTTTGCTGATTTACAACTAATCTCTGCATAGACACCAAGTCAAGAGAACTTTCAGGTACATCAGTTTTTGTGATCAAAATTCTGGGTTCTCCAAAAAATGGTGGCAGGCAGCTTCCACCTTTCTCTGCTGAAATCCCAGCAGTCACACCCACATCCCACTGCATCTGTCATGAAACTCAAAGACACAATTCTACTGATCCTGGAGTTTATGGAACACTCAGTATTACATTTTCAAGTTCCTCAATATTGACATCCCAGTAGAAATACTAAGATTAGATGGGGAAGTAGCATAGAAAAAAGCTGACTAAACTCAGTAAACATAAACACAGATGGTTTGACTAGCAACAAACAACCAGGTAAATCCTTTCACAGTGACTTAAGGGCCCTATTGATGAGTTATAATATTTTTACAAATATTCCTTCACGGAAGTATTTTTCATAATTCTATTATCCATTTAATTGTAACAGGAAATTTAAAATAAATTAGTTTGTGCCTGCCAAGGGGCCAAGATTAAAGATGGGTAGGAAACTGTGGACAATGGTAGAGGAAATGTTACACTGGTGGTGGGTTTGGTGTTGGAGCAATGAATGCCAGAAATAACTGTTTTAAAGGTAATTTTGTAAATGACAGTATTTAAATAAATTATTAAAATTTAAAAAAGGAAAGCTATTTATCTTGGGGAAAGGGCTCCTTGAAAGAACTAGTCAGAATATTCTTGAGAATTGACAGTTCAGAAGAAATTCATTTTCACCAGTTTTACCAAGCATGGAAAATTATACTGAAAATCAAGTAGTGTTTTCAGTAGTTTTTTGTTTTGTTTTGTTTTGTTTTTTTTTGTTTTGTTTTTTTGGTTTTTGGGTCACACCTGGCGGTGCTCAGGAGTTACTCCTGGCTCTCTGCTCAGAAATAGCTCCTGGCAGGCACGGGGGACCATATGGGACACCGGGATTCGAACCAACCACCTTTGGTCCTGGATTGGCTGCTTGCAAGGCAAACGCCACTGTGCTATCTCTTCGGGCCCGTTTTCAGTGTATTTTTTAAGCAAAGAAGTCAAATATAGATGTACACCTAGGTTTTTTGTTTGTTTGTTTTTGTTTTTTGGGCCACACCCGACATTGCTCAGGAGTTACTCCTGGCTGTCTGCTCAGAAATAGCTACTGGCAGGCACGGGGGACCATATGGGACACCGGGACTCGAACCAACCACTTTTGGTCCTGGATTGGCTGCTTGCAAGGCAAATGCCACTGTGCTATCTCTCTGGGCCCACACCTAGGTTTTTCTACACCCAGGATATAAAAGTGATAAAGATCAAACTTATTCCAAGGAATTTAAGTGCTATCTCTAACAAAAGCCAAAAACATGTAAGGAACAATAAATTCACAGTTAATAAAAATTACTCAACAATGTAAAATTTACGTTTCCTAACTAATTGGAAATTAAATAGACAGGTTGCAGAAATCACACATGACTTGAGTCACTTCTCTTCAGTGAGACAACCCTACTTTGAATCTCGACACCACATTTGATCACCCAAGCACAACCAGAAGTGCCCCTGAACACAGAGCTAGGAGTAAACCCTGAACACTGCCAGGTGTGGTCATATCCCCACAACTCCCCCCCAAAATTGGTTGAAAGTGTGTTTCCAGTACATTACCCTTTATGCCTTAGTCTATCTATTTCTAAAGGATTCCACATTTAGTAAAGTCTGTGGTCAGGGATCACTCTTAGTGTTTTTTTTTTTTTTTGGGGGGGGACATTATAGGTGCTTGAACTTGAGCCCATTTAGCCACATGCAAAGAAAGCATCTTACTCACTATATTACAGTCTCTCTGAGTCCTAAGCATTGCTTTTAAGTGATAGCATAAAAATGAAAAAAAAATAGCACTGAAAAAATATCTATAGATTAATTTGTCACTCAAGTGATCTTCCTGAATATTCTTTTTGCTTTTGGTCAGACTTTTGGGAAACTCTTATTGATCATCTTCAAAACTTTCAAATATTTTACAGATAATTCTGGTGATATAAATGTCTCAGACTTAAAAAATACATATAAAGAAGTGTTTCAACATTTGGAAGATATGAATAATTAACACATCAAATATACAAGGCTAATGTTATGAGATTATGCATGAAGTGCAAATTCAATTAATGATTTTTATTTTTTAAACTTTCTTAATTAATTGGTTTTTGGGCATACCCAGGGGTACTCAGGGGTTACTCCTGGCTCTGTGCTCAGGAATCACTCCTGACTCTTGGGGAAGCACATGGGATGTTGGGGGAATCTAACCGGGTCCTTCCCTTGTCGGCTGCATGCAAGGCAAACACCCTAGAGCTGTGTTATCTCTCCGTTCCCCGAAATTTATGTTTTTTAATTAATCAGTTTCAGTATGTAAAAAGTTGATATGGTTTCAAATTTTACTTAAAAATACTTTTGGTATAGTAGAAAGAAGAATATGCACAATTGAGTAGTCTAAAGTGGTCATGAATATACTTTCACTCATCTATAGAATTCAAGAAAAATAAAATACATTATTATATTAATACCCAGACAAAATAGAGGTGAGAACTGGAAGAACCAGCCCACCATATGTAGCTTAGCCATAAGAATGATGAGTGCAGTTGAGAAATAACAGTAACCACTAGCAGACAATGATAGTGAGTGAGAGAAATAGAATGCCTATCTCAAAGATAGGCAGGGGTAGGGAAAGAAAAATGAGGGCATCATTGGTGGTAGAAAAGTTGCACTGCACTGATGAAGGGAGGGGGTGTTACTTTTTTATATATAATTTTTATTTTAGTCATAGTGGCTTACATATCATTCACAGCAATATTTTAGGTACATATTAACATTGAATCAGGGGAATTCCCACCACCGAATTGTCCTCCCTCCACCTCCGCTCCTGTCCTGCCTCCCATAGCCTCCACCCTCACTCCTGGGGCTGCTAGAATGAGTGGTCCCTCCATGCCTCGCTTACTACTTAGTGATATTTCAACTGTTTGGTCATGGTACTTCCACTATATTCCCCTCTAATTGGGAGGCGGGACTAGATAGTTAAGGTTATGTGGTTTTGTTTGAAGAAGAGAAAAGTAATAAAATGGGGTAAAAATCAAATATGCCGAACATGGCCAGAGTCCTTCTAGAGGCTCTCATCCTCGGTTTAAGATATGAAGGGGAAAAAGAAGGTGGAACACCACATTAGTATAAAAAGAAGTACCAAATAAAATATCCAGTGAGCACAACAGCAATAAAGATAGGCACCACATACTTGCCGTGGACTTGAGATAAAAAACACGACAGAGCTCAAAATGGAAGAAAAGAAAAGAAAAAATAAATAAATAAAAATGGAGACAACCAGTTCAATATCCACACCAAATCAAAGAAATCGACAAAAGCTAGATAGAATAAAAAAAAGATTATTTTGTGCTCTCTCTCTCTCTCTCTCTCTCTCTCTCTCTCTCTCTCTCTCTCTCTCTCTCTCTCTCTCTCTCTCTTTCCCCCTCCTGCATAGGCACAGTAAACATTGGAGTCATTCGAAAAAGAATTCCCTTGGTCTAAAAGATACAGAGTTTCTCCACCCTTGAAATACATTGTCATGGGATTAACTATAGACTCCTTTCTAGTTCATTTACTCTTCCGTTGGTGCTTTTGTGGTGTATGGGAGATTTCTGCTCCATCCTGGATGGTAAAATCAGGTCTCTGTATCTAGAGATCTCTGTCTCTGCACATGTCAAGGATAGAACTTATGGTGAAGTGGTCCTAGAAGTTCTGTTCCCTTAGTGTCATTATAGTCCATCTTCTGTGGTAGGTGGTCTTGGTCCTTGCGCTGATCCTAGGTTGGAGCCTGGGATACCATCTTTCGTTATGTTACCAGAAGACCCATTTAGTTGCTGCTGTCTCAGTATACCTCTGAAATTAGAGATCATGGTTGTTGTGAAGGTCATAGGTCAAACCCTAGACTAGGGTTTTTTTCTTGGTCCCAGGATACATGCTGCCCGGTCATGGTTCTATGAGCCAGTCATCTGTAGATTGCGATCTTGGCTTTGCACAGACCAATGGGTGACAAGTCTTCTGATTTTGTCTCATCGTTAGTTGGTGAGGTAGGATAACCTGCTTTTAGGTCAAGTTGTTCCCAATTTCTGCGTTGTCATGATATCCTATTAGTGCTGGACCATGTTGATATTTGAGCCGTATTAAGGATATGCCAGGTGGGATTTTGTTCCTGTAACTGTTGTGAAGAACTGTTGTTTCTATGCCTGGGATCCAGGGTTCCAGGCAGGACAGTTGGCATCTAATCACCTGATGTCTAAGTTGGGTCCACATGACATATATTCAAGATGGGGGATGCCCCTGTGTTGTAAAAAAGTATGAGTTCTTATTCCTACTAGATAAGAGCCCATTTTTAAACGTAACCTTACCCCCTTTTTTTAGTGTGCCTTTGCAGGAAGAGATAGTGCTACATTATATTGCCGTTGCATTTGGGGTGGAAAGAGAAGAAAACAGAAGCAAGTTACACACCCAAAAAAGATAAAAATAGAGGTAAAATATATGTGCTCCCATATATATAAAGAAAAAAGTGTTTTTTAAATAAAAATTAAAAAATGAAATAAAAAGTAATTAAAGGAATAAAGTGATGCAGGAGACTACCTTATATTTGAGGAAAAGCAGGTAAAGAGGTAGTGTTATACAGGGCTTATACTTATGATGGAACTATAGGTTTCCCCATTGTCTTTTGAGATTTTCTTGTGGGGCGTGGGTTCCCGGCTGCCTTCTCATCACATGCCCCGATTTTCTTGAGATTGGCAAAAGACTTGCGGCAGGGAGGTCTTGGGTAGAGTTCTTGCATTGGGAGTCCTTTTAGAGCTAAGTTTGGTATCAAGCAACAGTCCGCAGTGGGAAGAGTTGGTAAGAAGGGCTACACCGCATGAGTCAGCAGGGGTGTTGGTTGTCTTTTCTTGCCGGGAATGAGGTGTGGGTTTGGGTGGGTGTCCCTTCGCTTTGGTGCTGGATACTGGTTCATTGGGGTAGGAGGTCAGTCTTGATGCCTAATGGATTAAGAGCTGAAGGTGAAGAGTTTTAAAAAGGTGGAAAATCTGGATGGGATTGGGGGGGTGAAGGGATAGTCAGACTTATAACCGGGGGAAAAGGGGAAGTATATAAAAGAGGCAGAAAAGGAGAAGAGAGCAGATAAGATTGAAAAGAAAAAGAAGAGAAAAAAAGTAGTGAGAAGAGACTTTCTTTGTTTCATTTCAATTTCTTGGCTCTTTTGGCAAATATTAGCTGACTGTATATCTGGGGATTTATGTCTGGAAATTCTGTTCTAGTCCACTGGTCTGAGGTCCTGTCTTTGTTCCAGTACCATGCTGTTTTGATGACTATGGCTTTATAGTATAGTTTCAAGTTACATAAAGAGATAATACCCAGCTTCTTGTTTTTCAGTATCTGTTTGGCTATCCTGGGTCTTTTGTGGTTCCAGATGAAGATATGATTATGAAGTTTATGATTGATTGTTCTAACTCTTTAAAGAATGATGTCTGAATTTGGATCGAGATTGCATTAAATCTATATAGTAGTTTGGGTAGGATAGTCATTTTGACTATGTTGATTCTACCTACCCATGAGCATGGGATGTTCTTCCATTTCCTTAGATCCTCTTCAATTTCTTACTGGAGTGTTTTGAATTTTCCCTGGTATAGGTCCTTCACTTCCCTTGTAAGGTTGATTCCTAGGTACTTGATATTTTTTATATTATTTTAAATGGAGTTGTATTTTGTCCCATCCTGCAGGACTTCGTTATTCTGTGGGTGTATAGAGGGGTTCCAGCCTGTAAAAAGAATGGGGGAGGGAGAAGAGACAGAGACCAAGTAAAGTGTCTTATCAAGGTCTCGCTTTATTCTTTTAAGCACGATTAAAATAGGGGGTGGAGAGGAACCAAAATGGAACAGCCAGCATTATAAACATTCTTTACAGGGTGCATCCCCGTAATTAAACTTTACATGTTATTTTTACACAGGAACCAATTTTCACCTTAAGATAGTAAAGCTTCAAAGAGCTCAAGCTTTCTGGAATGTATGTCTGATAGGAAACTGTGATATTTCTTAGGGCTCTGGGACTAGCCAATGCTTTAGGTTATGTACTCTGGCCACACCAGACTGGTTTGTCCTGCTGAATTCCATATTAGGGTTTGGTCTCTGACATGTCCCCCTTCTGTGTGTAAAAGAAAAGGTGTGTGGAGAGCCTGTCTTAGGCTACCCAGTGAGCTCCCAGCGTCAGCACTCAAATCAATGAAATAATTTCGTTCTGCCCAGTCATTAATTATATGCGGGAGTGTGACTCTGACTCCTGGCATGGAGCTATTCTGTCTTTGGCAGCTCCACAGCAGGGACCACAAGGATGGTCTGATTAGCTTTTCAAGCTGCAGGGCATCCTGTGGAAGTGGTCCTTCAGGGCTTAAAAGCCCAACAGAAGCGGGGTCAATCAAGTCAGCGTCCAGAGCCTCTGATACCTGCAGACATTGGTAATGGACAGCTATAGTCTTCTTGGTGGCAGAGTCAACCTGAGTTTCAACAAAATCTGTTAATTTACGAAATGCCCAAGGGCCAAAAAAAAAAATAAGCAACAAAAATCCTATGAATGGTCCCAGCAACCTAGGTAGTAAGGTTGAGAGCCAGGGGGATGTTGAAAACCAATTCTGATACCAAGATTCACTTTGCTCTCTTTTCCTTTACCTATCTTCCAGGCTATGCTCGACCTTTTTTATACTATCCTTAACAAGTCCTAACTTATCTTTAAAAAAAGCAACATTCTTCCTTTAAGGCGGCACAAACTCCGCCCTCTTTCAAAAAGGCTAAGTCCAACCTGTGGCAGTTTTGCTGTACAACTTCAGCAAGAGAGCCAAGTTTCAATAAGATATTTTATATGCTACCCATAGCTTTGCAGAAAAATGAAGAAGTGTCATAAACATCAGATTTTAAAAAATTAGAATAGAAATGCCACTAACTAAAATAGGCTTTTTTGATTTGAGTAGGAAATATAAGCTATTAAAACTGATATTTTTTTATTGTACCTTTGGTGTTTGTGCTGTTTGAATTTGGGGGCCTAAAAGGCAGGCAAGTTAAAATTTAGGCAGACAAGTTAAAAATTCCTTTGCAAGTTTTAAAGTAAAGACATACAAATGTATGCCAACGAGGGAGGGTAAGGGTGAGGAATTTGGGATGCAGGCTGGGAATGAGGGTGGAGGGAGGACAACTTTGGTGATGGGAATTCCTCTGATTCAATGTTAATATTTACCTAAAATATTACTGTGAAAGATATATAATTCATTTAGGTGAAAATAAAAATTATTATAAAAAAGTCTTTTGAAGAAAAATTAAAGTATATCTAACTATAAAAAAAAAAGATATTTTAAACCTTCCTCTAGTTCCTTGACATCTCTATCAATAGCATGTGTAAGCTGATTAAACCAACTTTGTGAAATGATTAAAGAAGCAATACCAGTTTCTGCTCCAGCAAAACCGAAACCTAAAACAACAGCAAGTGTAATGGCTGTTATAGGTTCACGCTTATGTCTAAACATAATAATCTTCTTATCCCAAAGCAAATCATCAGCAGGTCTAATGGTTAATCTAGGTATTAACAGAACTAAAACACAGTAATCAGGATGAGCAAAAAACATTTTCAGTAACGATATGGGGAGAAAATCCAATGGAGCAAGCAAAATAAGTGGAGTTGGGGGCTTGAATAAAGATGGAAGAGTTGTTAACCACAATGGTTTGATTGCAAATGTCCGATAGTTGGACAGGGGGCCGCATATACGGTCTGAGTAAGCAAAGTGCCACACCCATGACCTGTCTTAAAGTTAAGCCTTGGTGCGACGGAGGTCGTTGGTAGCAGTGGGCATGCCAAAGGTCGCAATCCCTTTGTAGAAAGGCGGCTGAGCAGAATAACAAATCCAGCATTTCTCGTAGATTGGGTCAGTGAGGGCTGCAACGGATGCATTGATCATATCAATGATTAGTTGCAAAGATAAAACAGGTCAGGCAGGAATGGTGGGCTGAAAGAATGGAAGGGGTGGGGAAAAGGGAGGGGGGGAGTGCTCCAGCTAGGAGCCTGGGGCTTTCGGGAGGGACGTGCAAGGGTTTTAGGACCAAACATCTTGTTTGGCTCCACTGCTATGGAGGGGATCTGGGGCACCTCCTTGCGAAGTCTCAAGGAAAAAATTAGGCCATAGTCAGTTCCCTGGGGCCCTGGGTTTTTGATACCGATGCTTTACACAGAAACACAGATCTTTACACAGAAACCAATTTTCACCTTAAGATAGTAAAGCTTCAAAGATATCTCAAGCTTCCTGGAATGTATGCCTGATAGGAAACTGTGATATTTCTTAGGGCTCTGGACTAGTCAATGCCTTAGGTTATGTATTCTTGCCATACAGACTGGTTTGTCCTGCTGAATTCCATATCAGGATTTGATCTGTGGCTGTCTCTGACAGTATTTTTAATCTCTCTCTCCACAGCTCGTTATTTGTATAGAGAAACGCTACTGTCTTTTGTGTATTGACTTTGTAGCCAGCCACTTTGCTGTAATGGTTAATTGTTTCTAGGAGTTTTACTATGGACTCTTTAGGGTTTTCGATGCATATCATCATATCATCTGCAAAAAAGAGATAACGTTCCTCTTTCCCAATTTGGATTCCTTTGATTTCCATCTCTTGTCGGATTGCTATTGCTAGGACATCTAGATTAAATTGAATAAGAGTGGAGAGAGTAGACAGCTTGCCTAGTTCCTGACCTTAGTGGAAATGCTTCTAGTTTTTCACCATTGAGGATAACGTTGGCTGTGGGCTTTTCATAGATAGCTGTAACTATCTTGAGAAAGGTTCCTTCTAACCCTATTTTGCTGAGTGTTTTCAACCAGAAAGAGTGTTGGATTTTGTCAAACGCCTTCTCTGCATTGACTGATATGATCATATAGTTTTTCTTTTTTCTTTTTTTTTTTTTATTTTGGGGCCAAACCCGTTTGACGCTCAGGGGTTACTCCTGGCTGTGAGCTCAGAAATCGTCCCTGGCTTGGGGAGACCATATGGGATGCCGGGGGATCAAACAGTGGTCCGTCCTATGCTAGCGCTTGCAAGGCAGACACCTTACCTCTAGCGCCACCTTCCCAGCCCCGATCATGTAGTTTTTGTCTTTCTTGTTGTTGATGTGATGTATGATGTTGTTTGATTTGCGTATGTTGAACCAACCTTGCATTCCTGGGATGAAGCGCACTTGGTCATGATGTATGCTCTTTTTGATGAAGTGCTGATTCGGTTTGCTAAGATTTTGTTGAGTATCTTTGCATCTATGTTCATTAGTAAAATTGGTCTGTAGTTTTCTTTCTTGGTGTTGTCTTTGCCATCTTTGGGAATGATTGTGATATTAGCCTCATAAAAGGAGTTGGGGAGGATTCCTGTTTTTTTGATGGTTTGGAAGAACTTGTGGAAAAATGGTAGTAAGTCTTCTCGAAATGTGTTTTTTTTTTTTTTTTTTTGGTTTTTGGGCCACACCCTGTGATGCTCAGGGGTTACTCCTGGCTATGCGCTCAGAAGTTGCTCCTGGCTTCTTGGGGGGACCATATGGGATGCCGGGGGATCGAACCGCGGTCCGTCCTAGGCTAGCGCAGGCAAGGCAGGCACCTTACCTCCAGCGCCACCGCCCGGCCCCATTTTCAAAATGTTTAATAGAATTCACCTGTAAATTCATATGGACCTGGACTTTTGTTCTTAGGGAGTTTCTTAATTACATCTTCAATTTCCTCTGAAGTGATTGTTATGTTTAGGCTTTCTAGGTCTTCCTTTTCCAATCTCGGAAGATGGTAGTTTTCCAGAAATCTGTCCATTTCTACTGGGTTCTCTAACCTAACTGAGTATAGTTGTTCATAATATGATTTCATGATATGTTGTATTTATTGGGGTTCTATTGTAATCTCTCCCCTTTCATTTGTGATCCTACTGATTTGGGTGTTTTCCCTCTTTTTTTTGGTGAGTTTTGCCAGTGGTTTGTCTATTTTGTTTATTTTTTCAAAAATCAACTCCTGGTCTCATTGATTATTTGTATTGTTTTCTTAGTTTCTATGTTGTTTATTTTTTGCTCTGATTTTAATTATTTCTTGCCTTCTGATTGTGGTTGGATTTCTTTGCTGCTGTTGTTCCAATTCTTTGAGGTGATCCTTTAAACTATTGATTTTGTCATTTTCCCATTTCTTGACATAGGCCTGTATTGCTATGAGTTTCCCCCTAATTACTGCTTTTGCTGTGTCCCACAAATTTTGACAAGTTGTCTCTTTATTGTAGTTTGTCTCAAGGAATCTTTTTATTTCTTCCTTGATTTTCTCTTTGATCCAGCTATTGTTGAGCAGCATGTTGTTTAATCGCCAGGTATTAGTTTTTCCCCATTGCTTCCTTTTGTAGTCAATTTTGACCTCTGTTGTGTAGTGATCTGATAGGGTGCTTCTAATGATCCTTACATTTGTGGTCTTATAAAGGTTCAATTTGTATTCTAGGACATGGTCTATTCTGGTGAATGTTCCATGTGGGCTTGAGAAGAATGTATATTCTGCTTTCTGGGAATGGAGGGTCCTATATAAGTCTATTAGCCCTAGATATTCTAATTTTTCATTTAGGGCTCTTGTTTCTTTGTTATTTTTCTGTTTGGTGGATCTATCCAGTGGTGATAGTGCAGTATTGAGGTCTCCTATTTTTATCACATTTTCTCTCATGCATTTCTCCAGATTTGCAAGCAGTTGCCTCACATATTTTGCTGGCTCTATATTAGGTGCATAAAAATTGACCAGAGTTAGTACCTCTTGATCTAGTGTTCCCCTGATCAGTAAGTAGTGACCCTCTTTGTCTCTGATCACTTTCTTGAGGTTGAATGCAAGTTGATCTGATATAAGGATGGCTGTCCCTGCTCTTTTTTGCTTTCCATTAGCCTGAATAATTAATTTCCATCCTTTTATTCTAAGCCTGTGTTTGTCCTGTAGTTGTAGGTGTGTTTCTTGCAGGCAGCAGAAGTCCGGTCTAAGTTTTCTAGTCCAGTTCTCTACTATGTATCTCTTAATGGGAGAGTTTAGTCCGTTAACATTTAGGGAGATTATTGACAGAGAGGACTGTTGTGCAGTTGTGTTGTGTAGGGTGGTTTTTGTTACAATCGGGGGTTTGGTTTGTGTAATTCATCTCTGAGTAGGTCTTTTAGGATTGGTTTTGTTTGCGCAAATAATGCAAGTTTGTTTTTGTTTGAGAATGCTTTTAATCTGCCCTCCTATATAAATGAGAGTTTTGCTGAATATTGGACCCTAGGTTGGAAATTTATTTCATTCAGGCATTTAAATATGTGTTCCACTGTCTTCTTTCTTAAATTATTTCAAATTGGATATCTGGTTTGATTCTTATGTCCCTTCCTTTGTATTTGAGGGTTTTTTTCTCCCTCATTGATTTAAGGAGGTCAGTTTTGTCTCTCTTTTTTTAAATATAATTTTTATTTTGATCATAGTGGCTTACATATTGTTGACAATAATATTTTAGGTACATATTTACATAAAATCAGGGGGGATTCCCATCACCAAATTGTCCTCCCTACACCTCCGTTTTTGTCCTACCTCCCATATCCTCTTCCCTCACCCCCAGGGTTGCTAGAATGTGGTCCCCTCTGTATCTAGCCTACTACTTAGTAGTCTTGCACTGGTTTGGTCCTGGTGCCTCCCTTATTTCCCCCTCTAACTGGGGAGCTAGGTCAAGTTACATGGTTTTGTTTGAAGACAAGAAAAGTAATAAACTGGGGTAAAAGTCTAATACACTGAAAATAAGTGGAATTCTTCTAGAGGCTCTCATTATTAGTTTGAGAGACGAAGGAGAAAAAGAAGGTGAAACACTCCACCCACCAGTACAAAAAAAAGTGTCAAATATCCAGTGAGGATTCCAACAATAACGATAAGCACCACAAAAAACAAACAAACAAACAACAACAACATAAAAAACCGCCATGGTCTTGATATAAGAAACATGGCATAGCACATAAAGAAAGAACAGAAAGGAAGAGAAAAAATAAGTATAACTGGGGACAACAACTTCAATAATCACACCCAAACAGAGAAATTGACCAAAAATAGATAGGTAAATAAAAATAAAAATAATAATAAAGATAAAATAATATATAAAAAATAAACAATGTTTTGTGCTTTTTGTTTTTTTGTTTTTTTCCCTCCTGCCCTGGAACAGTATATATTAGGTTCATTTGAAAAGGAATTCACTTGGCCTAAGAGATATGGGGTTTCTCCATCCTTGGAGTATATTGTTATGGGATTAACTATAGACTTTGTTCAGGATCATTGACTCTCCCGGTGGTGCTTTTGTATTGTTTGGAAGACTTCTGCTCTGTCCTGGGTGATACAATTAGGCCTCTGTGTCTAGAGATCTCAGTATCTGCACAGATCCAGGGGTGGGACTTATGATAAAGTCAGTCTTTGTGGTTCTAGAAGTTCTGTTCCCTCAGTGTCATTTTAATCCATCTTCTGTGGTTGGTGATCTTGGTCTTTGCACTGAACCCAGGATGGCACCTAGAATAGCGTCTTTCTTTGTGCTTCCAGAAGCCCCATTCCATTACAATGGTCTCTGCCAGACCTTTGGAACTGGGGATCATGTTTATTGTGCAGGTTGTAGTTCAAACCCTAGACTAGGGCTTTTTTATTGGTCCCAAGCTGTATGCAGTCTGGTCATGGTTCTAGCAGCCAGTCATCTGTAAATCAAGATCTTGGCTTTTGGACCTACCAAAGGTTGACAAGTCTTCTGATTTTGTCTTGTCGTTAGCTGGTAAGGTAGGATAATCTGCACTTAGGTCAATTTGTTCCCATTTTCCTCGTTGTCAGGATATCATATTAGAGATGGCACTTGTTGGTGACCCCACAGTATTAAGGCTGTCCCAGATGGGATTTGTTTCCTGCAGCTGTTGTGAAGAACTGTGCCGTTTCTTTGTCTGGGATCCAGGGTTCAAGGCTGGATGGATGGTATCTAATCACCTGAGGTCTAAGTTGATTCCACATGACATATTTTCATGTCCCTTTTTTTTTTTTTGTCATTTGGATTACTATATGTTTTGGTGTTGGTTTATTAGGGTCTATTTTATTAGGGATTCTCTTTACTTCCTGGATTTGCATTGAATCTTCTTTCCAGAGGGTGGGAAATTTTTCTGTTATTATTTCCCTGACTATTTGTTTTTTCCCTTTTCCTATTTCCTCCCCTTCTGGTATATCCACAATTCTTACATTATTTCTTTTGTCCTCGTTCATTAGATATTGGACTTTTCCTTCCAGTGCTTTGCCTTTTATTTCCTTGCTGGTTTCTTGGTCGTTTTTTGTTTGCAGTTTTCCTTCTAGTTCTTCAATGTGCTTCTCCAACTGTGTGTTTCTGCTCGTAAGGCTTGTTACATTGTCTTTTAATTCCTTTAATTCCTTTTGTATGGAATCTCTCATGTTCTTTAACATTTCTTCTTTAATTTGGCTGATTTGTTCATCCATAGATTTCTTACACTTGGTGACTAGTGTTTCTTTCATTTTCTTTATTAATTCTTGCATTTCTTTCCTCATGGCTGCTTTTAGGTCTTTTTCCCATGGATCTGTGCATTTTGGTGGACTTGGGAACTTGCTAGGGTTTCCTCTTCGTATCTCCAGATGTTAGGGTTCTCCTTAATTTACCCATATTTCTTTACATTTATTGGTGTGGCTTGGAGTGCTGTGCCTTCCAAGTTCAGCTTGCTTTTGCCCCCTGTGACGTGGGGATGGTCCCTCCCTGAGCGTGGTTCTAGAGGGGTCTGTTGGGTGAACTCGCTCAGATTTGGCTCCTCCTGTGCTCTTTAGTGCAGTCTGGTCTGTTTAGTTGCCAGATAGTGCAGTTCTGCTCCTGGCCACTATGGTGGAGGGCACTGTTGAGCCTAGTTCCCTGTCCTTCCTCCTTTCCCTAGGGGTCAGCAGAGCTCCTCCCCCTCCGGGCCTCAGCTGAGGAAATTCCTTCAGCCAAACCCACCTGGCAGCCTCACTCTGCCCTGGAGTCCCAGGTCCACTCTGGAGCTCAGGGGGCAGGCTGCTCTAGGATACCCTAAGGTCCAGGGAGGTAGACCCAAGCTATAGGTTCTAGCCCTTCCCAGTGGCACAGAGTGTGTGAGGCACAGGGTTCTCAGGGTGCCCACGTGGGGAGCTGGCAGGTGGTGCACTCACCCTGCCTGCCTCCGGGTCAGGAGTCTCTGGGTTCAGGAGTGGGGCTGAGGTTGAGCGTGGGGGTCTGGCACCCAAATGGAGAGGTTGCCGTGTGGCAGGCACACTCACCCTGCCTGCCGCCGGGTTGGGGGTCCCAGGGGTCAGGCGCGGGTCTGAGGGGGAGCTCGGGGTTCATTGCCCATGTGGGGAGGTGGCCGAGTAGCAAGCGCACTCACCCTGCCTGCCGCTGGGTCGGGGTCCCTCTCCTTTTTTTGTAACTGAAACCTAACTACAAACATGTCTGTAATTCTGGTGCTTAAATAAAATAATATAAATTAAAAAATAAAAAATAAGAAATTAATCAGACTATTTTGAATTTAGAAAAAGCAGGGCACATGTTTGGCATGAGTGAGGACCTGGGTTGTATTCCCAGCTTTTTATGACTCATGAGTAAGGCACTTCCCAGAATATCAATAATAAAATGATCTATGGTATTATTATTTCTTAAAACATTTCCAGTTTATAATAGTATTCAACTATGGAAATGATTAGGTTTCTCCAACTAATAAGGTAATTTGTTATCTGAAGAAACAGGTAGGTAGGTTTATGAAATCAATGTACAAATTTATTAAGGGAAATAGATGTACTAATAACTACTTATATATTATAAGTATAGGTAGTCAGAATTGGCAGTGGAGCTGCTGAACAGGTCTAGTTGGAAAGATCATAGCATAAAAAGTACTCTTTTACTCAAAAATATAGATAAGATATTTAAAAAACATACTCTGGGCTGAAGCTCTCCCCAGCTAGGGAGACACCGTCCAAAGACGCAGCCCGCGCGAGCAGTTTGGCTCTGCCCCTGGGGACTTCCTTCTGTATTGCTCAGGTAGGGAGACCCCGCCCAAACACGCTGCCTGCCTGAGCAGCCTGGCCCCGCCCCCGGCGACTTGCTGAAGCTCTCCCTAGCTAGGGAGACACCGTCCAAAGATGCAGCCCGCGCGAGCAGTTTGGTTCTGCCCCTGGGGACTTCCTTCTGTATTGCTCAGGTAGGGAGACCCCGCCCAAACACGCTGCCCGCGCGAGCAGCCTGGCCCCACCCCCGGCGACTTGCTGAAGCTCTCCCCAGCTAGGGAGACACCGTCCAAAGACGCAGCCCACGCGAACCGCGCGAACGCGAATATAGCTTAACACAACTTATAGGTATAGCCAGTTCAGGACTAACACCAAAATTTCTTAAATAATCAAGAACCAATAAAATTGGGGAAAAAAAGGTGGGCATTCAGAGACCTCTGTGCCCCACAGTCTGCGTTCTTCTTTCTAAAGTGAGTGCAGCGCCCAGAGGCCACTCCACCTGGGGCATAGGGATCCCCGCATCCACGACCCCTCCTGCACCAGTGCCCAGAAAGAGTGCATTCCCCTGGGACCATTCGACGTGGGTGTACTCCAAAGCATACCAATAGACGCAAAGAAATATGGGTAAATCAAAGAGAACCCTAACATCTGAAAATACAGAGACAGACCCTATCAAGTTTCCAAGTCCGCCAAAATGCACAGATCCATGGGAAGGTGACCTAAAAGCAGCAATGAGGAAGGAAATGCAAGAATTAATAAAACAAATGAAAGAAACCTTAGCTACCGAGTATAAGAAATCTATGGATGAACGAATCAGCCAAATTGAAGAAGAAATGTTAAAGAACATGAGAGAGTCCATACAAAAAGAAATGAAGGAATTAAAAGACAAAGTAACAAGCCTTACAAGCAGAAACACAGAGTTGGAGAGACACATTGAAGAACTCGAAGGAAAACTGCAAACAAAAAATGATCAAGAAACCAACAAATAAATAAAAGGCAAAGCACTGGAAGGAAAAGTCCAGTATCTAATGAACAAGGACAAAAGAAACAATCTAAGAATTGTGGGTATACCAGAAGGGGAGGAAATAGGGAAAGGGGAAGAACAAGTAGTCAGAGAGATAATAGCAGAGAATTTCCCCCTCCCTCTGGAAAGAAACCTCAATGCCAATCCAGGAAGTGAAAAGAGTCCCTAATAAAATAGACCCTAATAAAACAACTCCAAGACATATAGTAATCCAAATGGCAAAAAATAAAGAGAAAGAGGAACTCCTTAAAGCAATAAGAGAGAAAAAAATCTCAAGTACAAAGGTAGGGACATAAGAATCAAACCAGATCTCCCATTCGAAATAATTCAAGCAAGACGACAGTGGAATGACATATTTAAACGACTGAATAAAAGAAACTTCCAACCTAGGGTCCAATACCCAGCAAAATTATCATTCATATGGGAGGATAGACTAAAAACATTCTCAAACAAGAACGAGCTTGAACTATTTGTGCAAACTAAACCAATCCTAAATGACCTGCTCAGAGATGAATTACACAATCCAAACCCCCGATTGTAACAAAAACCACCCTAAACAACACAACTGCACAACAGTCATCTCTCTCAATAATCTCCCTAAATGTTAATGGACTAAACTCCCCAATTAAAAGACACATAGTAGAGAACTGGATTAGGAAAAATAAACCAGACTTCTGCTGCCTACAAGAAACACACCTACAACTACAGGATAAGCGCAGGCTTAGAATAAAAGGATGGAAAGTAATTATTCAGACCAATGGAAAACAAAAAAGAGCAGGGACAGCCATTCTTATATCAGACCAAATTGCATTCAACATCAAGAAAGTGATCAGAGACAAAGAGGGCCACTACTTACTGATCAGGGGAACATTAGATCAAGAAACACTAACCCTGGTCAATATCTATGCACCTAATGTAGAGTCAGCAAAATATGTGAGGCAACTGCTCATAAACCTGGAGAAACACATGAAGGGAAATGTGATAGTAGTAGGGGACCTCAATACTCCACTATCACCACTGGACAGATCTACCAAACAGAAAAATAGCAAAGAAATAAGATCTCTAAATGAAAAATTAGAAGATTTGGGGCTAATAGACTTATATAGAGCCCTACATCCCCAGAAAGCAGAATACACATTCTTCTCAAGCCCATATGGAACCTTCTCCAGAATAGACCATGTCTTAGGATACAAAGCCAACCTATATAAGACCACAAAGGTAAGGATCATTAGAAGTACCCTTTCAGATCACTATGCAACAGAACTCAAAATTGACGTCAAGAAGAAGCAATGGAGAAAAACTAATACCTGGAGATTAAACAACATGCTGCTCAACAACAGCTGGATCAAAGAACAACTCAAGGAAGAAATAAAAAGATTCCTTGAGACAAATGACAACGAAGAGACAACATGTCAAAATCTGTGGGACACAGCAAAAGCAGTAATTAGTGGGAAACTCATAGCAATACAGGCCTATGTCAAGAAACAGGAAAATAACAAAACCAACAGCTTAAAAGATCACCTCAAAGAATTGGAACAACAGCAACAGAGAAATCCAAACACAACCAGACGGCAAGAAATAATAAAAACCAGAGCAGAAATAAACAACATCGAAACCAAGAAAACAATACAAAAAATCAATGAGACCAGAAGTTGGTTTTTTGAAAAAATAAACAAGATAGACAAAGCGCTGGCAAAACTCACCAAGAAAAAGAGGGAAAACACCCAAATCAATAGGATCACTAATGAAAGGGGAGAGATTACAACAGAACCCCAAGAAATACAACATATCATGAGATCATATTATGAACAACTATACTCCACTAGGCTAGAGAACCCAGAAGAAATCGACAGATTCTTGGGAAAAAACCCTCTTCCAAGACTGGAAACGGAAGATCTAGAAAGCCTAAACAGACCAATCACCTCAGAGGAAATTGAAGATGTAATTAAAAAACTCCCTAAGAACAAAAGCCCAGGTCCAGATGGATTTACAGGTGAATTCTATCAAGCTTTCCAAGAAAACTTACTACAACTTTTCCATAGGCTCTTCCAAACCATAGAAAAAACAGGAATCCTCCCTAACTCCTTCTATGAGGCAAATATCACACTCGTTCCCAAAGATGGCAAAGACATCACCAAGAAAGAAAACTACAGACCAATCTCGCTAATGAACATAGACGCAAAGATACTCAACAAAATCTTAGCAAACCGAATCCAGCACTTTATCAAAAAGATAATACATCATGACCAGGTGGGATTTATACCAGGAATGCAAGGTTGGTTCAACATACGCAAATCAATCAACATTATACATCACATCAACAACAAGAAAGATAAAAACCACATGATCGTATCAATCGATGCAGAGAAGGCATTTGACAAAATCCAACACCCTTTCATGTTAAAGACACTCAGTAAAATAGGCTTAGAAGGAACCTTCTTCAAGATAGTTACAGCTATCTATGAAAAGCCAACAGCCAACATTATACTTAATGGTGAGAAACTAGAAGCATTCCCACTAAGGTCAGGAACTAGGCAAGGCTGTCCACTCTCTCCACTCTTATTCAATATAACCTTAGAAGTCCTAGCAATAGCAATCCGACAAGAGAAGGGAATCAAAGGAATCCAAATTTGGAAAGAGGAACACAAACTATCTCTATTTGCAGACGATATGATGATTTACATTGAAAACCCTAAACAGTCCACAGTAAAACTCCAAGAAACAATTAACCAATACAGCAAAGTGGCTGGATACAAAGTCAACACACAAAAGACAGTAGCGTTTCTATATACAAATCACGAAGTCGAGGAGAGAGAGATTAAAAATACAATTCCATTTAAAATAGTATCAAAAAATATCAGGTACCTAGGAATCAACCTTACAAGGGAAGTGAAAGACCTATACCAGGAAAACTTCAAAACACTTCAGAAAGAAATTGAAGAAGATCTAAAGAAATGGAAGAACATCCCATGCTCATGGATAGGTAGAATTAACATAGTCAAAATGACTATCCTACCCAAACTTCTATATAGATTTAATGCAATCCCTATCCAAATCCAGACACCATTCTTTAAAGAAATAGAACAATCAATCACAAAATTCATCTGGAACCACAAAAGACCCAGGATAGCCAAACAAATACTGAAAAACAAGAAGCTGGGTGGCATCTCCTTACCTAACTTGAAACTATACTATAAAGCCATAGTAATCAAAACAGCATGGTACTGGAACAGAGACAGGACCTCAGACCAGTGGGTCAGAACAGAATTCCCTGACATAAACCCCCAGATATACAGCCAACTAATATTCGATAAAAGAGGCAAGAACCTGAAATAAAACAAAGAAAGTCTATTCAACAAATGGTGTTGGTACAACTGGAAAACCACATGTACAAAAGTGAAGATCAACCCATACCTCACCCCTTATACAAAAGTCAACTCAAAATGGATCAAAGACCTTGAAATCAGACCCGAATCTATAAAGTTTATTGAGAATAAAATAGGCAGAACACTCGAAGACCTATATATCAAAAAGGTCTTCGAGAATGGAGCACCATTGGCAAGAACTTTAGCAACAAACATAAACAAATGGGACTACATCAAACTAAAAAGTTTCTGCATGGCGAAAGAAACCCTACTTAACGCAAGAAGACAGTTAACAGAATGGGAAAAAATCTTTTCACTCGACATATCAGATAAAGGGCTGATATCTAGAACATACAAAGCACTCAGAAAGCTGAGCCCCCCAAAACCAAATAAAGCCATAAAAAATGGGGAGATGAAATGAATAGACACTTCTCTGAGGAAGACAAAAGGATGGCCAACAAACACATGAAAACATGCTCACCTTCACTCATCATCAGAGAGATCCAAATCAAGACAACAATGAGATACCACCTGACACCAGTGAGGATGGCTCACATTAAAAATAATGGGAACAATCTCTGTTGGCGGGGATGCGGTATGAAAGGAACTCTCATCCACTGCTGGTGGGAATGCCCCCTAGTCCAACACCTATGGAGAACAGTCTGGCGAGTACTCAAAGAACTCAGAATTGAGCTGCCATTTGACCCAGCAATTGCTCTCCTAGGTATATACCCCCAAGTGGGAAGGACATTCATTCCAAAATATATGTGCACCCCACTATTTATCGCAGCACTCAGTGTAATAGCCAAGTCTTGGAACCAACCTCGATGTCCAACAACAGATGAATGGATCATTAAGATGTGGTATATATACACAATGGAATATTACATGGCAGTCAGAAATGATACAATCACAGACTTTGCAGCAACATGGATGGACCTAGATCATATTATATTAAACAAAGTAAGTCAGAAGACAAAAGAGAAACACAAAATGGTAGCACTATTCTGAAGCACCCAGAACACACATCTTATACACAACTGATACTCAACAATCAAATAACACGGTTTAACAGGGTAGAAACTCTATACACTGCAATAGTCAACATATACTCAGGAGCAGTCCCCAAAGTACTTGAAAAAGGAACAACGCAAACTCTTGATTACACATTATTCCACAAAGAAAGCAGCAACACCAAAAACTGCACCGTAGAGAGAACAGGTATGTAATCAACCTTCCACGACAAAGGCCCACAACAATCACTTAGAGATAGTATTCAGGAACACAGGTAAAGAACACCACGGGAAATCACTGTCTGCAATGGAATCATCCCATAACACTACATTTTATTGTCTTTATCTTATAATATTTAAAATAACCTCTCAGCTTTTATATCCACAGGCATCCTTGAATACAAATGGCGGATAAACTAAGATGGCAGCGCGGGATACCACACGAGATACCATACCTAGCTTGCAATATGAGATGGCCCCGAGAAAACTCTTTAACATACATTTTATCTCTAGGTTACACCTTCTTTTAGGAACTGAAGCACGTGACCAGTCAGACCACCAAAGCAGTAACTGAGACGTACAGACTTAAACTACACGCTCTATTCTGTGAACACATTCAGGCAAACTAGCATTCCCCTGCTATTCTCTCCTCTCTTCTCACTACTTTCTTTTTTATTTTTTATCTTCTTTTTATTCTCTTCTTTTTTTTCTTTTTCTCTCTCTTTTCTACTCTTCTCTTTACTTTTTTCCTTTTCTCTTCTCCCTTTCTTTCTAAAGTATTTTCTCTTTTCTCCCTTCCTACCCCTTCCATATACCTTCCCCTTTTCCCCCTTTGGAAATCCAACTATCCCTTCACCCCTCAATCCCATACAGACCTCCCGCCATATTAAAACTCTCCACCCTCAGTCCTTAATCTATTAAGCATCAAGATTGACCTCCTACCCCAACGAACCACTACCCAGCACCCAGTCGAGAGGACACCCAGTCAAACCCACACCTCGTCTCCTGAAAGAAAAGGCAGCCAACTCCCCTGAGGATCCATGCTGCGCGGCCCTCCCCACCAACTCCCCCTAACGTGGACTGTTACCTGAAACCGGACTTAGGTCTAAAAGTATCCTCAATGCAAGAACCCTTCCAGGACCTCCCTGCCGCAAATCTTGTGCCACTCTGAAGAAGATCTGGGGATGGGATGGAAAGACGCCTGGGGACCCACACACCACAAGAAAAACCCAAAAGACAATGGGAAAACCTGTATTTCCAACATAAGCATAAGAACTGTATCACACCACCTCTTTACCTGCTTTTCCCCAAATGTAAGATAGTCATATGCATCACTTTGGCCCTTTAAATACTTTGCTACCTCATTAAAAAAAAAAATCTGGCCTACATATACATATGTAAGCACATACATTTTTGATACCTATTTTTTTTCTATTTATTATTTTTTCATCTTTTTTTTGGGTATGTAACCTGTTTCTGTTTTCCTCTTTTGACCACCCCCAAATGCACCAACAATATAAGGTAGCACCATTTCCCCCTGCAAAGGCACACTAAAATAAAGGGGAATTCTTACATAAATATATATATTAAAAAAAAAAGAGAGCTCTTATCTATTAGAGATAGGAACTCATAGTTGTTTACAATAGAGGGATATCTCCTACCTTGAAAATATGTCATGTGGAATTAACTTAGACCTCAGGTGTTTAGATACCATCAATCCAGCCTTGAACCTGGATCCCAGACACAGGAACGGCACAGTTCTTCACAACTGCTACAGGAAACAAATCCCACCCGGGACAGCCGCAATACTGCGAGGTCACCAAGAAATGCCAGCTCTAATACGACATCCTGACAATGAAGAAAATGGGAACAACTTGACCTAAGTGAAGGTTATCCTACCTTTCTAGCTAACAAGACAAAATCAGAAGACTTGTCACCCTTTGGAAGGCCCAAAAACCAAGATTGCGAGTTACAGATGACTGCTGCTAGAACCATGACCAGACTGTATACAGCCGGGGACCAATAAAAAAGCCCTAACCTAGGGTTTGAACTACGATCTGCACAATGAACACGATCCCCAGTTTCAAAGGTCTGGCAGAGACCATTGTAATGGAATGGGGCTTCTGGAAGCACAAAGAAAGACACTGTCCTAGGTGCCATCCTAGCTTCAGTGCAAAGACCAAGATCACCAACCACAGAAGATGAATTAAAATGACACTGATGGAACAGAACTTCTAGAACCACAAAGACTGACTTTATCATAACTCCCACCGCAGGATCTGTGCAGATACTGAGATCCCTAGACACAGAGGCCTGATAGTATCACCCAGGACAGAGCAGAGGTCTTACAAACACCACAAAAGCACCACCGGGAGAGTAAATGATCCTGAACAGAGTCTATAGTTGATCCCAGGACAATACACTCCAAGGGCGGAGAAACCCCATATCTCTTAGGCCAAGTGAATTCCTTTTCGAATGACCCCAATATTTACTGTGCCTGGGCAGGAGGGAAAAAAAAAGCACAAATCATTATTTATTTTTATATATTATTTTATTTTCATTTATTATTATTATTTTTATTTACCTATCTATTTTTGGTCAATTTCTCTGTTTGGGTGTGATAATTGAAGTTGTCCACAGTTATACTTATTCTTTCTCTTCCTTTCTGTTCTTCCTTTGTATGCTATGCCATGTTTCCTATATCAAGACCATGACATTTTTTTGTTTGTGTGTTTGCTTGTTTTGTTTTGTTTTGTGTTTGTTTTTGTGGGTTTTTATTTTTTATTTTTTTATTTTTTTATTTTTTTATTTTTTTTTTTTTTGGTGCTTGTGCTTATTGTTGGAGTCCTCATGGGATATTTGACACTTCTTTTTGTACTGGTCGAATGTTTCACCTTTTTTCTCTCCTTCATTTCTCAAACCAATGTTGAGAGCCTCTGGAAGAATTCCACTTATTTTCGGCGTATTAGACTTTTACCCCAGTTTATTACTTTTCTCTCCTTTAAACAAAACCACGTAACTTGAACTAGCTAGTCCTGCCCCCCCAAATTAGAGGGGGAAACAAGGGAGACACCAGGACCAAATAGGTGCAAGACTACGATGCAGTAGGCTAGATACAGAGGAGACCACACATCCTAGCTACCCTGGGGGTGAGGGAAGAGGATATGGGTGGTAGGACAAAAACGGAGGTGTAGGGAGGACAATTTGGTGATGGGAATCCCCCCTGATTTTATGTAAATATGTACCTAAATATCATTGTCAACAATATGTAAGCCACTATGATCAAAAAAAAAAAAGGAAAAAAAAAAAGAAAGAAAAAGAAAAAAAAACATACTCTGCTATAAATACATAATACATAAATGTATTATGAAACTATATGAGGTTAAATATCTCTAAATATTTCTACCAAAACCACATAGAAATAAATTGAAACATATATAAAAATCTAATTGCGAGGCTCAAAAGACAGTCTAGTTTTTTCAGACATGGAGTCATGAATTTGATTTCTAGCACTGCACCAAAGACCATGTGACCTACTGACACTGTGGCTAAGTGATACTTATATAAAAGTTTATTGAATATTCAAATTGGTTTTTGTTTGTTTGTTTTTTGAGCCATACCCGGTGATGCTCAGAGGTTACTCCTGGCTATACGCTCAGAAATCACTCCTTACCTGGGGGACCAAACAGGATGCTGAGCGATTGAACCGTGGTCCTTCCTAGGCTAGCACGGGCAAGCAGACAGTTTAAAGCTTGCACCACTGCTCTGGCTCCTGAATATTCTATTTTTGACATTAATATCATCATTGAAGAAATAGTAAGTTCATTTTTTAGATTAATTTCAAATTTGAAGACATAAAGATGAAATAGACATTAAGAAGAGAATATTTTTGTATAATTATGAAAAATAACTTTTATAACAAAAATATGGGTTCATTTACTTGTTATCATGATTTTTTTTTCTTCAGATATCACTCACTTGGAATAGCTACAAATACTCCTGTATGGAGTAGATATAGAGGTGTTCTCTTTTCAAATTCCTTAGTTAATGCTTCAAAATAGCACATTAGAATCTATATCTAATATACAAATATGCTAATCAATTCTAACGTGTAGGAAATGAAAATGCCCCAATTTATTAGTGGAGGAAATAACTTGATAAGTTGCAGAATACTGAACTCAGAAACTTTAAATTTCAGCTTGACTTTTCCTTGAGAAAAGTAACAAGCAATTTATTATAGTAATTGAGAATGTCTGTGGGATGTTGATAGGTGTAGGTGGTGACTAGAGAGGAGTCTATCCTATGAACCCAAAGAGAAGGAAGACAATCACAGATCAACAAACAACAGAGTTTGCTATGAGGCAAACTTGAGTTTATGCAGTTTCAGAGAAACATATCTCAGTGAACTACTTGGCACAGCTGCCCAAGAATCTAACCAACACTAAAATACACCTCAAGTTTGTTAGATAGCAATTTTTATAAATTAGCATTGAATCAACGATGTGGTTTCCCATCCCCTTGATTGTACTTATGGGCATTGTACAGAATCAAGTGAAAAATATTATGAAGTTCTGTTTTCTTGAAGTCTCATTAAAAAATGCTTGTTGAGTTTACTCAAAAAAACACCACCATTTCCTAAGTAATTTGTATTTGAGTTTTAGGCATACCATGTTCCAATCTCAATCCTATCAATAGGATTAATGTCAGGACAAAAGTAGCAGTTATTACTCTTTGAATGTACCACCGTATTTCCATCTATTTATGAAAGAACATCTTGATTACTTAGACTTTAAACAGTTGTGAATAAAATTTTAAGACATCTGTATGATAAAATTTTATGGACACAAGTCTTCAAATTTTGGGGAAATACTAAGAAAAAGTACTGCTAGATATTATAGGCAGAGTATGTTTATTTTTAAAGAAACCAAACTATTTCAATGTGATTGTTTCATGTTTACATTTTCCCCTAGCTATATATGAGAGTTTGCATTACTTCACATCTAGTCCCTGATGTTTGGTGTTGGGCTATTCGCATGTACGTTTGGGATTTCATTGATGTCTTAACTTTAAGTCTCTTGAATACAAATGAGTTGGGACATAACTAATTATGCCAATTCCCAGTTGATACTTCATTTTCAGTGATGTATAAAGATAATATCTCATTTTAAACTCACATTTTCTTTCTTATTGTTTTGGGTTACTTTTGATCAAGAGTATTTAGGAATACTGAATACTGCATTCAGGAATTTTACATTTCTAAATTGATCTCTGTTGCTAAAACAGAAAAACAATATAGAAGTATTATAGCCATTACCCTAAAGTGACATCTCCATTTTGGTTAATCATTTATTGATGGTACAAATTTAAAATATTTCCAAACATCCCAAAATCATCAAAAAAGAAAAGAAAAGGGATAAATCCAATATGAGGAGAAATGAATCGCAATTTTTTTCCAGAGGACATAGAAGTATAATTAATAGGCAATATAATATGTTAGATATGCAAGAAAAATATTAGACATGTAAAAGTCCTGATAGAATAAAAAGCATAATAACCACATGTCCTAAGAAATTAATCAGGGCAATAATAAGAAGCATCCAGAATTTGTTCTTTATCACATAGTGAGACAATATTAAAATGTCACACATTATTTTAATTTTGAATTGTTGACAATATATAAATCTTATACATTTATGACTTTCCTGACTTTCTTATGATAAAATTTTTACTAATGAAATAAAGCAGAAGTAATCTGAGTGGGGCTTTAGCAGAACTATTGCTCCCAAAACTTTAAAAAAAAAAAAAAAAAGAGGGTGAGCTCAATTGTTACTTGCCTTTTGCCCTTAACCTTTCCATTGTACTTTTTTCCTTTTGGAAACCAGTATGGCAGGCAAAAGTCTAAACTGTTTCCCAAAGTACATGATTACTGAGTGTAGCTGGAATCTGCGAATATGGCAGGAAAGCTATCACTTGGTTAGATTGCTTTACACAAGACTTCACAGAAAGATTTCTCTTGAATCTTGAAGGGGTAAATTGCCATGCAGTGAAAAGGTCAATAACTGAAACTTTGATGTCAAAGACTAGACATGAGAACAGTCCAGACAACACCAAGTCATCATTTTCTAGAGTATTTTGCAAATGTAGGAGAACATAACTCTAGTAAATTGATTTTTCATTTTATAGTTGAAACAAAACATTAAAAATAAAATAAGACCAGCGAGATAGAACAAGGGTTAGAGATTTGCCTTACACATGACTGGCTTGTGTTTGATTCCTGGCACTACATATGGTTCCTGAACACCACATGAGCACAGAGCCAGGAGTAAACCCTGAGCACCTTAGGTGGGCTCCCCAAATCAAACAAGAATTACAAAGAAACTAAATTAACAACTTGAACTCCAAATAAAATCCTACCCTCAAGTTTAAATTATCAAAGGCTTAAATGTGTGTGACCTCATTTAATAGCATATTATTTGCCAATCCACGGTAAGGCATCTGCCTTGCACGCACTAGCCTAGGACGGACCGTGGTTCAATTCCCTGGTGTCCCAATTGGTCCTCCAAGCCAGGAGCAATTTCTGAGCACATAGCCCTAAGCGTCACCGAGTGTGGCCCCAAAACAAAAAACAAAACAACAAAACAACAACAAAAAAGAATACGCTATCTAATAGACATTCATACAAGTTTTCTGATGTTTGGCCTTCTTCCAGTGGAAGAACTACTAACTCAAACTCTAGCACAAATGGATACCTTCAAATTTTTTCCAGGTAGAGAGAGACTAAATTCAGACTATTAGTCTCCAAAACAACTTGAACTGTTCTGTAATTCTATAAGAACACTCATGCTTACATAAATAGCAACTATGTGAACTGAAAGGGGTCTCTTTTTTCTGAAACATACTTTTATAAATTGAGTTAGGCTGATACAAGTTATATTTATCCAAGTTGAGCTGAGTTCAACTTTGCAGAAAATAACATAGATGAAAGGTCTACTAGATTTAAGTTTTTATCTAATAGATGGTAAATATGTATTGAAGAGAAATTAAGTGCAATGAATACATAATTGGCAATAATTTGAACAAAAATACTCAAAATGAGGTAAGTAAGCAAATAGTTTGTTATGGGGCACACCCTGCTGTGCTCAGAGCTTACTCTTGGTTCTTGCTCAGGGATCATTCCTAGTGGGTTTAGGGGGAACAAATGGAGAACTAGGTATTAAATCTGGGTTGACTATAAGGCAAATGATCTATCTGCTGGGCTACCACTCTAGCCCCCTAAACATGTTTAAGTTGGAATATTGAATGTGCTCATCAAAATAGCAGTTTGCTTCTTAAAATAGATTTGGAATGACTTAGAATCTAAGTTTTATGCACTATTTTAGGTATGCCTAATTTAAATTAAGCATATATTATTTTAAATAAAATTTTCTTTTACCCAAAGAAAATATATATAAGAAGTAGAAGTATTAAATAAAGGAAGCTAAGAAAAACTTTAGTACCAGATTCCTAGTTGATTTCCTAAAATATATTTTATAGTTTGAATCTCTGAAACAATGTAGTCAGTGGCTCTAAGTACATCCTTGAATGTAAAGATTTTAGGAATGCCATAGAAAATGTACAGAAAATTTCTGGAATATCTTTTAGACACACAAATCAAGGAAATTATCATAGACTAATGGAATTATGTCAAAAGTACACATAGCCAATTTTATGGATGTCAGTGGAAAAAGATGTGGCAACTGGAGCAAAAATGAGATTGATAAAATCAATCGTTTAGAAATTAGTGAAAATATAAAAATTATGAGTAATTAATTATATTAAAAAGAGTAAAAATAAGTAAGGTATAATACATTGTATAATATTGAAGTTTACTTGCACACAAACACTAAAAATTGATGACAAATGGAAAAGAACTGAGTATTTTGTCTCTGTATTATGAAGTGAGTTTCAGAGAAACCAATTTTTTATAGAAGAGAGTTCTTATATACAAAAATGCTAGTATATAATGAAGAAATTAAAAGTTAGAAAAATAATATAACCTCTAAAAATAGCAACTTCATGATGGCCATTAAATGATAATAAAACTGTTAGATGAAATCTGACAGGTGTTTTTCCAATGAAAGGTACAAGTTTCTGACTTCTGAACATGTATTTCATATCTCTAAAGCAGTGGTCACACATTTAGATACCTCCTATAAAACTGGAACATTAAATTATAGTATAATCTTTGACAAATTAGAATTTAAATGTATCAAACATCTAAATCTAACTCCCTGTATACAAGAAATTCAGATAGACTTAGAAATGAGATAAACCTGCTATATCATAACAGCAAAAAGGAGAGAAGAAAGTAAAAGAAATAATAACCCCTCAACCAAGATTATAAATTGATCTTTTTTTTCTTCTAGACATTTTATACTTATTTTTCCATGGTGGCAAATCATGAGTATATTTTAAAATAAATTTTAATTGAATCATTGGACATTTTATACTCTTTTTTTTTTTTTTGGGTTTTTGGGCCACACCCGGTAATGCTCAGGGGTTACTCCTGGCCATGTGCTCAGAAGTTGCTCCTGGCTTGGGGGACCATATGGGACACCGGGGGATCGAACCGCGGTCCGTCCAAGGCTAGCGCAGGCAAGGCATACGGCTGACCCAGGACCCAGGTTGAATTCCCGGCATCACATATGGTTCCCAAGCCAGGAGCGATTTCTGAGAGCATAGCCAGGAATAAACCCTCTGAGCGTCACTTGGTGTGGCCCAAAAACCAAAAAAAAAAAAAATTATTAGGAACCTCCTTATTTAACCTTCTTATTTAGGCCACTCATTTTATCCTGAGGAAAGAGAGAACATTGGTTCAATACACACAGACTGGCAGATTTGGTGCTATTTTGGATGGAGAGTCTTTGATTCAGTGATTTTGTCAAAATAAGAACAAGGTAATCATTAAGAGGGAGAAAAACTTCAGGGTTGCTGTATCATACAGAAGAGAAGGAAACTGTGAAATTTCCATTTGGGAAGTGGAAAGTGACTTGACAAAAAAAATTGAGTTGGATTACAGGCAGCATTCAGGAAACCCTTTATGGTCAATGTGCTTCCTATTAAACCAATTAAACCAATACACAACGATTTGTGGTTTTCTCCTTGAATAGTCTTCTATATGGGTACAGAAATAGATTAGGGAAAGCAATGAATAGATTAGGAAAAGCAATGAATTTAACCGTGAGTGGGTCTTGATGTTGGCATGACAGATGAGATTGTGCCTAGAGCAGTGGCCTCTTTGTTCAGTTGTTGAGATGTGTATGTGTCCAATTTTGGGTGCAGACAGAAATAAAACTTATGAGATAAATGGATTTCACAAAACCTTAGACTTACATAAATTTAAGAAAGAATAAATGAGACTTCCAGATTATACCCCCAATTCAGATGTAATTTTTTAAAAATTTAAACTCAATGCTTATAAGGTTGTTCATAACAGTTTTTGTTTGTTTGTTTGTTTTTGGGGGGCCACACCCGGCAATGCTCAGGGGTTACTCCTGGCTGTCTGCTCAGATAATAGCTCCTGGCAGGCACAGGGGACCATGTGGGACACCGGGATTCGAATCAATCACCTTTGGTCCTGGATCGACTGCTTGCAAGGCAAACGCCACTGTGCTATCTCTCCGGGCCCATAACAGTTTTTTTTTTTAACCAGATAAAGTTGGTCATTATTACTGAGTTACAGTCATACAATGTACAACAACCTCCACCAATGTCAACAGTTTCCTTCTCATCCTCCCTGATGCCCTCTTCCCTCCCACCTACCCTCTCCATCCTCTCTGGGGCAGGCATTTTACTTCTCTTTCTCTCTCCTGCTCTTCTTTTCTTTTGTGACATTGTGGTTTGTACTACTGCAAATGAAGGGGTGACATGAATGTCCTTTACATATTAGACCTTTTCTCCTCTAACTGCATTCTCTGCTCTTTGTGACAAGCTATCTACCATGGACAAGCTATCTACCTTCTGATTTTCATCTCTATTGTTTCTGGATATTATCCCCACACAGTTTTTTATTTTCCTTATAACCCAGTGATGAGTAAGATTATTCTATATTTATCCTTCTTTTTTCTGATTCATTTTGTTCAGCATAATACATTCCATGTCTATCCATGTATAAGCAAAGTTCATGACTTCATTTTTTTCTAACAGCTGCTTAGAATTCTATTGTGTAGATACACCAGTTTCTTTAGCTATTCATCTCTTGTTGGGCACCTGGGTTGCTTCCAGATTCTGACTATTTACAATAGTAAATAGTGCTGCAATAAACATAGAAGTGCAGAGTTAATTTTTGTATTGTGTTTTTGTTCCTAGGGTATATCCTTAGGAGTGGTATAAGGAAACCCAATTTCCAGTTTTTTGAGGAATATCCATATTGTTTCCCAGAAAGGTGGACTAAAAGGTATTCCCATCAGCATATATTTTCCCCATATCTATGCCAGCTCTGATTGTTCTTATTCTTTGTGATGTGTGCCATTCTCTGTGATGAGAGATGATACCGCATTGTTTTTTGATTTGATTCTCCCTGATGATTAGTGATGTGGAACATTTGCCCATCAGATAGAATTTTTAGAGAAGCTGAAGAGTAGCTCCAGAAGATAAAGACCCATTTGGGCATCTCACTGCCCCATGTACTAGTAGAAGTAAAATTATTCCTGCTCACCTGCTTAACTTCAAACTTTGAGAATGGCCTGGTTATCTGCAATATTAGCTCATGGGGTCTTGTGATAACTGTGCTCACTTTCTTCACACAAAATTCTGTTGGAAATATTCCTATTTAAAGTTAGTAGCAAACACAGAATTTTAAAAATTACTGTTAAAATGTAGAACCTAAGCACACCTACACTAGCCCAAGAGTATTTTATGGACATAAAAAGCAATGGCCTGGGCCCGAAGAGATAGCACAGCGGCGTTTGCCTTGCAAGCAGCCGATCCAGGACCTAAGGTGGTTGGTTTGAATCCCGGTGTCCCATATGGTCCCCCGTGCCTGCCAGGAGCTATTGCTGAGCAGACAGCCAGGAGTAACCCCTGAGCACCGCCGGGTGTGGCAAAAAAACAAACAAAAAACAAAAAAAAAGGCAATGGCCTAGTCCAGCCTTTGTCAGTGGTGAATGTATTATTTAAGACAATGGAAAAAAAGAATATAGAGATGTAAACAGAAGACAAAAAAAAAAATACCTGGGAGATCCCCAGTGACATCAGAACTGTAATCTGATGGAAGAAATCTTTAGGACAGAAATTATCTCCATGCTCAGTGATCTGAAAATAACACTCAAGCAAAGGATCAATAAACTTAGAGGGAGTTTGATGGAAAAATGAAAGCAATTATCTAAATAGAAGTGAATTTAAAAGTAGGATAGTAAGCATTAGAAGCAGTATGAATGAAGTTGAAAAAACTAATAGGTACATTCAAATATAAACAATTTCAATAAGAAAGAAAAACAGAACAGAAAATGAGAAAAAAAAATTAAGAGAATATAAGGGAAAATATTCACAATGCCAAAAAAGAATTTCAAAATCAGAAATTTTACAAGAAGAAAGAGACAGAGAAGAAAGGCCAATTAAAGAAATAATTGGTGAAAAATTTCTCAACCTTAACACTGATCCAAGTAGCCTCCAAAATACCAACATTTTGTTATAAAATGGCAAGAATTTAGTAGCAAAATTCCATTTGTCATCAAATGTCAAAGACAGAGACAGACTACTTAAAACTGCAAGACAAACAAAACCTCAATACAAGGTAAAAAGAATTCGATTTTTTAACACATTTACCTATTAAAAATCTACAAGCAAGAAAGAATTGAGTAATATATAATATGTTATATATAATATATAATATAAATATTGAATGAAAAAATTTCAACCAAGAATATTCTACCCAGCAATATTGCTCCTCAAAATGGAATAAGGAATAGAAAACATTCTGAGATGAATAGTTGAGGATATTTTTGGAATCTAATTCAATCCTGCTAAGTAAACCGAAAGATTACATATAAAAATACAGCACATAGTGCAAGTAACCAAATTCTACACATAGACAAGGCATTAAATCTTAATGTCAATAATCATTCTATTAATGGATTAAATTCTCCCATAAAACAAGACAGAGTAACAAGATGGATCAGTAAACAATAGCTAATCTTCTATTGCTCACAGGAAACATAAATGCTTAAAATAAAAACAGGCTTTAGTTTGAATGGCTGGAAAACCATCCTATAGGCTAATGACAGAATAAAACAAGCAGAGACAACCATACAACAACAAGCCATTTGTTTCAAACCAAATATAATTCAAACTAAAGTAAATAATAAAAGATAGAAAGGGTCATTACATATAGATTAAGGAATCAGTAGATTAAAGAGATTTAACTCTCATCAACACATACATACCAAATAAGAGTAAAAGCAATTGCTGATAAGCTTGAGGAAATATATCAGTGATAACACAAAACTTATGGAAATATCAATATTCTGTCTCCTTTTTGACCGATCAGCCAGAAAAAGCCATCAGTTAGAGAACAAGAGGCCAAAATGAGATACTATACTAATTGGTTCTAATAGATATATTTAGGACCATACCACTCACTCCCCATTTCAATGTACAATCTTTTCTATTGCACACGGGGTGTTTTTCAGGATAGATAACACATTGGAACACAATTCAAATGTACACATATACATGCAAAAATCATATCAGTCATAGCAAGTAAGACCATAATGCCACGTGCAAAGCAAATGCCCTACCACTTGGACCACTACTGGCCTTTTTTCTTTCTTTCTTTCTTTCTTTCTTTCTTTCTTTCTTTCTTTCTTTCTTTCTTTCTTTCTTTCTTTCTTTCTTTCTTTCTTTCTTTCTTTCTTTCTTTCTTTCTTTCTTTCTTTCTTTCTTTCTTTCTTTCTTTCTTTCTTTCTTTCTTTCTTTCTTTCTTTCTTTCTTTCTTTCTTTCTTTCTTTCTTCTTTCTCTTCTTTCTTCTCTTTCTTTCTTCTTTCTTTCTTTCTTTCTTTCTTTCTTTCTTTCTTTCTTTCTTTCTTTCTTTCTTTCTTTCTTTCTTTCTTTCTTTCTTTCTTTCTTTCTTCTCTTTCTTTCTTCTTTCTTTCTCTCTTTCTTCTCTCTTTCTCTCTCTCTTTCTTTCTTTCTTTCTTTCTTTCTTTCTTTCTTTCTTTCTTTCTTTCTTTCTTTCTTTCTTTCTTTCTTTCTTTCTTTCTTTCTTTCTTTCTTTCTTTCTTTCTTTCTTTCATAATATCTTTATTTAAACACCTTGATTACAACATGATTGCGATTAGGGTTCAGTCATATAAAGAACACCCCCCTTCACCAGTGTGACATTCCCACCACCAATGTCCCAAATCTCCCTCTATCCCCTCTACCCCACCCCATCCCCACCTGTATTCTAGACAGGCTTTCCAATTCCCTCATTCATTCATGGCTATGATAGTTCTCCATGTCGTTTTTTCTCTAACTGCACTCATCACTTTTAGTTCATTTTTCTTAAAACCCATAGATGAGTGAGACTATTCTGCATCTATCTCTTTCCCTCTGACTTATTTCACTCAGCATGATAAATTTCATGTACATACATGTATAGGAAAATTTCATGACTTCATCTCTCCTGATGGCTGCATAATATTCCATTGTGTATATGTACCACAGTTTCTTTAGCCATTCATCTGTTGAAGGGCATATTGGTTGTTTCCAGAGTCTGGCTATTGTGAATAGTGCTGCAATATGTCTTCCTTCCTTCCTTCCTTCCTTCCTTCCTTCTTTTCCTCTTTCTTTCTTCCTTCCTTCCTTCCTTCCTTCCTTCCTTCCTTCCTTCCTTCCTTCCTTCCTTCCTTCCTTCCTTCCTTCCTTCCTTCCTTCCTTCCTTCCTTCCTTCCTTCCTTCCTTCCTTCCTTCCTTCCTTCTTTCTTTCTTTCTTTCTTTCTTTCTTTCTTTCTTTCTTTCTTTCTTTCTTTCTTTCTTTCTTTCTTTCTTTCTTTTCTCTCATCTCTTTTATTTCTTTCTTTTTTTGCTGCAAAGTCTGTGATTGTATCATTTCTCACTGCCATGTAATATTCCATTGTGTATAGATACCACATCTTAATGATCCATTCATCTGTTGTTGGACATCGAGGTTGGTTCCAAGACTTGGCTATTATACTGAGTGCTGCGATAAATAGTGGGGTCACACGTATTTTGGAATGAATGTCCTTCCCACTTGGGGGTATATACCTAGGAGAGCAATTGCTGGGTCAAATGGCAGCTCAATTCTGAGTTCTTTGAGCACTCGCCAGACTGTTCTCCCTAGGTGTTGGACTAGGGGGCATCCCCACCAGCAGTGGATGAGAGTTCCTTTCATACCGCATCCCCACCAACAGAGATTGTTCCCATTATTTTTAATGTGGGCCATCCTCACTGGTATAAGGTGGTATCTCATTGTTGTCTTGATTTGGATCTCTCTGATGATGAGTGAAGGTGAGCATGTTTTCATGTGTTTGTTGGCCATCCTTTTGTCTTCCTCAGAGAAGTGTCTATTCATTTCATCTCCCCATTTTTTATGGCTTTATTTGGTTTTGGGGGGCTCAGCTTTCTGAGTGCTTTGTATGTTCTAGATATCAGCCCTTTATCTGATATGTCGAGAGAAAAGATTTTTTCCCATTCTGTTAACTGTCTTCTTGCATTAAGTAGGGTTTCTTTTGCCATGCAGAAGCTTTTTAGTTTGATGTAGTCCCATTTGTTTATGTTTGATGCTAAAGTTCTTGCCATTGGTGTTCCATTCTCGAAGATCTTTTTGATATATAGGTCTTCGAGTGTTCTGCCTATTTTATTCTCAATAAACTTTATAGATTTGGGTCTGATTTCAAGGTCTTTGATCCATTTTCTTGAAGAACACTCTAGTTAATAGACTTCAAAATTGTCTTCAATAAGATGACCAAAAATCATAAATGCACTTCAATGAAAGCCAAAGTCAACCAAAAGAAATAAACACACGAAACCAAATGGGATCAAAGTAGAAAGTTTCTGCACAACAAAATACACTCAATGTAAAACTAAAAGAACTCTACTGAAATGGATGACATTTTTACATAACATATCAGCTAAAGGTGTAATACAAATCACAAGAGTCTCATAAAGTTTAATAAGAAGAGAAATTCAACAAACACATCCAAAATGGGAAGAGATGTGTAGATTGTCAATGAAGACATAGATGGCCAATAAAAATACTAAAAAATATTCTTTATTATTTATGAATAGATAAATGAAATTTAAAATAACAAGATCTTACACCAGTGAGCATGATATTATCTCAAAGTTTGAAAACAGCAGTTTGTGGAGCTGTGGTGAGAAAAGGCTCTTAGTCACTGTTGGTGGGAAAGTCATCTGGTTCAACCTTTAATGAAAAACAACATGGAGATATCTAATAAAGGCACTAATCAAACTCCCATATGATTCAGTAATACCACATCTTAGCATTTGCCCCCAAAACAAAATTAATTTAAAAGGCTAAGGATATATATTTAATTTATTTATAATTATAATTAATTAATATTGTATCAATCCTATATTAATCAAATCCGTCAATACAATTGCCAAAATATGGAAACAATCTAAAAGCTCCAACTACATATAAATAGGACAAGAAATTGTGGCACATACCTCTAAAATAGATAATCATGAAAATGGATGGATGCAAGTGAAACTGAAGAAAAATTATAGACACAGAATAAACTCATAAGTGGGATATAAAGGGAGCAAAGAGGGCAAAAGGCAACAGAACTGAAGATTTGGTACACAGAACTGAATTGCAGACAGTTGTAAAAGTTTGGTATTTTGGTGGAGGGAAGCAAGTACTCTGGTGATAAATATGGAGCTGGAATGATGTTTGAAGCCATCGTCGTTAACATTATTTAAATCACAGTACTTCAATAAAGTAAAATAAAATTAATCAAGGAAAAGATAAATAAGTGCTCGTCAATAAAGTATGCAGAATTAAGGCATAGGAAGAAAACCTGTGGTTCTCCCATTAAGTACCCATTTCCCAGTTATTTTGCATATTTGAGGAAAATAATCAGGATGTGACATACATTTAAGGACATCAGGGATTTTATACCTAATAAGTCACATAGCTCCATCAGAAGCAAGTTCCCAACTCATCGTTTTCATGTTTTTGAAGTGATATCAAATCTTCCCATAATTTTTTCATTATCCTAATTTGTCAACTTAGTTAATCAATTTTCCAATGATTCCTGGTATCAATGTTAGTAGAGGAACCCAAACTACAAATTCTCAGATTTTCCTGAGGCTAAAGGAAAGCTCACAGAACTAGTTGTTAATAATTTACTTCTAACATATATATACTTATAACAATGAACCATCATATTTAACATGTTTAGAAAAAATAATAATTGTAAAGTTTAGTAGAGTGGTTTGAACTAAAGTAAAATAATTTATGAAACTGGGGTATTCAATACCCATGGCATATGGTAAAAGGCTGAAATTCTTGGACCTGAGGTCATGGATATGTAGAATTGTTGAATCTATCTGACTCAGAGCCAGTGACTGAAAAGTTTTGAGAAAATAAAATTACTGAGAGCAGGAAAAGGGCTAAAAATATAGGAAATGTCATAAAACATTTACTGGTTAAATTAAAATAGGTTAAGATCCTGGTTTTGTTTTTTTGTGTGTGTGTGTGTGATTTGTTTTTGTGCCACACCCAGTGATGCTCAGGGGTTACTCCAGGCAATGCGTTCAGAAATTGTTCCTAGTTTGGGGGACCATATGGGAAGTCAGGGCCTAATCTCAGTCTGTTGTGGGTGAGCCACATCCAAAGCAAATGCCCTGCTGCTGCGCCTTCATTTCGGCCCCAAGATTCTGTTTCTAACTGCTTAAGTGTAACAAGTCTGTTAGAAATAATTAAGAGATCTTAAAGTAATATGAAACTTGATCGACTTTATACTTTTTATAATTTAATTTTTTTGTTGCACTTAAAACAATTCATTTCTCAAAAGTGATTTTGTGTTTCAAGCTACATCCTTAGCAGAACCTCTTTCTTCTTCACACTGGACTCAAAGACCACCCAATATCAGTTCTTTCACTTATTCTTTCTATCAGTATACTTTCTCCTGATAACATATATATATATCTATATAATATATAGATGCTGACATCTATATATTAATGGCAACTGAAGCTTTGAATTTACTTATTTATGTGATGCGTGAACCTAAACTAGCCCTTTACAGTGTATAAGTAATATGTTACCAAATCTGTTTATAATAAGGGTTCCTAATTTTTTTTTATTTTGGCCACACCCAGTGACACTCAGAGATTACTCATGGCTATGAGCTCAGAAATTGCTCCTGGCTTGGCGGACCGTATGGGATGCCAGGGGATAGACCCACTGTCTGTCCTAGGCTAGCTCTGGCAAGACAGTCGCAAATGCCTTACCACTCTGCACCACTGTTCCAGCCCCAAAGGTCCCTAATTCTTATCTGCTATATTAAACACAACTAGGTATTTATTTCACTTCCAAGGTACCCACCCAAGTTTTTGTTGTTATATAACACACATTATTTCATTTAAGAATAGTGTCTTGCACTTCTCTGAGGAAGACCAACAGATGGCCAACAGACACATGAAAAGATGTTCATTATCACTTAAAATTAAGGAAATTGAAATGAGATATTATTTTATGCCAGTAAGGATGACACATATTAAAAATGCTGGGGACAATCTCTGTTGGCGGGGACATGATGAGAAAGAAACTCTCATCCATTGCTGGTGGGAATGCTGCCTGATCCAACCCCTATAGAAAACAATATGGAGGGCTCTCAGTAAATTCAAAATTGAGCAGCCTCATGACCCAGCAATCCCTCTTTTGGATATCTATTCTCAGGGCAGAAAAATATTCATCCAAAAGGATGTATTTACACTGCTATTTATTGCAGCTTTCAGTACAATGGCTAAGACTTTGAATTAAACTAGATGTCTAACAACAAATGAGTAAATCATGAAGATGTAGTACATATATACAATAGAATATTACATAGCTGTAAGGAATAATGCAATCATGCAATTTGCAGTAATATGGATGGAACTGGAATATACTATGTTAAATGAAGTAAGCCAGAAGAAGGATAAATGCAGAATGATATCACTTATATGTGGTATTTAGAATATCTGCATGAAGAAATGCAATGGTCTAAATAAGAGTTGTCTCAAATATCCTTGGCCCCAAAGTATAGCAAAGAAAAGGAAAGAAACTAAATGGAGGAGTAGAAACACAAATATTAAAGGATGAGGGCCAGGGGCCAAGCAGTCTGAGGTGCATCAGTGGGTTAAAGAAAAAAAAAAAGGACAGAACTAAATATCCAAACCAAAGTCAAGAACAATGGAATCAAGAGACCATACTCTAACAATCTAAATGGCCCTGTTATACTGGCAGCCTGGGGGCAAAAGATAGTGGTCTGGGTACAGTCTAGAAAAATTGGTGGAGGGAGGTTGACACTGACTGGCCCTGATTCATTGTATGTCTGAAACTGAACTATGAAGAACTTTTTAAATCATAATGGCTTCAATAAAATTTATAAAACTATAAAAAATAAAACATAGCTCATTGAATTGAACAAAGTCACTGTGATAAGAAATAAAATAATAAATATTCTTTTTTAAAATTTTTAAATATTTTTGTTTGTTTTGTTTTGTTTTTGTTTTTTTTTTTTTAAAATAAGAATTCATTTAAAGGACAAAATTAATTAACATAATGAGGCAAACCAACACAACACGATATAACAACACAACATAACTAATAATATAATTGCTATAATAATAATACATATAAGTCAAAAAAAAGCCTCCGACCAAAAAAAAAAAAAAAAAAAAAAAAAAAAAAAACCACAATTTTTTTTTTTTTTTTCATAATGGCTTACATATCTTTCACTATAATATTCCGGATACCTATTCACATTGAATCAGGGGAATACCCATCACCTAATATGTCCTCTTCCCAATCAAAAATCAAATATGCTGAAAATAGGCAAAGTCCTTTCTAGAAGCTTCCAACCTCAGTTTGAGAGAGGATGTGAAAAAAGTAATTAAAATACCACAACAATACCAAAAAAAATATCAAATTAAATAACCGATAAGCACTACAGCAATAAAGGCAAACACCACACAGTAGTCTCGGTTCTGAAATCCAATCATACTCAAGTACAAAAAGAAAGAAAAAGACTAAACAAAATAAAATAAAATAATATTGGAGACATCAACCGTAATCTCCACACCAAAATAAAGATGTCAATGTTCTAGGTGTTTCAGAAAAGTGCTACCATTCTGTGTTTTTCTTTTGTCCTCTGACTTACTTCGTTTAACATAACATGATCTAGGTCCATCCACGTTGCTGCAAAGTCTGTGATTGTATCATTTCTAACTGCCATGTAATATTCCATTGTATATATGTACCACATCTTAATGATCCATTCATCTGTTGTTGGGCATCGAGGTTGTTTCCAAGATTTGGCTATTATACTGAGTGCTGCAATAAATAGTGGGGTGCATACGTATTTTGGAATGAATGTCCTTCCATCTTGGGGATATATGCCTAGAAGAGCAATTGCTGGGTCAAATGGCAGCTCAATTCTGAGTTCTTTGAGCACTCTCCAGACTTTTCTCCATAGATGTTGGACCAAGGGGCATTCCCACCAGCAATGAATGAGAGTTCCCTTCATACCACATCCTCTCCAACAAAGGTTGTTCCCAGTATTTTTGATGTGAGCCAACCTCACTGGTGTGAGGTGGTATCTCATTGTTGTCTTGATTTGGATCTCCCTGATGATGAGTGAAGGTGAGCATGTTTTCATGTATTTGTTGGCCATCCTTCTCTCTTCCTCAGAGAAATGTCTATTCATTTCGTCTCCCCATTTTTTTATGGCTTCGTTTGGTTTTGAAGGGCTCAGGTTTCTGAGCGCTTTGTATGTTCTAGATATCAGCCCTTTATCTGATATATCAGGTGAAAAAATTTTTTCCCATTCTGTTAGCTGTCTTCTTGCTTTAAGTAGGGTTTCTTTTGACATGCAGAAGCTTTTTAGTTTAATATAGTCCCATTTGTTTATAGTTGATGCTAACGTTCTTGCCATTGGTGCTCCATTCTCAAAGACCCTTTTGATATAAAGGTCTTCGAGTGTTCTGCCTATTTTATTCTCGATAAACTTTATAGATTCAGGTCTGATTTCCAGATCTTTGATCCATTTTGAGTTGACTTTTGTATAAGGAGTGAGATATGGGTCGATTTTCACTTTCGTGCATATGAGTTTCCAGTTGTACCAACACCATTTGTTGAATAGGCTTTCTTTGTTCCATTTCATATTCTTGCCTCTTTTATCAAATATTAATTGGCTATATATCTGGGGGTTTATGTCTGGGAATTCTGTTCTAATCCACTGGTCTGAGGTCCTGTCTCTGTTCCAGTACCATGCTGTTTTTAATACTATAGCTTTATAGTATAGTTTCAAGTTAGGTAAGGAGATGCCTCCCAACTTCTCATTTTTCAGAATGTGTTTAGCTATCCTGGGTCTTTTATGGTTCCAAATGAATTTTATAATTGATTGTTCTATTTCTTTAAAAAATTGTGTCTGGATTTGGATAGGAATTGCATTAAATCTATATAGCAGTTTGGGCAAAATAGTCATTTTGACTATGTTAATTCTACCTATCCATGAGGATGGGATGTTCTTCCATTTCTTTAGATCGTCTTCAATTTCTTTCTGAAGTGTTTTGAAGTTTCCCTGGTATAGATCTTTCACTTCTCTTGTAAGATTGATTCCTAGGTATTTGATATTTTTTGATACTATCTTAAATGGAATTGTATTTTTAATCTCTCTCTCCTCAACTTCATTGTTTGTATATAAAAACGCTACTGTCTTTTGTGTATTGACTTTGTATCCAGCCACTTTACTGTATTGGTTGATTGTTTCTAGGAGTTTTTCTGTGGATTCTTTAGGGTTTTTGATGTATATCATCATATCATCAGCAAATAGAGCTAGCTTGTGTTCCTCTTTCCCTACTTGAATTCCTTTGATTCCCTTCTCTTGTCGGATTGCTATTGCTAAGACTTCTAAGGTTATATTGAATAAGAGTGGAGAGAGTGGACAGCCTTGCCTAGTTCCTGACCTTAGTGGGAATGCCTCTAGTTTCTCACCATTAAGTATAATGTTGGCTGTAGGCTTTTCATAAATAGCTGTAACTATCTTAAGGAAGGTGCCTTCTAACCCTATTTTGCTAAGTGTCTTTAACATGAACGGATGTTGGATTTTGTCAAACGCCTTCTCTGCATCGATTGATATGATCATGTGGTTTTTGTCCTTCATATTGTTGATGTGGTGTATAATGTTAATTGATTTGCGTATGTTGAACCAACCTTGCATTCCTGGGATGAATCCCACTTGATCGTGATGTATGATTTTTTTGATGAGGTGTTGGATTCGGTTTGCTAAGATTTTGTTAAGTATCTTTGCATCAATGTTCATTAGTGAGATTGGTCTGTAGTTTTCTTTTTTGGTGGTGTCTTTGCCTTCTTTAGGAATAAGTGTGATATTAGCCTCATAAAAGGAGTTGGGGAGGATTCCTGTTTTTTCTATGGTTTTGAAAAGTCTATGGAACAGTGGTAATAAGTCTTCTTGAAATGTTTGATAGAATTCACCTGTAAATCCATCTGGGCCTGGGCATTTATTCTTAGGGAGTCTTTTAATTACGTCTTCAATTTCCTCTGAAGTGATTGGACTGTTTAGAGTCTCTAGGTCTTCCTTTTCCAGTCTTGGAAGAGGGTGTTTGTCCAAGAATCTGTCAATTTCTGGTGGGTTCTCTAGCCTAATTGAATATAGTTGTTCATAATATGATCTCATGATACGTTGTATTTCTTGGGGTTCTGTTGTAATCTCTCCCCTTTCATTCGTGATCCTAGTGATTTGGGTGTTTTCCCTCTTTTTTTTGGTAAGTTTTGCCAATGGTTTGTCTATCTTATTTATTTTTTCGAAAAACCAACTCCTGGTCTCATTGATTTTTTGTATTGTTTTCTTAGTCTCTATGTTGTTTATTTCTGCTCTGGTTTTTATGATTTCTTGCCTTCTGGTTGTGGTTGGATTTCTCTGTTGCTGTTGTTCCAATTCTTTGAGGTGATCTTTTAAACTGTTAGTTTTGTTATTTTCCTGTTTCTTAACATAGGCCTGTAATGCTATAAGTTTCCCCCTAAGTACTGCTTTTGCTGTATCCCATAAATTCTGACATGTTGTCTCTTCATTGTCATTCGTCTCAAGGAATCTTTTTATTTCCTCCTTGAGTTGTTCTTTGATCCAGCTGTTGTTAAGCAGTATGTTGTTCAATCTCCATGTATTAGTTTTCCTCCATTGCTTCTTTTTAGCATCAATTATAAGTTCTGTTGCATAGTGATCTGAAAGGGTACTTCTAATGATCCTTACCTTTGTGATCTTATATAGGTTGGCTTTGTATCCTAAGACATGGTCTATTCTGGAGAAAGTTCCATGTGGGTTTGAGAAGAATGTGTATTCTACTTTCTGGGGATGGAGGGCTCTATATAAGTCTATTAGCCCTAATTCTTCTAATTTTTCATTTAGAGCTCTTATTTCTTTACTATTTTTCTGTTTGGAGGATCTGTCCAGTGGTGTTAGTGGAGTGTTGAGGTCTCCTACTATTATCACAATTCCCTTCATGTGTTTCTCTAGGTTTGTCAGTAGTTGCCTCACATATTTTGGTGAATTTACATTAGGTGCATAGATATTGACCAGGGTTAGCATTTCTTGATCTAATGTTCCCCTGATCAGTAAGTAGTGCCCCTCCTTGTCTCTGATCACTTTCTTGAGGTTGAATACAATTTGGTCCGATATAAGAATGGCTGTCCCTGCTCTTTTTTGTTTTCCATTGGCCTGAATAATTACTTTCCATCCTTTAATTCTAAGCCTGTGCTTATCCTGTAACTGTAGATGTGTTTCTTGCAGACAGCAGAAGTCCGGTTTATTTTTCCTAACCCAGTTCTCTACTATGTGTCTTTTAATTGGAGAGTTTAGTCCATTAACATTTAGGGAAATTATTGATAGAGAGGACTGTTGTGCAGTTGTATTGTGTGGAGTGGTTGTTGTTACAATCGGGGGTTTGGATCTTGTAATTCGTCTCTAAGTAAGTCGCTTAGGATCGGCTTAGTTTGCACAAATAGTTCAAGTTCGTTCATATTTGTGAATGTTTTTAGTCTACCCTCCCATATGAATGATAGTTTTGCTGGGTATTGGACCCTGGGTTGGAAATTTCTTTCACTCAGTCGTTTAAATACGTCATTCCACTGTCTTCTTGCTTGAATTATTTCAAATGGGAGATCTGGTTTGATTCTTATATCCTTTCCTTTGTACTTGAGGTTTTTTTTCTCCCTTATTGCTTTCAGGAGTTCCTCTTTCTCTTTGTTTTTCGCCATTTGGATTATTATGTGTCTTGGTGTGGGTTTATTAGGGTCTACTTTATTAGGGACTCTCTTGACTTCTTGGATTTGTCCTAAATTGTCTTTCCAGAGGGTGGGAAAGTTCTCTGTTATTATCTCCCTGACTACTTGTTCTTCCCCCTTCCCTATTTCCTCCCCTTCTGGTATACCCACAATTCTTAGATTGTTTCTTTTGTCCTTGTTCATGAGATATTGGATTTTTCCTTCCAGTGCTTTGCCTTTTACTTCTTTGTTGGTTTCTTGATCATTTTTATATTGCAGTTTTCCTTCGAGTTCATCGATGTGCTTTTCCAACTCTTTGGTTCTACTCGTAAGGCTTGTTATTTTGTCTTTTAAATCCTTCACTTCTTTTTGTATGGAATCTCTCATGTTCTTTAACATTTCTTCTTTAATTTGGTTGAGTCGTTCGTCCATGAATTTCTTATACTCGGTTGCTAGGGTTTCTTTCATTCTGTTTAGTAATTCTTGCATTTCCTTCCTCATGGCCGCTTTTAGGTCTTCTTCCCATGAATCTGTGCGTTTTGGTGGGCTTGGAAACTTGATAGGGCTTGTCATGTTGTCTTCAGTTATAAGGGATCTCCTTGATTTACGCATAATTCTTTGTATTTAATGATATGTTTTGGAGTGCTATGACTTCTAAATTCGGCCTGCTTTGGTCTCCTTCCTGAAGGTTTTTCTAGCGGGGCTCACGCCTCCCCAGCCGGCCCTCAGGCGTCTCTGGGGGGAGGGGCACGTCCAAACGCCAAGCAAAAGGAGAGAAACTCACTCAAGCCTCCCCGGCCGGCCCTCAGGCGTCTCTGGGGGGAGGGGCACGACCTAACGCCAAGCAAAAGGAGAGAAACTCACTCAGGCCTCCCCGGCCGGCCCTCAGGCGTCTCTGGAGGGAGGGGCACGTCCAAACGCCAAGCAAAAGGAGAGAAACTCACTCAAGCCTCCCCGGCCGGCCCTCAGGCGTCTCTGGGGGGAGGGGCACGACCAAATGCCAAGCAAAAGGAGAGAAACTCACTCAAGCCTCCCCGGCCGGCCCTCAGGCGTCTCTGGGGGGAGGGGCACGACCAAACGCCAAGCAAAAAGTCAGAAACTCACTCAGGCCTCCCCGGCACTCAGGCGTCTCTGGAGGGAGGGGCACGACCTAACGCCAAGCAAAAGGAGAGAAACTCACTCAGGCCTCCCCGGCCGGCCCTCAGGCGTCTCTGGGGGGAGGGGCACGACCAAACGCCAAGCAAAAAGTCAGAAACTCACTCAAGCCTCCCCGGCCGGCCCTCAGGCGTCTCTGGGGGGAGGGGCACGTCCAAACGCCAAGCAAAAGGAGAGAAACTCACTCAAGCCTCCCCAGCCGGCCCTCAGGCGTCTCTGAGGGGAGGGGCACGACCTAACGCCAAGCAAAAGGAGAGAAACTCACTCAGGCCTCCCCGGCCGGCCCTCAGGCGTCTCTGGAGGGAGGGGCACGTCCAAACGCCAAGCAAAAGGAGAGAAACTCACTCAAGCCTCCCCGGCCGGCCCTCAGGCGTCTCTGGGGGGAGGGGCACGACCTAACGCCAAGCAAAAGGAGAGAAACTCACTCAGGCCTCCCCGGCCGGCCCTCAGGCGTCTCTGGAGGGAGGGGCACGTCCAAACGCCTTTAAATATTTTTATTTATTTAAACACCTTGACTACAAATATGATTGTAGAACATTCTTTTTTAAAAATCAAATAAGTCAGCTGATATCACACTACTCAATTGACTATAGAAGTTGAGGACTGGTGTTGACCTAATCTGGTCTAATAAGAAAGTATTTGCACAATAATTATAATACAAAAGAAATTAATAATTTGTTCAATTAATATTAAATAGCTAGAAGAAATAAGATAAGTAAGAAATATTTATCTTTTATTTGACTTCTTGAAATTACTTTTACACTTCTAGTCTCCCCCAACTCTCCTTTCTTCTCCTTGAGTACTTACTAATGTCTTTGTTTCTTTGCTTTTTTCCACTTTTGTCTTTAGATTTTCTTGCCAAGTACTTTATTAAACATTTTATTGAAATAGTAAAATGATCTCCCTCAGAGGAATGTCATGAGTAGATAACTATGAAATTATATGTATTCAAAACATAGATGCTGTTTTATGGGTGTCAAATCTATTTAGGTTCAATACTTTAAATATACATCGAGTACAGATATAGATATATTTCAATCAAATAGATGTTTGAAGTTAATAGATTATACTATTTCATGTCTGTATAGATTAATTTTTATATTTGGCATGGGGTTTGGTAAAATACACAATATAATAATTAGAAAGGGTATTAAAATTCTAGCCCTATTACTCTCAGGCCAATACTTGAAGTGGAACTGCACAATTACTTCTCCCTTTGGGCTTTGCTTTGGAGGAATGTGGCAGACATTAGGGACAGTCTTAAATTATAGGAACATAGTTTTCTTACTGATTGCATATGAGGGTTATATACAAAACCTTTAAAGACCTTAATTTAAAATTAGTTTTGGATCAACACCTGGTGGTGTTCAGGGATTGCTCCTGACTCAATGCTTAGCAGTTGCTCTGAGAGTGCTCAGGAGATCATATGGTGACAGATCAAACCCAGGCCTCTCTTGCCTGCAAAGTATTTGCTCAGCCCAGTGAGTTATCTCTCCAAGTCAAGTTAACTATTGTTACACATCGATAAAATAAACTGAGTATCTCAGTGCTCCTATATATTAAATTATTGTTTTATGCATTTATTTATAAGAATGTTTGAATTTATATTAAACAAATAAAAGACAATAGCCAGTAAATAATCCTTTGTCTACAATTCTTAAAGTTTTTGATACGAAGATTTCTTTAAACTTACTAAATTTCTAGTTTCCCAAACTTTTGATTACCTATATACTACAGTATACGCTGAGTTATAACTCGAGTATAAGTATTCGGCTTATACTGGGGTTATACAGGTTATTTGGTTGAGTGCACACACAACGAAATGTACACGGTCTCCAGTGGTGTTCTGCTGTCTGCTGGAGGGAACGGTGCTTCAGCTCAGTCCGCAAGTCGCAGCTGAGATGAAGAGGTAGTGGCTGAACTGAACTGTATGCCACTAATCTATTTAAGCCAAAATATTCTGCACTTTGTATGAGACTGGCAGCAGTGATGATGATATCTGCGAACTCAGTGATGATGACAATGTCTATGCTGATCCCCTCACCTCAGATACAGCTGAAGCTGTTTGGACATACAGACGATAATGAGGAGGAATCCAGTTTTGAAGGATTTTAACCTTTGTGATTTAGTTTGATTACCTGTAAGCTATAGTTTTCTGCACTTTATTTAAAGTTTTAAAGTTTTTGTTGTTAGTTTAGTTTTTCTTTAGCAATAAATATGGAAAACCATTTAAGCTACTGATTCCTTAATTATTGTAATTGTTTTGGATATATACTTATTTATTATTTTTTGATATTTCTTTTATTTTTTTTAATTTCTTTTATTTTTTTATTTAAACACCTTGATTACATACATGATTGTGTTTGGGTTTCAGTCATGTAAAGAACACCACCCATCACCAGTGCAACATTCCCATTACCAATGTCCCAAGTCTCCCTCCTCCTTACCCGACCCCCGCTTGTACTCTAAACAGGCTCTCCATTTCCCTATTACATTCTCATTATTAGGACAGTTCAAAATGTAGTTATTTCTCTAAGTAAACTCATCACTCTTTGTGGTGAGTTTCCTGAGGTGAGCTGAAACTTCCAGCTCTTTTCTCTTTTGTGTCTGAAAATTGTAATTGCAAGAATGTCTTTCATTTTTCTTAAAACCCATAGATGAGTGAGACAATTATGCGTTTTTCTCTCTCTCTCTGACTTATTTCACACAGCATAATAGATTCCATGTACATCCATGTATAGGAAAATGTCATGACTTCATCTCTCCTGAGAGCTGCATAATATTCCATTGTGTATATTTACCACAGTTTCTTTAGCCATTCGTCTGATGAAGGGCATCTTGGTTGTTTCCAGAGTCTTGCTATGGTAAATAGTGCTGCAATGAATATAAGTGTAAGGAAGGGGTTTTTGTATTGTATTTTTGTGTTCCTAGGGTATATTCCTAGGAGTGGTATAGCTGGATCATATGGGAGCTCGATTTCCAGTTTTTGAAGGAATCTCCATATCACTTTCCATGAAGGTTGAACTAGACGGCATTCCACCAGCAGTGGATAAGAGTTCCTTTCTCTGCACATCCCCGCCAACACTGATTATTCTCATTCTTTGTGATGTGTGCCATTCTCTGTGGTGTGAGGTGGTATCTCATCATTGTTTTGATTTGCATCTTTCTGATGATTAGTGATGTAGAGCATTTTTTCATGTGTCTTTTGGCCATTTGTATTTCTTCTTTGTCAAAGTGTCTGTTCATTTCTTCTCCCCGTTTTTTGATGGGATTAGATGTTTTTTTCTTGTAAAGTTCTGTCAGTGCCTTGTATATTTTGGAGATTAGCCCCTTATCTGATGGGTATTGGGTGAATAGTTTCTCCCACTCAGTGGGGGCTCTTGTATCCTGGGCACTATTTCCTTTGAGGTGCAGAAGCTTCTCAGCTTAATATATTCCCATCTGTTAATCTCTGCTTTCACTTGCTTGGAGAGTGCAGTTTCCTCCTTGAAGATGCCTGTAATGTCCTGAAGAGTTTTGCCTATGTGTTGTTCTATGTATCTTATGGTTTTGGGTCTGATATCGAGGTCTTTAATCCATTTGGATTTTACCTTCGTACATGATGTTAGCTGGGGGTCTAAGTTCAATTTTTTGCAAGCGGCTATCCAGTTGTGCCAACACCACTTGTTGAAGAGGCTTTCCCTGCTCCATTTAGAATTTCATGCCCCTTTATAAAAATTAGGTGACTGTATGTCTGGGGAACATTTTCTGAGTATTCAAACCTATTCCACTGATCTGAGGGCCTGTCCTTATTCCAATACCATGCTGTTTTGATAACTATTGCTTTGTAGTCAAGTTTAAAGTTGGGGAAAGTAATTCCTCCCATATTCTTTTTCCCAATGATTGCTTTAGCTATTCTAGGGTGTTTATTGTTCCAAACGAATTTCAAAAGTGCCTGATCCACTTCTTTGAAGAATGTCATGGGTATCTTTAGAGGGATAGCATTAAATCTGTATAATGCCTTGGGGAGTATTGCCATTTTGATGATGTTCATCCTGCCAGTCCAAGAGCAGGGTATGCGTTTCCATTTCCGCATGTCCTCTCTTATTTCTTAGAGAAGAGTTTTATAGTTTTGTTTGTATAGGTCCTTCACATTTTTAGTCAAGTTGATTCCAAGATATTTGAGTTTGTGTGGCACTATTGTGAATGGGGTTGTTTTCTTAATGTCCATTTCTTCATTATTACTATTGGTGTATAGAAAGGCCATTGATTTTTGTATGTTAATTTTGTAGCCTGCCATCATGCTATATGATTCTATTGTCTCTAGAAGCTTTCTGGTAGAGTCTTTAGGGTTTTCTAAGTAGAGTATCATGTCATCTGCAAACAGTGAGAGTTTGACTTCTTCCTTTCCTATTTGAATTCCCTTGATATCTTATTCTTGCCTAATCGCTATAGCAAGTACTTCCAGTGCTATGTTGAATAGGAGTGGTGAGAGACGACAGCCATGTCTTGTGCCAGAATTTAGAGGGAAGGCTTTTAATTTTTCTCCATTGAGGATAATGTTTGCCACTGGCTTGTGGTAGATGGCCTTAAATATATTGAGAAAGGTTCCTTCCATTCCCATCTTGCTGAGAGTTTTGATCAAGAATGGGTGTTGGACCTTATCAAATGCTTTCTCTGCATCTATTGATATGATCATGTGGTTTTTATTTTTCTTGTTATTGATGTGTATTATGCTGATAGATTTATAGATGTTAAACCATCCTTGCATTCCTGGGATGAAACCTACTTGATCATAGTGGATGATCTTCTTAATGATGCATTGAGTCCTATTTGCCAGGATATAGTTGAGGATCTTTGCATCTGCATTCATCAGCGATATTTGTCTGTAATTTTCTTTTTTTTTTTGTAGCATCTCTGTCTGGTTTAGGTATCAAGGTGATGTTGGCTTCATAAAAGCTATTTGGAAGTGTTTCCGTTTGTTAAATTTCATGAAAGAGTCTTGCCAGGATTGGTAGTAGTTCCTCTTGAAAAGTTTGAAAGAATTCATTAGTGAATCCATCTGGGCCTGGGCTTTTGTTTTTCGGTAGACATTTGATTACCATTTTAATTTCATCAATGATGATGGGGGAGTTTAGATATGCTACATCCTCTTCCTTCAACCGCGGAAGATTATAAGGGTCCAAGTATTTATCCATTTCTTCCAGGTTCTCATGTTTAGTGTCATAGAGTTTCTCAAAGTAGTTTCTGATTACCCTTTGAATCTCTGTCATATCAGTAGTGATCTCTCCTTTTTCATTCCTAATATGAGTTATCAAGTTTCTCTATCTCTCTTTCTTTGTTAGTTTTGCCAGTGGTCTATCAATCTTCTTTATTTTTTCAAAGAACCAACTTCTGCTTTCGTTTATCTTTTAGGTTTTTTTTTGGGTTTCCACTTCATTGATTTCTGCTCTCAGCTTTGTTATTTCCTCTGTCTTCCTATTTTTGGGTCCTTTGGTTGAGCACTTTCTAGTTCTATTAGCTGTGTCATTAAGCTACTCAGGTAAGCTCCTTCTTCCTTCCTGATGTGTGCTTGCAAAGCTATAAATTTTCCTCTCAGTACTGCTTTTGCTGTGTCCCATAAGTTCTGATAGTTTGTGTCTTTATTGTCATTTCTTTCGAGGAACCTTTTTATTTCCTCCTTGATTTCATCTCGGACCCACTGGTTATTCAGTATGAGGCTGTTTAACTTCCAGGTATTAAAGTGTTTCTTCTGTGTTCCTTTGGAATTCACAAATAATTTCAGAACCTTGTGGTCAGCGAAGGTAGTCTGCAAAATTTCTATCCTCTTAACATTATGGAAGTATGTTTTATGTGCCAGCATGTAGTCTATCCTGGAGAATGTCCCATGTACATTGGAGAAGAATGTGTATCCAGGTTTTTGGGGATGGAGTGTCCTATATATATCCACTAGGCCTCTTTCTTCCATTTCTCTCCTCAGGTCTAGTATATTCTTGTTGGGTTTCAGTCTGGTTGACCTATCCAGTGTTGAGAAAGCCATGTTGAGGTCCCCCACAATTATTGTGTTGTTATTGATATTATTTTTCAGATTTGTCAACAGTTGTATTAAATACTTTGCTGGCCCCTCATTTGGTGCATATATGTTTAGGAGAGTTATTTCTTCCTGCTCTACATACCCCTTGATTAATATAAAATGTCCATCTTTGTCCCTTACAACCTTCCTGAGTATAAAGTTTGCATTATCTGATATTAGTATGGCCACTCCAGCTTTTTTATGGGTGTTGTTTGCTTGGATAAGTTTTCTCCAGCCTTTTATTTTGAGTCTATGTTTGTTCTGGCTATTCAGGTGCATTTCTTGTAGGCAGCAGAAGGTTGGATTGAGTTTTTTGATCCATTTAGCCACTCTGTGTCTCTTGATTGGTGCATTTAGTCCATTGACATTGAGAGAAAGAATTGTCCTGGGATTTAATGCCATCTTTTTATCGAAATTTGGTGTGTCTTTTGGTTAGTCTTGTCTTAAATTAGGTCTTTCAGTTTTTCTCGTAAGACTGGTTTTGAGTCTGTAAGATTTCTGAGCTGCTTTTTGTCTGTGAAACCATGTATTCTTCCATGAAACCAGAAAGTGAGTTTTGCTGGGTTCAGTATTCTAGGTGAAGCATTCATTTCATTCAGTCTTGTCACAATGTCCCACCACTGCTTTCTGGCCTTGAGTGTTTCTGGTGACAGGTCTGCTGTAAATCTCAAGGATGCTTGCTTAAATGTAATTTCCCCTTTTGATCTTGCTGTTTTCAGGATTCTGTCTCTATCTGTGGGATTTGTCATTGTGACTAGGATGTGTCTTGGTGTGGTTTTTCTGGGTTCTCTTTTGGTTGGTACTCTTTGAGCATGCAGGATTTGATCACATATATTCTTTAGCTCTGGAAGTTTCTCTTTAATGATGTTCTTGACTCTTGATTCTTCCTGGAAATTTTCTTCCTGGGTCTCTGGGACTCCAATGATTCTTAAGTTGTTTCTGTTGATCTTATCATAGACTTCTATCTTAATCTGTTCCCATTCTTTGACTAATTTTTCCATTGTCTGTTCATTTGCTTTAAGTTTTTTTTCCAATCTCTCCTGCTGTATGGAATTGTTATGTATCTCATCTTCCACAGCACCAAGTCTATTCTCAGCTTCTAATACCCTGTCCCACAGCTTACAGATTTTGTCATTCACTTCATTTACTGATTTTTTTCAGGCCTGTTAGTTGACATGTTATTTCAGTTTAGAGTTTTGTGATTTCTGTCTTCATATTTTCTTGGTTCTTATTAGTGTTCTGTTCAACTCGATCCATGGTTTCTTTGAGTTCTTTGAGCATCTTCCATATTGCTATTCTAAAGTCCTTCTTTGAGAGGTTGATTAGTTGGTTGGTCATTATCTGGTCCTCAGAATTGTCATCTTCATTCTCTATATCTGATGCTGGCCTGCGTTGTTTCCCCATTGTCCCACTTGTATTGTGGTTTTTTCTACGTGTTTGGTGCAATTCATTGGCTATATGATGCAGGCACCACTCTCTTCTGGCTCCGCCCTTTCTGGATGGGCCGACTTGCCTCTAAGGGAGGGGAGTCCTCCGTGGATGAAGCCTCACACTTGATCAAATCTTAGGCCCGAGCACGCAGCAGAGAAGGCAGTCCGGAGAGAAATGCTTGCTTCTGTGATCCAGCACGGTTTTTAGTGTGATTTTTTTCTTCTTGTTGCGATGGTGTTCTTTTTCGCTTACTTGCAGGGTAGCTTCAGAATGCAGTTTTTTGGGGGGTTCACTTCCCAGGCCTCTGAGGAGAGCCGCTCGCTGGGTAGCTTCAGAATGGAGTTTTTGGGGGTTTGCTTCCCAGGGCTCTGAGGAGAGTCTCAGGATTCAGAAAAGACAAAGAAGCACGGGGCAGGGCTCCCTTCAGGTCCTCAGCCTCCTCAGAAGAAGCACAGCCAGGCGGGGACTCTGCAAGTGAGTCAATCAGCACTTTACCTGGCAGTCCCCGAGGTCAGCCACCTCTTACTCACTCACCCGCTTGCTGGGTAGCTTCTGAATGGAGTTTTTGGGGGTTCGCTTCCTAGGGCTCTGAGGAGAGCTCCAAGGATTCAGAAAAGACAGAGAAGCACAGGGCAGGGCTCCCTTCATTTCCTCAGTTTCCTCAGAAGAAGCACGGCCAGGCGCGGACTCTTCAAGTGAGTCAATCAGCACTTAACCTGGCAGTCCCCACGGTCAGCCATTTTTTACTCACTCTGAATTGTATTTTTAATCCCTCTCTCCTCGACTTCGTTGTTTGTGTATAGAAACGCTACTGTCTTTTGTGTATTGACTTTGAATCCAGCCACTTTGCTATATTGGTTAATTGTTTCTAGGAGTTTTACTGCAGACTCTTTAGGATTTTCAATATATATCATCATATCATCTGCAAATAGAGATAGTTTGAGTTCCTCTTTCCCAATTTGGATTCCTTTGATTCCCTTCTCTTGTCAGATTGCTATTGCTAGGACTTCTAAGGTTATATTGAATAAGAGTGGAGAGAGTGGACAGCCTTGCCTAGTTTCTGACCTTAGTGGGAATGCTTCTAGTTTCTTGCCATTAAGTATAATGTTGGCTGTAGGCTTTTCATAGATAGCTGTAACTATCTTGAGGAAGGTTCCTTCTAACCCTATTTTGCTGAGTGTCTTTAACATGAAAAGGTGTTGGATTCTGTCAAATGCTTTCTCTGCGTCAATTGATATGATCATGTGGTTTTTGTCTTTCTTGTTGTTGATGTGATGTATAATGTTGATTGATTTGTGTATGTTGAACCAACCTTACATTCCTGGTATAAAACCCACTTGGTCATGATGTATGATCTTTTTGAGGAGGTGCTGGATTCGGTTTGCTAAGATTTTGTTGAGTATCTTTGCATCTATGTTCATTAGTGAGATTGGTCTGTAGTTTTCTTTCTTGGTGGTGTCTTTGCCATCTTTGGGAATGAATGTGATATTAGCCTCATAAAAGGAATTGGGGAGGATTCCTGTTTTTTCTATGGTTTGGAAGAGCCTATGGAAAAATGGTATTAGGTCTTCTCAGAATGTTTGGTAGAATTCACCTGTAAATCCATCTGGGCCTGGACTTTTGTTCTTAGGGAGCTTCTTAATTACATCTTCAATTTCCTCTGCGGTGATTGTTCTGTTTAGGCTTTCTAGTTCTTCCTTTTCCAGTCTCGGAAGATGGTATTTTTCAAAGAATCTGTCAATTTCTACTGGGTTCTCTAGCCTAGCTGAGTATAGTTGTTCATAGTATGATCTCATGATATGTTGTATTTCTTGGGGTTCTGTTTTAATCTCTCCCCTTTCATTTGTGATCCTACTAATTTGGGTGTTTTCCCTCCGTTTTTTTTTGTTGTTGTTGTTGAGTTTTTCCAGTGGTTTGTCTATCTTGTTTATTTTTTTTAAAAAACCAACTCCTGGTTTCATTGATTTTTTGTATTGTTTTCTTAGTTTCTATGTTGTTTATTTCTTGCCTTCTAGTTATGGTTGGATTTCTCTGTTGCTGTTGTTCCAATTCCTTGAAGTGATCGTTTAAACTGTTGATTTTGTCATTTTCCTGTTTCTTGACATAGGCCTGTATTGCTATGAGTTTCCCCCCTAATTACTGTTTTTGCTGTGTCCCACAAATTTTGACAAGTTGTCTCTTCATTATTATTTGTCTCAAGGAATCTTTTTATTTCTTCCTTGAGTTGTTCTTTGATCCAGCTGTTGTTGAGCAGTATGTTGTTTAATCTCCAGGTATTAGTTTTTCTCTATTGCTTTTTCTTGAAGTCAATTTTGACCTCTGTTGCATAGTGATCTGATAGGGTACTTCTAATGATTCTTACATTTGTGGTCTTATATAGGTTGGCTTTGTATCCTAAGACATGGTCTATTCTGGAGAAGGTTCCATTTGGGCTTGAGAAGAATGTGTATTCTGCTTTCTGGGGATGGAGGGCTCTATAAAAGTCTATTAGCCCTAGATCTTCTAATTTTTCATTTAGAGCTCTTATTTCTTTGCTATTTTTCTGTTTGGTAAATCTGTCCAGTGGTGATAGTGGAGTATTGAGGTCCCCTACTATTATCACATTTTCCTTCATGTGTTTCTCCAGATTTCAGAGCAGTTGCCTCACATATTTTGCTGACTCTACATTAGGTGCATAGATATTGACCAGGGTTAGTATCTCTTGATCTAATGTTCCCCTGATTAGTAAGTAGTGCATGGTCAAATTTTAACCAAGAAATATGAGGGTGTTCAATAAGTGCAAATTAATGCAATATTTCATATCAACAAAAGGAAAAAAAGAGCATTCAATCAATCCGCTTGATGTAAATAAGTCTTTTTTTATTTGGTTTTGAGCCACACTTGACTGTTACTCAGGTGTTACTCCTGGCAGGCTCTGGGGATATATGGGATGCTAGGAATCAGCTGTGTGCAAGGTAAATGCCCTACCCGTTCTTGTATCTGTCTGGCCCTAGGAGAGAAGGCTTTTGACATGGTTGAGCATCCATGATGGTTAAAAACACTCTCAAAATAACAGGGACAGAAGGAACATACCTCAAAATAGTAAAGCAATCTACAACAAATTCATAGCCAATATCATACTAAATAGAAATGAAGCTTTTCCCTGATATAAGGCACAAGGCAAGGACATCCACTATCTCTACTGTTATTCAATATAGTATTTCAATATTATTCAATGTAGCATTTGAGTCAGAAAAGAGAAAGAGATCAAGAAAGTTAAACTGAAAATAAATTAAACTACCATGTATTTCTAAATAACATGAAAATATACTTAGAAAACCCAAAAAACCCCACAAAAATTCCTAGAAAAAACAAACCTATATAGTAAGGTTCAGATTACACAATCAACACAAAATCCTATGATACTTATGTATGTGAATAATAAGCTAAACTATACAAAATACAGCAGAAAGGATATTTATCTTTATGCCAATGAAATGTTTGTTATAAAACATGTGAAGTGTTATTTTCATTAATAGAGCTCTTGTTTAGTCATCCACACTGAGTGAAAAACTTCTCAGTGGGCCTACTGGTGAAATATTCCTTTAGAAATCTTGAGATTCCTCTTATTTACTGGTGTGACACTCTACCAAAGTTCCCAGCATGCATTCCATACCTCCACCTTTAGCCTCTTGGTCTACTAGTGTAACAGGTTCATTTTACATTTAGCTTGTTATAATTCAGGTCTCTTGATTCTATTGTCATTGACTTTGGCTTGGGTATTTAGAATTGCCCATTTTATTTCTACTCAATTCTCCTGAGACCACTTGGCCCCTTGGTCCCATCTACTTTTTTTTCTTTTCTTAATTTGTAGTTAATCATAAAAATATGAGGCAGAACAAAATGATTCAAGTTCTAAGGTTCTATGAAAATGAAATGGAGCCCCTATCTAGAGGATTTAAATAAAATTAAAAGAAGAAAAAAAGGAGAACATATGTGGCAAGTTTTTTTGTTGTTGTTGTTGTTTAGTATAGGCTCAGTAAACATTGCGGAAATTAGAAAGGAAATGTCGGGCCCAGAAAGATAGCACAGTGGTGTTTGCCTTGCAAGCAGCTGATCCAGGATCAAAGGTGGATGGTTCAAATCCCGGTGGCCCATATGGTCCCCCGTGCCTGCCAGGAACTATTTCTGAGCAGACAGCCAGGAGTAACCTCTGAGCATTGCCGAGTGTGGCCCAAAAAACAAACAAACAAAACAAAAACAAAAAAGAAAGGAAATGTCATTGGCCTAAGAGATACAGTGTGTATCCACCATAAGACATACTGTCAAAAGACTAACTACAGAACTTAGATTTTTAATTTCTATTTCTATTTATAACAGTAATATTCTATGAAACTTCAGGTAAAGATAAATTCATGTAGTTCAATGCAATGTGGATGATATCAGAGAATATTTGGATGGAATTAGAAGGTAACATAGTAAGTAAAATAAATTAGAGGAGAAGAGCAAATATGCGATAATCTCATGCATCTATGGAATCTCTGTTCTAAACCCTGAAAAACTCTTGGCATCAGAATATAAAGCAAATTACTAACTTGTAGGGAGAGAAGGGGGAAAAGAAGACCAGATTAGAGATGACATGGCACAGTGATGTAGATTTGTAGGCACTTTGATTGTGGTTGGGTGCGACCCCCTAGGACCCTGCCCGCAGGGTGGACTGAGGATCACGAAGTAATTTGTGGGTCACGAGCGGGATCTGACAGAAAAAGGAGGAAAGAGGCTGAGAAAGAAATGAGCTCAAGTCAAGCTGGCTGATCAAGAGCTGAATTTATTAAGGCAAGACAAGCTTATATAGTTCTACAGTCCTACAGCATAAGGAAGTAGCTTTCAATACTTTTCCATGGTATAGAAAAGTAGGGGGGGTCGTTCAGGAAGGACTTTCCAGTTTTACAACATACCCTTATATCGCATAGACTTATATCGCACAGACATTCTTTCACAATGGTAGCTTAACAGGATGTGATCTTATCTTAGCAACTTGGGCAGTTTACTGGAGCATCTTGTGACTTGTTTGGTTAACATTTCTTTTAGGTCCAAGGGGTAAATGCCACAGTGGCCACCTGTCAGGTACACAGGCCTTATGTATCAGGCATCAGAGACTCCATTTTGCTCTCTAGCTCTAACAGCCTCCAACAGTTGGGTATAGTAACTTTGTATTTTAACACCATAAAAATTTAACATTATTTTAACTGCCTAAACTATAAAATAGAAACAAAATATATAATGTGATGTAGTCACTAATTAACTAGAAGATTCTTGGATTCATTCTTGCTTAGGCATTCACTATACTAAGAAATTACACATCAGTTAGTGCAATATTTTGTACTTATTTCAGAAACAAAGAAAACAAAGAAAATCTCATCTTAATATTATTTGTAAAATTCAATCCAATGGACCCATTAGTAGGATGTCAGAGACTATCAGGAATCCTCACATTAAAGTCTTCATAGATTTAAAGAACCAAATTAATGTTTTCTATAGTTATGGTCCATGATGATGACCATGGTAATAATGATGATAGAGACAGATAAAACAACAGATGATCTCAAGTTAGAGCTGTGAATTGTGAAGTCCTTACAGAATCTGGCTCTATGTAGCATCAACTTAATACCTGTTGTCTTGGGGAGAGTAAACTAGTTTTACTTTGAAATGCTTGAGCCTAATGGTATGAGGAACGAAAAGGATTTTCAGGCTTTTGAAACAAAGAGAAAAATATCTCCTTCATGTACTATCACTCTAAAAAAAAGCCCAACATAGTGTGCGTTTGTACCATCATGGATAATTTTCATACCAAGTTATGTGGTAGCATTTGGGCTTAGATATCAAACTGCTCACAGCAAAATGAAACCTAAAGTCATTTCAATCCCTTTTCCCGGAGAATATTCCAGCAAAAGAAATATATCTTGGAAGACTAAAATGTGTAACTACAAGCAAAGCACTTCATGAAATTGGACAAATGGAAGTTAAGGGTCATTAGTTCCTTTAGATGGCATTTTTCTGTTTTATCCATATTAAAGCCATATAGTAGAAAAGATGACAAAAGTCTAAAGTCTAATATTACTAACAGTATGTTGACAGAAATTCTTACCCTGAACTGACTGTTTAGCTTCTAAGATATTCATTTGGAAAGCCAAACTTGTCACTGACTAAGATCAATGACCAAAAAACAGATTTCAAATTATATTGTAAAATTAAGCTAAATTATGCATACTAAAACCTCTCACCTCAACATTGCCAAGTTACTCCTAGTTCTTTTTGCCTTGATCTCTGTGTGTCACAGTTTCCTTACTCCCCCTGTTATTTAACCAAAAATCAATCTTCTTTTGACACTTTTTCTGTCCTCAATTTTCCTAGAAATATGAAAATAACAACAAAGATCCCAGAGTACAGATTAGTTTTGGAAGCCAAATGCATCAAATGTTGCTTAAGGAAACTGATGGTTAAAAAGACCATTCTCTGGAGAGAAATGATGTACAAAACTTGAAAGTATAGGCAAAAGTGTGGTATAATAAGGGGTGCAGAAAGTGATGGATCATTTCAGAGACTGATGATGCCAAATAGAATTCTAGGAGAAGACGACCTTGAAAAAGAAAGTAGGAGATGAGTCACAGGAGAAAATACTAAATACTTGCTAAGAAGTTAATGAGAAGTCTTGACTACCCACATTTATTCCCCATGATAAGAGGATTCTGTCCCTTTCTCACCTATTAACTGATTCATAAATCAACTTTGAAAATCTTACCCTACCTGTAGAATGGGCCATATCCTAGAGAACACTCTACCAGGACAAGAATTCAAAGAAGAAAATTATAGTCATGTAGACATGTAATAAATGTGATTTAAAAATGTAATCAAACTAGTTGGAGGAATGGTGAGATTAACCTTTAGGAGACCAGGAAGAAGAAAAATAGAAAGCAAAGAGTAGTAGAGAAATAAAAAACTAAAATAAACAAAGGAAGCTAAATAAGAAAAAGAAGTCTCAGCAGAACAAAACAGAAGATAGTGAAGAACTGCAGTAAATCTATAGGCTGTGATAACAGAAGTGGAAATGGACTTAGTATGAGTGGATTTCCTTTTGGTGACTTTGTTGTACGTTTTATTCTTTTAATACTGCATTCTACAGGCAGCAAATTATCAAATCTCTTTTTACCTTCAACCTAGCAAAGGTCCTTTTTTGTTAATATCAGAAATGACCAGCACTTTGACTTTATTTTGGTTGCTTATACTACTTTTGCCGCTCAGTTCCTTTCCTTTCCTTTGTGTTTCAATGGTTAATAACATCAGGATATCCCCATTCAAATAATAGAAATGTTTGTTTTGTATGCTATTTATGTATATATGTTTATGTTTACTTGTGGTGTTTATGTCTTCATATCTGGCTGACCTATGGTGCAAAGAGGGACCCTTAGAAAGTTGGGAAGAACCCAATTTTATGAACATTCGGTGGTAGACAAGAAAGCAGAAATGTTGGTAATAGTGAATATTTCACTAAGGGATTTTCTTTTCTAAATTGTATTTTGGAAATAGAATTAAAACTTTACTGAAGGGTTTAGAACAATAGTACAGTGGGAAAGATGTTGTCTTGCACACAGCTCACCCAGATTTAATTCAAGCAGCCCATATTGTCCCTGAACTCTGCTAGGAGTGACTCCTGAACACAGGTTCAGGAACAATCCCTGAGCAGTGTTGGATATGACAAACACCCACTGAAATATTTTCTGTCTTTCTCTGCTTTCCATTCTTCTAACATTAAAGTGTGTGACAATTACATTAGTGGCAGACGGTTTTTCCTTGTGTAGAACACTGAATTGAGGATACCTACTTTATATCATCATAAAATTCCTTCCACCATCTCTATGAACCTTTCTCCAGTGTCCCAACAGATTCTTTCATTGAGTCTCTATAATTCCTTTCATGAGGGAAAATAACATTTTGATACGAAACTACAAATTATACTCAGTAAGTTTTTAGTATATTTTGTCTCCAATTTTTTACAGTAATACTGAGCAGTTAAAGTTGCCTTTCTCATGATACCCAGTCAGAGGTACAGTTGGCTCTAAACTTTACATTACGAACCCTAAAATGTGTAAGTACTTTTCACCAGGAAGAATCAAGCAATCCATGTAAATCTATTATGCACTGCATTTATTTATTGTTTGGATTTGGAGTCATGACCAGCAGTCATCAGGGGCTATTCCTGTGGATCATTCCCAGCACATATTCCCAGCACATCACTGTATTTGTAGGACCATATGATGCTAAAGTTTGAACCTGTACCACCTGAATGTGAAGCATGTACTCAGATTACTTAGCTATCTCTCTGACCTTATATTTGGCTTACTTAATGTTTTTATTTTTTAAAAAGCAATCAGGGTTGCATGTAAGTCATTTAAATATTCTTATATTTCCACTAGATTCTGGACCTTTGAATATTAAAAAGCAAATATATTAAGTCCCAATTTTACATGGATCTATCAGGAGATCATGCACAAAATTAATAGATGATTTGTCAATTGCATAACTCAAAACTACCTTTTAATTTTCATCTTGCCTATTTCCTGCTATTACCACTGTAGACATGGAGACTGGCCCTTCTGTTTTTGCCTGAGTATGGCCTTATGATCCCAACCAAACTTCAGTACCAAAGGGGGCTGCTTTATTTCCTGTCTTCTGAAGACTTTCATGACAGGGCTTTCTAGTAGACTGGTTCTGATTAATCTGTTTTCCTGAGGCCTATTGGTAGGAAGATTTGGTGAGATGTGGTGGGAGAGGGTGTGGTACATGGTAAGATGTTGAGAGCTACTCTTTCCTTTGGGTTCTAGATCAGGACCCCCACCGTACCCCTAAATGGACTGATCACTTCCACTTTTATTACCCTTGCTCAAGTTTCCACTCAGCAGAACTGAGAGCAGAAGTTGGTTGTTTAATATGTTTTTGGCAGCTTCCCAGTACTGGCTAAATAAAGCAAAGATCCTTCAGGACCATCCTTGGACACAGCCTCTCTTACCCTCTGCTCCAGATGGACCTTTCTTGAGCTTTTCCACTAAATCACGCTCCTTATTGTCTGCCCATTTCGTCTTCCTTTGGGAAAACAATGATGCCCATGTCCCCCTTTCCTAACTTGCTCCTAATGGTTTTTTTGTTTGTTTGTTTGTTTTTTGTTTTGTTTTTTGGGCCACACCCGGCGGTGCTCAGGAGTTACTCCTGGCTGTCTGCTCAGAAATAGCTCCTGGCAGGCACGGGGGACCATATGGGACACCGGGATTCGAACCAACCACCTTTGGTCCTGGATCGACTGCTTGCAAGGCAAACGCCGCTGTGCTATCTATCCGGGCTCCCTAATGGTTTTCTAATAAAATGAAAGCTGATTGCCTGATGCTGACTGGAGGCTTATTGGTTTCCTATTAGTTGCTTGGGGGATGTTGGCTGAATTCCCTTTACACACACACACACACACACACACACACACACACACACACACACACATCTTTCGAATTGATCAGTTGGGTCAATTCCGTCGACATTCATCATCTTTTTTTGTCTCCCAAAGAGCTTACTCTTTTTTCTTTTTGAGAAATTTTTATTTTTAACCACAGTGCATGAAAAATCTTTCACAGTAATATTTTAGGTACATAGTGACATTGAATCAGGGGTATTCCCACCACCAAAGTTGTCCTCCCGCCACCCCTGTCCCCAGCATGCATTCCATACCCCCCCCCCCTCCTTTGTCCCCGCGGGCTGTGTTCTTACTTTTTTGTGTGTGGTTATTCGGTGACTATCCCAACCACTAGAATGCAAGATTACGGATCTTCTGTACCTCTCACACTGAATGCAGTATCGTATAGTTTCCGTCAAGACTTGCCTAATGGGTCTGTACTTTATGGATGGAAGGTCGCCATTATTCTGAATGTTACCTGATTTTTAGTTTCAAATCTGAAAAGCTCCCTTTTCAGCTTCCGAGTGAGTTCCAATCATGAATTTGCTTAGGTGGGACAGTTAACTTTTCTTTTTTTTGAGTTACTTTCTCTGAGTAATCTGAAGTTCCTAAATTGTCATGGGCATTGATTGGGGTGGGTGTAGAGTTCCAAGTGTGTGCCTTTGCTCTTCTGATTCCTGTGGATTTGCAAAAGACCTGCGTGTAAGCAAGCAGCAGTGCACATGCCAACCTGGCATCACCAAGAGAGCTGTACATTTTATGTGTTTGTTTGTTTGTTTGTTTGAAGGCCACACCCAGATGGGCTTAGGGCTTCTCCCAGTTCTCCTTGGGTTGCTGCTAGTTGCTGGTGCGTTTGGGGACGCCCTGAACCTGGTCTCACTCCCTTTGAAGTGCCAGATTCCCAGATCCCCAGATCTCGCAAGTGCCAGGTTCTTGGGCATCCTCCTCCAGCCCCTTCAGGTTCCCACTGCCACCCCACACAGACACCAGAGGAAAGCGAGAGCCCGGAGCTAGGCGGCAGGAGCGCCCTCCGCTGTGCAGCCCACCGCAGCGACCTCCGCCTGGCCGGGGGCTGGGGGTGTCCCTCAGCGTTCCCCAAGACCCAGGACAAGGAGGCGGGTGCAAGCCCCACAGCTTCCCCGTGCTCCCCGCGCGCTCCAGCAGGACAGCATCGCCAGGCACTGGCGCTGCAGCATCCTTGGGTGTTCTTGCAGTCCTGCATCCCACCTTGGTTGGAGCATCCTCCAGGATGCATCCCATCACGGGCTCCAGCCGCCCCGCAGCCCCCACGGGAGTCCAGTGAGCTCTGCCCACCCCGCAGGGCTCCAGCCTGCGCCCTGATGAACTGAGCTGCGGCCGCTGCAGAGAGCCAGCTCAGGCAAAGGGTGGGTGGATCAGGGGTCCCGGTGGAAGCTGGTGGGGGACCACGTTTCTTTTTTCACACTTACAGGAGTCTGAAGGTTTTTTTTTGTTTTTAACCAAAGTTTTTTTTAAAATCAGCTTTCATTCAGTAAAACGGGATGCTTGCAGTGTCGATAATAATGCCTGTTTCTCCAACTTGAGCGCCCTCCCGTTGACTGTTAATTTTAAACCGTAAAAGCACACCCCCATTTTAATCAAGCCACGTTTTTCTTTCTGTATTTAAAAACAAATAATTCTCTCGCCGCCACGTCACGGCAGGGCTTATTTATTTCTCTAAGCACAATCCCCTCTACGCCTATTCCAGTTGTGGTAAATGGCAGGATTTCAACTTTCTTTATAGCTGACAGGCATCATATATTTCATTCGTCTGTGTTGTGTAGGAAAGAGAGATGAACTAAATAAAAGAGAAACTTTGGAAAGATAAGACAATTAGGAACTACTAGTAAAAAATAAAAAGAGGAATGAAGTGATGGAATGGTTGTAAATCAGGGTAAGTGTTGATTTTCAATGACATGCAGAAAATTTGCAGAATTTGAGTTGTTAGACTGCAATGAAAATCCAGTTCAAAAAGTCCTACAAAGTAAAATAATGTTCTTTAAAAGTTAAACTTCCACTAATCACCAATCCTTTAAAAAGCAGAGAAATGCACATGATAATAACTGCAGGGCCATAAAATTAATACATATTATTGTGGTTTCAAATGCCAGTTGATAACTTTGGAATATCTCTTTAGAATATTCAAGAGTTGTCTTGAATAGCAGATTCTAATCTAAATACCATGATAAATAAAACTGTTATATTCTCATTCAGAAGCTTACTAGAATTGAACCAACAACCATCAACAATTCACTTGTGGGACCAAGCAGCCTAAATTAAATGAAAGAAGGTTGGATATTTGTCATCACATTACATCAATTTAGACACGCTCCAAGTAAATAATTTCTTAACCTTATTAAGATGAAAGTTAGGTGACTACTATTTACACTCTTTGAATATTTTATATTTGAGTTGGCAGTCAATTTTCACAAATGCTTGTATGAATTCATTTTTCGATCCCAAACATTAGGGTATCTGTATTATGCAATAGTTAGCATTTTGAATTTGTCTATAAAGGGGATATTATATAAAATTGCAGTGATGACTGCATACTATCAAGGGTCATATAAGGAACAAAATACTTATTGAAATAAAATTATTAGAACCAGCTTACAAGATAGGGAAATATATTATTGAACATTTTTTATAATACTGTAGTAGTCAAAGTCTCAATTATAACATGAAATAATTTGTTTTCATTTGAAACATAGGTTTTCAGTGCATTAAAAAAAAGGTCTTACAGATTTGTTAAGCCTTAAGCAGAAAATTACAGCCACTGTTTTGTCTTTGGTGAATAGCTGTTTGTCTCACTTTATTTACTTGGTATTGGATATTTGTCAATGTCATTTCATATCTACAGAAAATTCTTATGCTCTATAGAGGTAGTGAGTGTGTGTTCTTGTCTGCCGGAGGTCACATGACGGTTTCATCCTATTTGGTGGAGCAGCTTGACTTCCCCCCCTTGCTTTTGGTGATGGTTGTGAGTGCAGAAGTTGATTGACAGATGCATGCCAGAAACCCCCATTCTCCTTTTCAAAGACATCTGATGGACTGCGATCTCCCAGCCCAGCAGGACACGGGGACCATGCAAGCTGTAATTGGTCAGGTATGGAGTCAGCCATTTCTCAAACCCCCCCCCTTTTTTCCAGAAGGGTCTTACCATATGATTCACATAACTCATATTTACAGTACCAGTATCTTCACTACCTGCCAGTGCAGTGCTGAAAGTGGGAAAGCAAAAGGCACCCATTAAATCTAGTTAGAAAACCTCAGCTCAAAACTTCAATGCTCTCTATGCTTATACACAAAAAATTGAAAAATATACCCAATATACGAAAGACTAAATTGAATTGATAATTTTGCCTGCTTATTTTTTAAAAATAATTTTTAAGAATGTATTTTCTGTTGAGATCATGATCCCTGAAATGGGGAAGAGAATCAAATCCCTAGGTAATAGTTCAAATTTTTTTTTTACTCTGGATTTTTATTTCAACCATATTCTCTTTCCCTGTCTAGATGGAAAATATAAGTATATAAATCCACGTGCCTTTACCTCTAACCCAGATAATGTGTGATTGAGCCTGGAAAATGTAGTAGTGGTGTTGGCTGCTGCGGAGGGACAGGCTGCAAATTAAACACTGCCACAATCTGAAAGGTCCAGGTGGTCTGCTGGAGCTTCCTAATGCAATCCAGCACAACAGCTTTAATAAACAGCTCTATTTAGTTCATCCTCCCTGTATCCAGCGAGGTGAACTGGTCTGGGTCTGCTGTGATGAAATGCCAGAAGAATCTCTCTCAGAGGCCTCCCAAGCTGATTTTTAGAGCTTTCCTGTTCTGTCGTCTTTGTCTTCCAAATGGGTCAGTGAGTCTTGCTTTTTGCATTTGGTGATTTCTCTTAAACGGGTAGGTAGGTTGTGTGTGTGCGCGTGTGCGTGCGTGCGTGTGTGTGTGTGTGTGTGTGTGTGTGTGTGTGTGTAAATATTTGCATTGTGAGCTAAATCAGAAGAGAAAAGCATCATTGTATTGTCATTTGCCTTCAAATAACAGAAGTGGCGAAAGGATAGATAGTATCCTGCTGCAAAGGAAGGGTGATTTTTTTCTGGCTAGAGTGGGGGTGGGGTGAAGAAAAAGAAAAATTATGTGATTTCTTTCCTTGTTGTTTTATAATGTATTTTGACCAAATTTTTCCTAAGTTGTCTGTGCTTACTTATGAACTGTTAACTCATGAATCAGGATATAGTTGCAAATATTGCTAAACTCCTAAAAGTTTTTTTGCATACTTTAATCAAAATCAGGTGGCAAGATGATGATATAAAAATTGTTGTTTGTTTCTAGCATGGTAGAAAATATATCATCTACTCTGTGTTCAACAAAATTATAGCATAGCACTTTATGGCTCTGAAAGCACATGGTTTATTAATACCAGCATGCTTCATAATGTATTTTTAGATGGAAAATGTCAGATATATAATACCATGCTTCTACAGGCTCACACAATTTTAAAAGAAGCTGATATCTGTTTCAGTAGAACAATATTTTTGAAAACTTTCAAGTTGATTTTTGTTATGCATATATAAAGTAAAAGTCTTCGGGCATATATTTATCAAGCTAAGTATGTATTGATTTTACATATGTTAATATACCTTTAAGTATATAAAATAGAGCTAAAATAATTGGGGCCTTTAGTGAGATTAAATAAATCAATAAATACCTGTTAAAATAGAAAATCTTTTAATGTATAAATTAAACTTGAGTTCCTTATAGCAGTCTTACCCTGTTTAATAAAACTTTTCTTAGTTTGGAAGCATGTTCTGTCTTCTAGTATCATAGTATAGCTTTAGTACATGTCAAATGACTATTTTAATCCCACCTATAATATAGGGTTTATTTTTACGTATGTTCCTCTAGTTAGAAAATCAAAGCCTGACGAAAGAATAAGAGAGAGGCTTCTAATTTGTTAGTCAGTCGTTCCTTGGAAATAATTGCAGAGTTATGTGATTCTAAAAGGTTAATAAATATAATATTAAAAAGGAATCAGTCTACACTTCATGAATACCAGATTCTGGAATTTGTCATTGGCTATTATTAATACATAGTTCTGTATTTTATATGTATTTTATATGTACTGCATTTATATGTACTCTAAGTAATTTTGAAGATTTGTGTGTCCAGAAACTATCTGTTGTTAATGATTTGTAAATAGTCGCATCAAAGTTGCCACATATTTTCTAAAGATTTTTTTTCTCATCATTATTTGCCTAAAAAATAAGACAGATAATGTATCAAGCTAATAAATTATGAAAGCAGGTGTTCTTAAAGTTGTAAATTTTTTTACTAAAAATATACAAACTAAAAATGCTTTGTAAAGAAATGAAACATGAAGTAATCAAAAGGAATGAAAGGTAACAAATTGTCTCATATGCAAATAATGAGCTAGAAGTGCTAATTAAACTCATATCTATAGATATGAAAGAAAGATATCTCATAGTTTAAAATTATTTTCTTTTATTTATATAGTACAGATAAGAACATTCACTCAAATAATGACAAATAAGGAGAGATAATAAGGACAAAACATGAGAATAATTTGTATTGCTTTGCAGTTTCTCATAGCTATATAGAAACAGTTCATGTTTTTAGCTCTTGATTTCAGTGTCATCTTATACCTACTCAGCAGGTATAAACAGCCCCCTTTGAAAATGCAGGTGTTTGTGTGTATTTTTTTTTCTAATACATACTGGACTGATCATTATTTTGATCATTTTCTTTCCTATTCTGAGTTCTATTCTTAAAAGGCTTTGTTTGGGTGGAAGAAATGAAATATTTTCCATTTAGAATACTGACAAGAATCTCACAAAACCTGATCTTTTAATTTTTAAATATAAATCTAATATAAAATAATTATTTCAATGGAAGGGAAGAGTAGCTCTCTCTATGTTGCTGGCCATGGTTCAGCACATGACAATGTACTGGTCCCACAAAAACAGATCTTGCTCACATATGACTTTCCACCAGGATTTCTCCTCTGAATAAGCAAATAAGCTTAAGGAGAAACTTCCTACCTAGTCAATTAGGATAAAAAATTTTGGTTCATTCCTATGGTTTGGGGAACTATCTGTAGCAAGCATCTCCACCCTTTACAGTAGGATAGATTGGTATTGTTATATGGTTTTGGAATCAGTTGAAACTGAAGAATTATGCAGGTTCTGCGCCTTGATGCGAAAATTATTTAAAAATGAAGACTGGAAGTTCTACCTCGTCTGGCCATTAAATGTTAATGGCATCTTTTCTATTTTGCAAAGTTGAGTTTGCGAGTGACAGATTAGTTCACCAGTATTACAGACCTCCTTTTTCCTTTTTGCTCACTGCTAGTGCAGACAGGTTACTGTGTCCAATCCTGTTTCTGGCAGTGCTGATCTCCAAGAACCCTTGGCCAATCTACCATCTTGTTTAGAATCTGAGTTGGCTACATGTTTCTCCGCAAATATTATAAAACACAGGTTATGAATTATTTGTTAGACATGCAATTAGATGAAGAAAATTCAATGGAAATATTTATCAAGCACACCTAAGATTTTGCTGAAATGGGAGAGACACTGCTAGAAGAAAGGACTCATGGGGACTGTTGGTTGACATTTCCTAAATATTTGAAAAATGTGAGAAATCCATGTTTAATAGTATAATAGTGTAGTCAAAAGGATCTGCCTTTTATTCTTCCCAGCAAAACAGGTCTATTTTTGCTTTTAAGATAGATTAAGACAATTTCAAGTGTTTGGAAGTGACCTACTGGAAAACAAATGCCATTGCTCAGGCAATGCTTTGTGTGTACACTAGTAGCTCAGAAGAAAACTTCAGCTTAACAGTGTCTCATTATGTTTGTATTTTCTCATACAATCATCTTTTTTTTTTTTTTTTTTTGGGGGGCCAAACCCGGCAGTGCTCAGGGGTTACTCCTGGCTGTCTGCTCAGAAATAGCTCCTGGCAGGCACGGGGACCATATGGGACACCGGGATTCGAACCAACCATCTTAGGTCCTGGATCAGCTGCTTGTAAGGCAAACACCACTGTCATATCACATATTTGGAGGATGCTAGATTATTGTTTTTTTTTTTTTTGGGTCACACCCAGCGGTGCTCAGGGGTTACTCCTGGCAGGCACGGGGGACCATATGGGACACCGGGATTTGAACCAACCACCTTTGGTCCTGGATTGGCTGCTTGCAAGGCAAACGCTACTGTGCTATCTCTCCAGGCCCAGGATGCCAGATTATTACTGTTTGATTTAACTGAAAGTAAATTTTTCAGAGTATTAGAGACAAATATAAATTACTTAAGAATTTTTATTGAATACAAAAATAAAAAAATAATGCTGCCATTCCTTTTGTGGGCAGGGCTTGTTAATATTGAATTTGTATTATATATTTTATATGGACTTTAGATACTCACTTCGCTTTATATATTCTATGTGATAAACTCAGCTTTTTCTACCTTAAATTTTTAAAAACTAAATTCTAGCATGCTATCTGAGCAGGTGTTTACATTATAAAGCTCATTTTGCTTATTAAAATAAAGACTAAAAACATATTAATACTGCAGTAATTTAGTATTAATTTTGTAAATTTTAATAATTATAATAAATGACTTGTACATGAAATCAAGTCTTGAAATTAATTTGGTTTCAAAGATTTATTATTGAAACTTATTTTAATTAAGAAAATATCATTTTTGTTACTTAAGAATCTAAAGCTTTTGGACTCACAGATTGAGACCATGGAAAAGTTGCTTATACCCTTAAATATGAAGTATATAGAGAAAGATTGGGTATGTTATGTTTCCCATTTATATAATCTATAGCACTTTTATGGAGGTGAGTGGCACAAGTTAATATTCCATTGGCCATTTTTTATTAATAGCATTTGCCTCATCATCTTTATTAAATACCAAAAATTATAATTTAATTACATTAGCAATTGTTAAAAATTTCTACTTTCCAATTGCATTGTGAAATTTTTTGGATTGTTCTTTTTTAAATACTTAATTGAAAGTAGAGTTGTGAAATAAAATATCAATATGAAGAAATATATGCAAAAGTATAAATTTAGGTCATATTTTGAACACTAAGAAAATCTAGTCTAACAACTTCAAAATTAATTAACATTTTATAACCAAAGTTATAGTTGGTAGATACAATTTCTCTAAATATAATTTCAGGCATTTGCTTATGTTCTTTGGCTTCTTTTATTTTTTAGGAGGCTCTTAAATGCATATCAAACAGAAAATTACTGATACAAGTCTTGTCTTAAATCTTGTGTAAATTGCTCTGTTGCTTCATATTTCTTTAGCTGATCTAAAATAGAAATAAAATTTTGTAGCAATTTTGCTTTTTGTACATTTCTTCAGAAATCTTAGAAGAAGCGTTTCTGAGGAACTGTCATTACATTTCAATAAGATCCATTTACTTTCTATTATTTTCTTGTTCTGAGTTGTACAACATGATAAAATTATCTAATTTTCAGCTGATAAAATACCTTTCTAGTTTCCTCTGTGCTTGAATTATTTTCTTTACTGCAGCTATAAAAGATTATATTGTTATTTCAGGGCCAACTCTTTTCTTAAGTAAAATCATTTATACTTAATGTGCAAATAATAGTATTTAACTGAGTTCTAAAACCACTTCTGATTATGGAAGGGAAATATTTAGATTTTAAAACACTTATTTTTTTAAGTTGGCGAATTTTGTAAAACAGCTTTTTTATCACTAGCTTTACAACCCTCTGATATGAAGGAATCTTCAAAAGACAGAGAATAGCTATTGATACTTAGTATGATTCTTGTGGAACTGGAACTTTATTCTCTTTAGCAGAATTTTCCTAACCATAACAATAGAAAAATAAAAGGTCAACAGAATATTCTAAATTTAATCTATTTTCAGTATCTTTCCCCTTCCCCCACCAGAGATGGTAGTGGATTGGACTATGCCAGAAAAAATATGTATACACACATCTTCCAGTCTCACTTCCTAAAGTCAAAAATGCACAAAAATGTATTGACATCTGGAATGTAAAGAATATAGTTATTAGGTCCAGAGAGGCTAGATCTAGTAATTCCAATGTGAGGGAGTGAAGAGACACTCAGGCAAATAAATGCTCAGGTAGACTCCCATTTATTCTGGCCAGTCAGGGTCCACCACCATGCCCGAATCAGGCTGGTGAGAGTCTTAAAATCTCCTCTTTGTTCTTAATCTCCTTTCCTCTGGAGGTTAGAAATCCCGTCTCTGATAGATGGCACCATGAACATTGGCAGTCCCAAAGGCATACCAGCTGTCAGTGTAGAATAGATGGTTGCCCTCTGCCCTTCAGCCATCTCTAGTGCCTTTTCAAGGGCTATCAGTTCTGCCTTTTGGGCTGAATTTCCTTCTTTTAGGCACTGAGACCATATGATACCATGGTCACTTACCACGGCTGCCCCTGCCCACTGTCAGTAACTGCTCCCGCTTGCTCCCTGAACCAGGGATTGCTTGGTGGACAGAGTTCCCAGGGGCTTCTTAAGAACTGAGTATACTGCTCCCATATCAAGTTCAAAGTCTACTGGGTCCCCTCCACTTTGAATTTAGCCCTGAGCTCCCTGAGGGGGTTGGAGCCCCGACCCCCCAATTCAGATTCCAGGGCCAAGGCATTTGCCGGGCGTGGTTTGTAGGGTGGGAGGGGACACTCACAGGCCCAATGTCCATGTTGCTTGCAGTGAGCATACTGAGCACACGCCATCTTCTGGGGTCTAGGTCCCTGTCTCGCTGTCCTGTGCCAGCCCTATCTACCGCTACAGCCAGGACTCTAGCCAGCTCTCGATTACATCTCTTCTCCCTTTGCTCTTCCTTCTTTTCCCTAGACATTCTTTCCCTTTCCTCAGCTTCCCTTCATTCCTTCCCCTTCTTCTCTTCTTTCCTTCTCTATCCTTTCCTCTCTCTCCTCTTTGGTCTCCCTTTTATTGAACACTTTCTCGGCTTCCTTTACAAGATCCTGGAGTGTCTTTCCCTGAATGTCCTCTAATCTTTGGAGTTTCTTCCTAATGTCAATAGCCGACTGCCCCACAAAGGCCATAATGACTGATGCCTGATGCGCTTCTGCAGTGGGGTCAAAAGGGATGTACCTCTTATAGGCTTCCATCAGCCTCTCTAGGAATATCGAGGGAGGCTCTCCAGGCCCTGCAACACCTCTTTTACCTTGGCCAAATTGGTGGGCTTTCTAGCCACTTCCTGAAGACTCCTCATGAGAGTCTGGTGATAGGTGGACATATACCCCCTACCTTCAAATGTGTTAGGGTCCCAGTTAGGTCTTCTCAAGGGGAAAGTGTCATCGATGACATTGGGTGCATGGTCACTATGCCATCGACACCCATAACATTTCTTCTGCAGAAGCTGCAGCTGCAGCCAGGATTCGATCCTGCTCTTCATTAGTAAACAGAGTGCGGAGCAACTGTTGGCAATTGTCCCAGGTCGGCTGATGGGTGTTCATTAGGGAATCTAAAAGATCTGTTAGTCTAGTAGGGTTTTCAGAGAAAGAGGGGTGATTGAATTTCCAATTATACAAATCTGAAGAGGAAAAGGGCCAATATTGCAAAGTGGGCATTTCCCCCCTCTCCCATCATCCACCATTGGCCCCACCAGTCTCAGAAGCATAATAGGCAGGCCATCATTGTTGAGCCCTTTCCGTTTACTGTGAATCTCTGCCGTGGGGCCACTGGGCCAGCACTCATCTGGGGGTAAAGAGATTGGGGGAGATGGGGGCAGAGGCATCTCCCAGGGTCTAGGTAAATCCTGCAGAGGAAGAAGAGCAGAAGGTGGGGAGCAGAGGGTTCTACCACCGGCGGTCCATCGTTTTGAGCTGCGCAGGATCAAAGAGAAGGAGATCAGTCATATCAGGGTAAATTTTGGACACCGCAGGTGGATCTCTCCTGGGTGTTTGGTCTTTTACCCCTCCCCCCTTCTTCTTCAGTATGTCTCCCGCCTTGAGGGAAGGATGGTAGGTTCCAGAGGACGCTGCAAATCAAGTTTATAGGGTGGAAGAAAGGGGCACACCCAATTAGGGGGGTTAACACAGAGATCTTCCCACATAAGAATGTAGGGTTCTTTGTCCGGATGGCCATGCAGGTCAGTTCAGTAGACAACCCCTTTCACTCTGCAAATCAAGGAAAGGTGAAAAGAGCAGCGGCTGGCCATCCTACTTGGAAGGTTGGCCACTCAGCCGCACAAAACGTCTGCCATTTGCCCTTCTTAACTACCAGAGAGCAATTCTGAGCCCGGTTCCTTACTTCAGACCAATGACTCAAGGTTAGTGACAAGGGTGTTTGTTGCCTGCTGCTGCCCCATAATGTACAAATGCTCTCAACTCCGTGAGAGATGAAAGAACAATAAAAACAAATTAGACAAAACAAAAGACAAACCCTACCTAATAAAAGATCTCTATTCAGACTGAGGCTTTAATCTAGCAGACAGGAATGTCTCCCCGCCATTCTGCCTAGCACCTGGGCGCCTCCAGGGCGGTGGCTGATAGCTCCAGAATCTGTCAACTCGCTACCTCCTGGAACCTTGTCAGGCGGGGACCTCAAGTCCTCAGCCACTCTATTATACCTCTCAGTCTGAATTTCTCATCACCGAAAACAACACTGAAAGACTAAAGAAACTCACTTCACATCCACACACACACAACAAAAACACAAAATCAGGAGCCTACTGAGAGTTGCCAGTTCACCACCCCATAAGGACAGATTAGAGCCTCCTGGCTGGCTCGCCAAATGTTAGGTCCGAAGAGGCTAGATCTAATAATCCCAACGTGAGGGAGTGAAGAGAAGACACTCAGGCAAATGCTTAGGTAGACTCCCATTTATTTTTGTTTTTGTTTTGGAGCCACACACGGGGTTGCTCAGAGTCTGCTCCTAGCTCTGTGCTCAGGAATTACCCTTGCTGAGGGACCAGAAGTGGTGACAATTTTGAGTATAAACAGACTTATTTTTAGAGTGAGAGGCAAATACACTTATTAATACATATTAATGAATATCAGAAATCCCCAATTCCTGTCAGTTATATGGGAGAAGGTAGACATCAACTAGGTCTTCACTTATATTTCTATAAAAAGAGAAGATCAAGAGGGTGTACAAGAGGGTGTCTTGGCATGCATTGGGAACTTCTTGCAAAGGAGGGGGGAAAAGTTACTTAATTTTATAAATTTTAAGTTGCCTTAAAAACAAGTATTTTTCTTCTTTTTGTAGAGAATTAAAACACTAGTTAATGATAAATAGTTCATAAATAGCTAAAATAGTTAATAAGTGATAGTTAATGAATAAAACTAATAAGCAGAAATAAAACTAAGAACATCAGTATTTAGTATTCGTACTGATGGTTCCTCATGACTGCAGAAAAAACTGCTATTTTTGGGTCAAAACAATTTTTTTATTCATGAAAAACAAACCAAGAAACAAAACATGGCTCCATCTTGAATTTTTATATCTGTAGGGTTATAATATTGGATTCTGAATCAGGAAACTTAATCTTGCAGCCAGATTTGACAAGATGCTAGTTGAATGGGAGGAAGAAGTGATGATTGTGGAATGAAAGGCCCCAGGTCAAAATTTGGGAAAATGCGATATTCTGAGGAAATCTAGCTATGATTGGAGAACCCTGAGTTATGAAAATTTATCACAATTTCAGAGCACATGGTGTTGGAGGGTATGAAAAGTAAATCACTGCTATGATCATTTTCTTTACTCCAATGTTTTGCAACCAAGTGTGCTTTTGCACATTCTTAAGTGCACAGAATTCTTAGTATACTTATAATGTCACTAATATAAAAGGTGTTTGTTGTAATAGTAAAAGATTTCAGGGAATAGAAGTTAGCAGTCTTGCTCATATTCCAGATAGTAATAGTTTCTGTGCAAAATATTGATATCAAATGCATAAAGTTTATTTAACAGACTTTTTTGCTTAAATTTCTAGGAATTACAGAATTTGGGTTTGAAATGAAGATAAGGGAATATACTTAAATATATACCCTAAAGAAACTCAATTATTTAATATCTAGTCACCTAAAACCATCTTTTTCCCCCCTGACCCGGAAGTGCTCAAAGATTGCTCCTGGCTCTGAGCTCAGAAATTCATCTTGGTAGGCTCGAGGGACCAGATGGGATGCCAGGATTCCAACCACCTTCTGTCTTGGGTAGTTTTTGTGTGCAAAGCAAATACCCTACCACTGTGCTATCTCTCCAGCCGCTATCTTTCTGATTATTTTCTACCCACGCAGGAACTTTTCTTCTGCATTATTTTTTGTTTGTTTGTTTGTTTGTTTTGGGTCACAGCCAGCAGCACTCAGGAGTTACTCCTAGCTCTGTGCTCAGAAATCGCCCATAGTAGGCATGGGAGACCATATGGGATGCCAGGATTTGAACCACCATCCTTCTGCATGCAAGGCAAACACCCTGCCTCCATGCTATCACTCCAGTCACCTGCATTTTTTAAAAATATAAAATCTTTATTTAAGTACCACGATTATAAGTATAATTGTAGTTGGGTTTCAGTCATAAAAAGGACACCCCCTTCACCAATGCAACATTCCCACCACCAATACTCACCCTTATCTCTCTCTTCCCCCCTTGTCTGTATTCGAAACAGACATTCTCCTTCTCTCACTTATTAATATTATCATGCTAGTGGGTGTGGGTGGGAGGTGGTGAGATGGTGAGTAAGACATATGGGATGTTGAGTTGAATCCAGGTCTGCCAATGCAAGGTACCATATTTTCCGGCGTATAAGACGATTTTTGAAACAAAAAAAATGTCAACCGAAAATCGGGGGTCGTCTTATATGCCGAGTATATCCCGAAAATGTTTCAATATGCTGCTAAACGAAAATTGTCTGAATATTGCCACAAAACAAATTTTCCAACTCGATCCTGCACCAATCACTGAAAGGCTGCTCGGACCACCTCTCTAACTCAGCCAATCCAAGCAGGCTTTTTATGCATGCAAATTAGACAATGTTCTGGACCTGAATCTACACTGTCAAAAGCCTGCTCAGATTGGCCAGAGTCAGAGAGGAAGTCTATTACAGTATAACCTTTGAACCTTTGCTTGTTGTGATTGGCTCACTGTGGTACATACAGTTGCAGCATAGGAACGTTCTGTCTGATACAGCGAATAAAGGCTTAAACCTATGTTTTAACTGCAAAATTAGGAGGTCGTCTTATATGCCAGAAAATACGGTAAATGTCCTACCGGGAGTGCTATCTCTCAGGTCCCCAGATGACTCCCTCCCCCTCTTCTGCATTTTTTATTTTTATTTTATAGCTACTTCCTATGCGTGCTGAAACACAGGATTGTTTTTTCTTTCTACTATTATCTATTAAATACGATAACAAAAAATTAAGATACTGAGAATCATCTGAATTCAGTGCATGGTTGAAGTAAAATTATTGGACCCTAGAAGCATTGTAAAATTCTTGATGAAAGGGGATGAATGATAGCATAGCGGTAGGGCGTTTGCCGGGCTTCCATTTCTGGCATGTCATATAGTCTCCCTAGCCTGCCAAGGGTGATTTCTGAGAGCAGAGCCAGGAGTAAAGTTTCAACAACATAGCAAAATAGAAAAATGTAAAGTAACACACCATAATTTCATTCCCAACAATATAACCGTCACTAATAATCTTATATAACCTGGAAATTTTTATTTCACAAATAAAATCTTTTTATAACCCAAGTGGATTCATAGGATGCATAGAATTCTAAAACTTGATCTGAATTTTAACTGTCTCTTTTATTCTTTTGGGTGTGGAGTGGTTTTGGGGCCACACCTTGTGGCTCTCAGGGGTTACTCCTGGCTCTGCTTTTAGAAATCGTTCCTGGTAGATTCAAGGGGGGGACACCATATGGGATGCTGGGGATTGAACCCAGGTTGGTCCTGGGTAGGCCACATACAAAGCAAATGCCCTACCACTGTGCTATCACTCTGGTCCCTACTTTTTAACTGTTTCTTGAACAATTTATATTATGGCAAATAGATCTCCACCATCTCTCCCAATATTTCTTTTTGTTCGTTTGTTTGTTTGTTTGGGGGCCATACCTGGCATCACTCAGGGGTCTCTTGGCTCTGCATTCAGAAATAACTTCTGGCAGGCTCAGGGAACTGAATGGGATGCAGGGGATCAAACCTTAGTCCACAGGTGCAAGGCAAACACCCTACCAGTTGCGATATCACTCTGAATCTTTTTTCCTATATTTTTTAGCCAGTAAATACATTTATTTTCAAAAAATGTTAAGTCTTTGTAACTCATTACAAGTAAAGATGATTGCCTTCTTTGGGGCTGGAGTGATAGTGTAGCAGATAAGTTACAAATTGGTTTGCACAAAACCAATCTCGATTTGATGATGTCCTCTGAGTCCACTGAAAGTGATCTCTGAGTACAGAGCCAGGAGTAAGCCCTAAACACAGATAGGTGTGACCTAAAGAAACCCAGCAAATCCAAAATATAAATTCAGCCTGTTTTGCCAAAGAAAGCATACACAATTATCTCCAAGAGATAATAAAGTATAATGTTAAAAGTGAAGTATTATAAAAGTATTATGCCACAAGAATAGATGTTTATCATTTATATATTATATATTGAATAAGAAAACCACTTAAAATGGCAATAGAGATCATAATACTATATTTAGAATTAAAAGAATAAGAACAAAGATAATGTCATAAAGATCTAGTTTTCAGATACTTGATGATTTTTAAATCTGTTTGTTCTAATCTACCCACTCAGCTGAACAAAATGCCTGACTTACTTCTTTCATGGGCATCAATGCTATTTATTAAAATAATTGACAGAGATATATGTTTCTATGCATGATTCAGTTAGTATACCTAGATTAGTGAAAAAAAGACCAGGAGAAATTCATGATAATTAATGTCAGTTAAATTCCTATTTTCTATATTTCTTATTGTCAGACCAATCCTTCAATACGATTCATAGGTTAAGCAATGCAGTCAGGAGAAAAGCCAAACCAAAAGTAATTATACATAAGCCTCAAATTCAATTAAATTAGGGTTTGGGGTAATGTAGGTAAAACACATAATAGTTAAATATTTTAGAGAATGTGAAAAGTTATGTTTTACATTTCTTTAAGGATGTTTCACTTATCTTTACCACATATGCAAAGAAGAAAACAAAGTGGGGAGAAATTTAATTTAATATAATATTAGGATAAGAGATAAAAATGTGTGCTGAACTTCACTGTCTAGATTCCTAGAATTGGTCTAAGGAATGTTGGATAGACAGGCTGTGCTCTCTTCATTTCTGTTCTTTTCTAGATTAATCAATCTAGGATTAACCAATATATACTTTCTTTAAAAGTAGCTAACTCCTCCTTTACCTGAAGCTCACAGCATGGTCTCAACAACACATCACAAAAACCTATCTTGACACTCATATCATCTTTTGAGACCCATACCATGAGGAATAGGGACAAATCATCATTCCAATTTATACAAGTTGAAACTAGCTCAGTGAGGTTGCATCTTATTTAGAGCCATGATGCAAGACAGTGAAAGTAGGAAGACTTGAACACAGACATTCTAAGAGTTCACTGTTTTCCTCGACAAGAAATCTTAAGTCTGCCTTTGGGGATCCACCCAAGCAGTGTTTAAAAATCTTATATGAGGACAAATTTGGTGATGGGTATTCCCCTGATTCAATGTTGATATGTACCTAAAATACTACTGTGAAAGATATGTCAGCCATTATGATCAAAATAAAAATAAAAATAAAACATATGTATCACCAACCACAGCAACTCTGATAGAATTTATCTGAGTAGGACCAGGGTATTGGGGTTTTAAATTAAGCTTCGCCAGTGAATTCAATGCAGTCTATCAGGATCTTTTTTCTTCTTTTTTAATAATACTTTATTCTTCAAAATTACAAACATGCTTGCAGTTGGGTCTCAGTCATAAAAAGAACAGCCCTCTTTACCTGTGTAGCAGTCCCACCACCAATGCCCCCATCTCCCTCCTCCCCCACCCCTCCACCTGTATTCGAGACAGGTATTGTACAGTATCAGTATTTTAGTATTTAGTATAAAATCAGCATTTTAATTCACTCTATCAGTATCTCTCAAGTGAAATTAATATAGTTTTAAAAATTCAGGAAATGAAAATTAAAAAATTAAACGATAACCTCTTTCCCTTTCTCATTTAATACATAGTCAGAAATTTATAGCAAAAGGATTGAAAAATTGTGTGTGTATGTGTTTATTGAATGATGCTAATCTCTTAGAGCCTTTTTCAGGCTGATAATCCTATTAATAAATTAATTTCTAAGGGGGGAATTAATTTCTGAGTATTTGTGTTCTCAGTTTGCAATGTTGCAAAACACTTCCATTTCTTTTTCTTTCTCTTTCCATGTTTCTTTTTCTTTCTCTCTATTCTTTCTTATCTTTTACTACCTTCCTTCTTTCCTCTCTTCCTTCCACCTATCTGAAATATGGATAACATTGATAATCTAATAATATTTAGGAATTTGAGTGAGTCTGAAGAGAAAATAAAGTTTGTTTCCCACCTCTGTGTACTCTTCATCTTACTATCTATTTGTGTCTTTTACTTTCCTAAACAATTCTTCCTCTTTCTGAGAAAAATTGGGCCACAAATCAGGCATTTATAATTTGCATTATAACTCGCCTGTCTAATTTGTATATCAGTATAATGCTTACTAAAAATAATCCATAATCTTGAGTTACAGATTGGACAGTTTGGACAATTAGACAATTTTGCTCCCTCTCAACATCCCATGTCACAGAAGTTCTTTTGGACTTTGTTTCTACTTTTTAGTTGTTTGTTTGTTTCTTTAATAATAATTTCTTTATTTAAACACCATGGTTACAAACATGTTCATAGTTGGCTTTCAGCCATTAAACACATTCCCCCCTTCACCAGTGCAATTTTCCCACCACTAATGTCCCTGGTTTCCCACCTCCCAATTCTCTGCCTGTCTTGGAGACGGTCATTGTTTTTCTGTTTCTACTTTTATTTCTTTTCATGTTCTCTTCTTTTCACTTCTTTACCCTTCCTTTCTCTCTATATTGCTGTGATGATCTGGGATCATAGACACTTGGTCTCAGTGCTTACACACTTGTGTTGTTTTGCAGGGGACTCACTCTCCAGTTGTGGTGCCTATACACACTAGTTGGAGCTCACCAAAAGTTCACACACTGCTGTGCTGCTGGAAACTGCAAATCAGTGCTGCCTGAGACACAGGTCTCTGAGCTTCATCCCTAGTAACCTGAATTCCATTTTGAAATATGAAAATGTGGTTATCCTTGAATATTATTTTTCTCCATTTTCATAAAGATAATATCTAAAGTCTAAAAGAAAAGGACTTTATCTGTAGTTTCCTATTCATTTCATACAGTATTGAATAAAAATAGCCATCACCCAAATAGCCACTGGATGCCTATATTTTGCACATCATGTTTGATATTAAAACATGAAAAAAGTGTGTGGTCATATTTAATAGAGCTTAAAAAACAAATACTACGACTTTTTAAGTTCATCTTCCTTGAACATGTGTCTCCCTTCTCTTTATGTTTGCTTGCTGTTTCCACTCTGAAGAAGCCCATGTTCTCTCTAGTAGCATCTTTCTAAGTAAGTTTAATTCAATAAAAACTATCTTGCTTCATTAAAAGCAAAACAAAACAAAATTAAAAATCAAAGAAGAGTAGAAAATAAAGGAACATAATCTGACATGTTAATCTGAAATTTCATTGATTAAGCATTAAGTTGTATGTGAAATAAATAAATAAATAAGATGTGATTAAAAAACAGAAAGCACAAAGTCCAGGGGAGTAAGTAGCTCAAGGGACAGAGTACATACCTGGAATATGTGATAATCTAAATTCAATTTTTGCACTCAGCACAACAAAATAAAAAACAAACAAACACATGACCATGACCCAAGGGAATCTTGATGAATCTGATACAATTGTTTCCACAGATTTCCTAAAAGTATCGTTGTATAGGTTTATCATTAAAATGACTCTTCTAACATTCTGTCACCTCTAAAATATATTTCTTCAAATATGACTCAGAGTGGAAAGATTGCGTTATAGTACAGCAATGTTTTACTTAATGCAAATCAATTGACTGTGAATAATTTTCATCTTTCTATGGTCTGGGATATAGATTATTCAAGTCATGTTTTAAAACTGTTAGTACAAAACGCTACAGAAGTATTATATTAAATCGACAGTTTGTCTGTATTTACAAATAGAAAAGGCAAATTCATAAATTATATAATGAATACAGAGATTATTCTGGTGCTTTGAAAGCAATGTTATCTGTTTTAATTCGTTATCAAATAAATTTCTCAACCTAATATCAAAAAGGTTATATTTACAATCTATTTAGTGAGTTATGCTTCTTTAAAATAAGAAAATGATAATGTCTGATATTTAAAATTTTATTTAGTTTGGTTTTGGGGCCCACTCTTGGCCACATATACTCAAAGCTTACTCCTGATTCTATGCTCATGGATCACTCCTGGGAGGTTCAGACCATATAGAGTGCGGAAATCAAAGTCCTTAAAAGCGCCTTAGCAACTTTACCATTTCATCTGCCCATATTTATTTTGGTTTTTTTCCTAAAGAATTTTAATGATAGTAGTGAAAATATATGTAAATTTATATACATAGATATACACTTGTCTAATTTTGATGAGACTACCATTACTCATATGCTTATTAAGGAAATAAGAACATGGGCATAGTTAAAGAGCTATTAAGATTGAATCAGGTGGGCCAGAGAGATAGCATGGAGGTAAGGCTTTTGCTTTGCATGCAAAAGGATGGTGGTTCAAATTCCGGCATCCCACATGGTCCCCCGAGCCTTCCAGGAGTGATTTCTGAGTGTAGAGACAGGATTAACTGCTGAGTGCTGCTGGGTGTGACCCAAAAAAAAAAAAAAAAAAAAAAGATTGAATCAGGGGCCAGAATTCCTTTTTAAATATATATGCCTCTTCAATAAATGGTGCCTGCAGGTCTAGGGTACAGTAAGTAGATGCTTACCTTGCACACAGTTGACCTAGGTTCAGTCCTGTTACTCCTATATGGTTCCCTGCAAAGCAAGGACATTGTTGAGCATCATTTCTGGCTGTGGCCCCTGAATGTTGTTGTGACTTTCCCATCAAAAAAAAAAAAAGATAAAACGAGAAACAAATGGTGCCTGGAAACTGGATAGCCATATATAAAACTAAACAAAAGACAAAAAAAAATGCTTCAAATATATCTCAGCTATTCACAAAATAATTAATTTAAAGTGAATTAAGGACCTCAAGATTAGAAAAGAATCTATAAATCATGTTGAGGAGAACATAGGTAGAACCTTCCAGGGAATAAAGAGTTTTTCATTGATGACTCAAGAGGCAAAATAACAAAGCCAGAAATAAACAAATGGAACTTTATTAAATTAGGAAGCTTCGGTGCTTTTATTCTTTTTAAACAACATTTGGAAATTTTTATTTTTTATTCTCTTGAAAGGATAAATCTTGTAAAACTGAAGAACTTTGAGCTGTCACTGTAGGGTTTCATGGAAGAGGAAGTATCTGGAACTCTGAGGACATGTTTCCAGGACATTAGGCCATTGGTCAGTCCTTAATACATAATCCTCAGTATATTCATGGCTGTTCTGAACCATTAAGTGGTTCAGAGCTTTGGAGTTGACAGCATGCATTTATTTATACAGTTATTCAAATTATAGTCTAAATAAAATATTTACTTTTCCCAAACATCTGAAAGTTATTTCTTCTGTACTTTAAAATTTCACTGTGGTTTGGTTTATTTAATTCTGAACCAACCTTCTGAAGGAACAGTTCCTCTAGGAAACTCTAATCCATTGCCTTGGATTGCTTGACCTCATCTGGCCTCTCAGAACAAATTGTGCTTCTTTCTGGCATCTCCATTTCAACTTTTTGCTATTTTGGGGAGGTAGAGTACACCTAGCAGTCCTTAAGGTGCACTCCTGACTGTGTTTAGGGACCTTATGCAGTGCCTGGAACTCTCGGTATGCCTTGTAATTCCTGTACTGTCTTTCTGGCCACGACTTTTCAGTTTTTATTAGCTGAAGTGTGACTGTTGTTCTTTTTTTTTTTTTTTAATATAATTTTTATTTTGATCATAGTGTCTTACATATTGTTGACAATAACATTTTAGGTACATATTTACATAAAATCAGGGGGGATTCCCATCCCCAAATTGTCCTCCCTACCCCTTCGTTGTTGTCCTACCTCCCATTTCCTCTTCCCTCACCCCCCAGGGCGGCTAGAATATGTGGTCCCCTCTGTATCCAACCCACTACTTAGTAGTCTTGCACCTGTTTGGTCTTGATGCCTCCCTTATCTCCCCCTCTAACTGTAGGCAGGACTAGCTAGTTCAAGTTGCGTGGTTTTGCCTGAGAAGGAGAAGATAAATAAACTGGGGTAAGAGTCAAATACTCCCAAAATGGGTGGAATCCTTCTAGAGGCTCTCATCATCGATTTGGGAGATGAAGGAGAGAAAGAAGGTGAAACACTCCACCAGTACCAAAAAAAGTGTCAATTATCCAGTGAGGACTCCAGCTATATCGATAAGCACCACAAAAAAAAAAAAAGCCGAAAAACAAAGCAAAACAGACAGACAAACAAACAAACAAAAAACAGAACAAAAACAAACAAACCAAAAGCACGCCATGGTCTTGAAATAAGAAACATGGCATAGCACATAACGAGGGAAAAGAAAAGAATAGAAAAAAATAAGTATAATTGGGGATGACGATTTCAATAATCACACCCAAACAGAGAAATCGACCAAAATAGATAGGTAAATAAAAATAATAATAATAACAATAATAAATGAAGGTAAAAGATATATATGTATATATATAGATATATATATATATATACACACACACACATATATATACATATATATAAAATACCAAGTTTTTGTGCTTTTTGTATTTTTGTTTTTTCCCCTCCTGCCCTGGCACAGTAAATATTGGGGTCATTCGAAAAGGAATTCACATGGCCTAAGAAATATGGGGTTTCTCCGTCCTTGGAGCATACTGTCATGGGATCAGCTCCAGACTTTGCTCAGGATCATTTATTCTCCTGGTGGTGTTTTTTGGTGTGTGGAAGACTTCTGTTCTGTCCAGGGTGATACACTCAGAGCTCTGTGTTTAGAGGTCTCAGTATCTGCACAGATCCTGAGGTAGGACTTATGGTGAAGTCAGTCTTTGTGGTTCTAGAGGTTCTGTTACCTCAGTGTCGTTTTAGTCCATCTTCTGTGGTTGGTGACCTTGGTCTTTGCACTGAACCTAGGATGGCACCTAGGTTAGCGTCTTTCTTTGTGCTTCCAGAAGGCCCATTCTGTTGCAGTTGTCTCTGTCAGACCTTTGGGACTGGGGATCATGCTTATTGTGCAAGTCATAGTTCAAACCCTAAACTAGGGCTTTTTTATTGGTCCCAAGATGTATACTGTCTGGTCGTGGTTCTAGTAGCCAGTCATCTGTAAGTCACGATCTTGGCTTTTGGACCTACCAAAGGGTGCCGAGTCTTCTGGTTTTGTCTTGTCGTTAGCTGGTAATGTAGGCTAATCTGCTCTAAGGTCAAGTTGTTCACATTTTCCTCTTTGTCAGGATATCATGTTAGAGCTGGTCCTTGTTGTTGACCCCGCAGTATTAAGGCTGTTCCGGATGGAGTTTGTTTCCTGTAGCTGTTGTGAAGAGCTGTGCCGATTCTATGTCTGGGATCCAGGGTTCAAGGCTGGATGAATGGCATCTAATCATCTGAGGTCTAAGTGATTCCACATGACATATTTTCAAGGTAGGAGATACCCCTGTATTGTAAACAACTATGAGTTCCTATCTCTAGTAGATAAGAGCTCTTTTTTTTATATGTAAGGTTTCCCCATTATTTAGTGTGTCTTTGCAGGGGGAGGTGGAGCCACATTGTATTGTCGGTGTGGTTGGGGGTGGACAGAGGGGATAACAGACACAGGTCACATACCCAAAAATGATAAAAAATATAATAATAATAATAATAAAATAAAATAAAATAAATAAAAACGTATGTGCTCACAAATGTATATATAGGACCAACATTTAAAAAAATAAATAAATAAATAAATTTAAGAGGAAAAAAAAAAAGAACGAAAATGAGTTAGCGAAGTTTTTAAAGGATCAAAGTGGTGCAAAAGACTACCTTACATTTGGGGGAGAGCAAATAACGAAGTGGTGTATTACAGGTCTTATGCCTATGTTGGAAGTACAGTTTTTCCCATTGTCTTTTGGGTTTTTCTTGTGATGTGTGGGTTCCCAGGCATCTTCCTATCACACCCCCTGACCTTCTTCAGGTTGGTAAAAATTTGCGGCAGGGAGGTCTTGGAAGAGTTCTTGCATTGGGGATACTTTTGGACCTAGGTCCGGTTTCAAGAAACAGTCCATGTTAGGGGGAGTTGGTAGGGAGGGCCTCGCAGCATGAGTCCGCAGGGGAGTTGGCTGTCTTTTCTTGCCCGGGACGAGGTGTGGGTTTGACTGGGTGTCCCTTCTCTTGGGTGCTGGGTACTGGTTCGTTGGGGTAGGAGGTCGATCTTGTTGCCTAATAGATTAAGGACTGAGGGTGAAGTGTTTTAATATAGAGGGAGGTCTGGATGGGTTTGAGGGGTGGAGGGATAGTTCCAGAGGGGGGAAAGGGTAAGGTGTATGGAAGGGGTAGGGAGGGAGAAAAGAGAAAAATACATTAGAAAGAAAGGGAGAAGAGAAAGGATAGAAAGTAAAGAAAAGAATAGAAAAGAAAAAAATAACCAAGAAAGTGGTGAGAAGAGAGGAGAAAATAGCAAGGGAATGCTGGTTTGCTTGAATGTGTTCAGTGAATAGAGTATGTAGTTTGGGTCTGTACGTCGCTGTTACTGCTTCGGTGGTCTAACTAGTCACGTGCTTGAAACCCTAAAAGAAGGTAAACCTAGGGATAAAGTGTATGTTAAAGAGTTTTCTCAGGGCCAACTCGTAGTGCAAACTGGGTATGGTATCTCGTGTGGTATCCCGGGTTGCCATCTTAGCTTGTCCGCCCTTTGTATCCAGGAATGCCTGTGGACAGAAAAGCTGAGAGGTTATTTTAAATATAGTAAGATAGAGGCATTAATACGTAGTTTTATGGGATGTTTCCATTGGAGCCAGTGGTTTGCCTTGGTATTCTTTACCTGTGTTCCTGTATACAATCTCTACATGATTATTATGGGCCATTATTGTAGAAGGTTAATTACGTACCTGTTCTCTCTATGCTGCTGTTCTGGTGTTGCTGTTTTCTTTGTGGTATAATGTGTAGTCGCGAGTTTGTGTTGTTCCTTTTTCATGTGTTTTGGGCACTGTTCCGAGGTATATGTTGACTATTACAGTGGTTGGAGTTTCTACCCTGTTAGACCCTGTTATTTGATTGTTAAGTATTAGTTGTGATTGAGATGTATGTTCTATGTGCTTCAGAATAGTGCTACCATTCTGTGTTTATCTTTTGTCTTCTGACTTACTTCGTTTAACATAACATGATCTAAGTCCATCCACGTTGCTGCAAAATCTGTGATTGTATCATTTCTGACTGCCATGTAATATTCCATTGTGTATAGATACCACATCTTAATGATCCATTCATCTGTTGTTGGACATCGCGGTTGGTTCCAAGATTTGGCTATTATACTGAGTGCTGCGATAAATAGTGGGGTGCACACGTATTTTGGAATGAATGTTCTTCCAACTTGGGGGTATATACCTAGGAGTGCAATTGCTGGGTCAAAAGGGAGCTCAATTCTGAGTTCTTTGAGTACTCTCCAGACTGTTCTCCATAGATGTTGGACTAGGGGGCATTCCCACCAGCAGTGGATGAGAGTTCCCTTCATACCGCATCCACGCCAACAAAGATTGTTCTCAGTATTTTTGATGTGAGCCATCCTCACTGGTGTAAGGTGGTATCTCATTGTTGTCTTGATTTGGATCTCTCTGATGATGAGTGAAGGTGAGCATGTTTTCATGTGTTTGTTAGCCATCCTTCTGTCATCCTCAGAGAAGTGTCTATTCATTTCTTCTCCCCATTTTTTATGGCTTTGTTTGGTTTTGAGGGGCTCAGTTTTCTGAGTGCTTTGTAAGTTCTAGATATCAGCCCTTTATCTGATATGTCTAGTGAAAAGATTTTTTCCCATTCTGTTAACTGTCTTCTTGCATTAAGTAAGGTTTCTTTCGCCATGCAGAAGCTTTTTAGTTTGATGTAGTCCCATTTGTTTATGTTTGCTGCTAAGGTTCTTGCCATTGGTGCTCCATTCTCAAAGACCTTTTTGATATATAGGTCTTCGAGTGTTCTCCCTATTTTATTCTCAATAAACTTTATAGATTCGGGTCTGATTTCAAGGTCTTTGATCCATTTTGAGTTGACTTTTGTATAAGGAGTGAGGTATGGGTTGATTTTCACTTTCATACATGTGGTTTTCCAGTTGTGCCAACACCATTTGTTGAATAGGCTTTCTTTGTTCCATTTCAGATTCTTGCCTCTTTTATCAAATATTAGTTGACTGTATATCTGGGGGTTTATGTCTGGGAATTCTGTCCTGACCCACTGATCTGAAGTCCTGTCTCTGTTCCAGTACCATGCTGTTTTGATTACTATGGCTTTATAGTATAGTTTCAAGTTAGGTAAGGAGATTCCACCTAGCTTCTTGTTTTTCAGTATGTGTTTGGCTATCCTGGGTCTTTTGTGGTTCCAGATGAATTTTGTTAATGATTGCTCTAATTCTTTAAAGAATTGTGTCTGGATTTGGATAGGGATTGCATTAAATCTATATAGGAGTTTGGGTAGGATAGTCATTTTGATTATGTTAATTCTGCCTATCCATGAGCATGGGATGTTCTTCCATTTCTTTAGATCGTCTTCAATTTCTTTCTGGAGTGTTTTGAAGTTTTCCTGGTATAGGTCTTTCACTTCTCTTGTAAGGTTGATTCCTAGATACCTGATATTTTTTGATACTATCTTAAATGGAATTGTATTTTTAATCTCTCTCTCCTCAACTTCATTTTTTGTATATAGAAACGCTACTGTCTTTTGTGTATTGACTTTGTATCCAGCCACTTTGCTGTATTGGCTGATTGTTTCTAGGAGTTTTACTGTGGACTCTTTAGGGTTTTTAATGTATATCATCATATCGTCGGCAAATAGAGATAGCTTGTGTTCCTCTTTCCCTATTTGAATTCCTTTGATTCCCTTCTCTTGTCGGATTGCTATTGCTAGGACTTCTAAGGTTATATTGAATAAGAGTGGAGAGAGTGGACAGCCTTGTCTAGTTCCTGACCTTAGTGGGAATGCTTCTAGTTTCTCGCCATTAAGTATAATGTTGGCTGTTGGCTTTTCATATATAGCTGTAACTATCTTGAGGAAAGTTCCTTCTAACCCTATTTTTCTGAGTGTCTTTAACATGAAAGGATGTTGGATTTTGTCAAATGCCTTCTCTGCATCGATTGATATGATCATGTGGTTTTTGTCTTTCGTGTTGTTGATGTGATGTATCAAATTGATTGATTTGCGTATGTTGAACCAACCTTGCATTCCTGGTATGAATCCCACTTGGTCGTGATGTATGATCTTTTTGATGAAGTGCTGAATTCGGTTTGCTAAGATTTTGTTAAGTATCTTTGCATCTATGTTCATTAGTGAGATTGGTCTGTAGTTTTCTTTTTTGGTGGTGTCTTTGCCTTCTTTGGGAATGAGTGTGATATTAGCCTCATAAAAAGAGTTGGGGAGGATTCCTGTTTTTTCTATGGTTTGGAAAAGCCTATGGAAAAGTGGTAGTAAGTCTTCTTGAAATGTTTGATAGAATTCACTTGTAAATCCATCTGGGCCTGGGCTTTTGTTCTTAGGGAGTTTTTTAATTACGTCTTCAATTTCCTCTGAGGTGATTGGTCTGTTTAGGCTTTCTAGATCTTCCTTTTCCAGTCTTGGAAGAGGGTGTTTGTCTAAGAATCTGTCGATTTCTACTGGGTTCTCTAGCCTAGTTGAGTATAGTTGTTCATAGTATGATCTCATGATATGTTGTATTTCTTGGGGTTCTGTTGTAATCTCTCCCCTTTCATTTGTGATCCTGCTGATTTGGGTGTTTTCCCTCTTTTTTTTGGTGAGTTTTGCAAATGGTTTGTCTATCTTGTTTATTTTTTCGAAAAACCAACTCCTGGTCTCATTGATTTTTTGTATTGTTTTCTTGGTTTCGATGTTGTTTATTTCTGCTCTGGTTTTTATTATTTCTTGCCTTCTGGTTGTGGTTGGATTTCTCTGTTGCTGTTGTTCCAATTCTTTGAGGTGATCTTTTAAACTGTTGGTTTTTTTATTTTCCTGTTTCTTGACATAGGCCTCTATTGCTATGAGTTTCCCCCTAATTACTGCTTTTGCTGTGTCCCATAAATTTTGACATGTTGTCTCTTCATTGTCATTTGTCTCAAGGAATCTTTTTATTTCTTCCTTGAGTTGTTCTTTGATCCAGCTGTTGTTGAGCAGGATGTTGTTTAATCTCCAGGTACTAGTTTTTCTCCATTGCTTCTTCTTGACATCAATTTTAACCTCTGTTGCATAGTGATCTGAAAGGGTACTTCTTATGATCCTTACCTTTGTGGTCTTATATAGGTTGGCTTTGTATCCTAATACATGGTCTATTCTGGAGAAGGTTCCATGTGGGTTTGAGAAGAATGTGTATTCTGCTTTCTGGGGATGGAGGGCTCTATATAAGTCTGTTAGCCCTAAATCTTCTAATTTTTCATTTAGAGCTCTTATTTCTTTGCTATTTTTCTGCTTGGAGGATCTGTCCAGTGGTGATAGTGGAGTATTGAGGTCCCCTACTATTATCACAATTCCCTTCATGTGTTTCTCCAGGTTTGCCAGTAGTTGCCTCACATATTTTGGTGACTCTACATTAGGTGCATAGATATTGACCAGGGTTAGTGTTTCTTGATCTAATGTTCCCCTGACCAGTAAGTAGTGACCCTCTTTGTCTCTGATCACTTTCTTGAGGTTGAATACAATTTGGTCTGATATAAGAATGGCTGTCCCTGCTCTTTTTTGTTTTCCATTGGCCTGAATAATTACTTTCCATCCTTTTATTCTAAGCCTGTGCTTATCCTGTAGCTGTAGGTGTGTTTCTTGCAGACAGCAGAAGTCCGGTTTATTTTTCCTAACCCAGTTCTCTACTATGTGTCTTTTAAATGGAGAGTTTAGTCCATTCACATTTAGGGAAATTATTGATAGAGAGGACTGTTGTGCAGTTGTATTGTGTGCAGTGGTTGTTGTTACAATCGGGGGTTTGGATTGTGTAATTCATCTCTGAGTAAGTCGCTTAGGATCGGCTTAGTTTGCACAAATAGTTCAAGTTCGTTCATGTTTGAGAATGTTTTTAGTCTGCCCTCCCATATGAATGATAGTTTTGCTGGGTATTGGACCCTGGGTTGGAAGTTTCTTTCATTCAGTCGTTTAAATATGTCATTCCACTGTCTTCTTGCTTGAATTATTTCAAATGGAAGATCCGGTTTGATTCTTATGTCCTTTCCTTTGTACTTGAGGTTTTTTTTCTCCCTTATTGCTTTTAGGAGTTCCTCTTTCTCTTTGTTTTTTGCCATTTGGATTATTATGTGTCTTGGTGTGGGTTTATTAGGGTCTATTTTATTAGGGACTCTCTTGACTTCCTGGATTTGTCCTGAAGTGTCTTTCCAGAGTGTGGGGAAGTTCTCTGTTATTATCTCCCTGACTACCTGTTCTTCCCCCTTCCCTATTTCCTCCCCTTCTGGTATACCCACAATTCTTAGATTGTTTCTTTTGTCTTTGTTCATTAAATATTGGATTTTTTATTCCAGTGCTTTGCCTTTTATTTCTTTGTTGGTTTCTTGATCTTTTTTTGATTGTAGTTTTCCTTCGAGTTCTTCGATGTGCTTCTCCAACTCTGTGTTTCTGCTCATAAGACTTGCTACTTTGTCTTTTAAGTCCTTCACTTCTTTTTTATGGAATCTCTCATGTTCTTTGACATTTCTTCTTTAATTTGGCTGATTCGTTCGTCCATGGATTTCTTATACTCGGTTGCTAGGGTTTCTTTCAATTCTTTTATTAATTCTTGCATTTCCTTCCTCATGACAGCTTTTAGGTCTTCTTCCCGTGGATCTGTGCGTTTTGGTGGACTTGGAAATTTGATAGGGTTTGTCATGGTGTCTTCAGTTATTAGCGATTTCCTTGCTTTACGCATTGTTCTTTGTATTTAATGGTGTATTTTGGAGTGCTGTGGCTTCTAATTTTGGCCTGCTTTGACCCCTTCCTGAAGGTGTTTCTAGAGGGGCCTGTTGGGTGAGTTTGTTGAGCCTAGCCCTTTCTCCTCCCCTTTGCTTCCTAGAGTTCAGCCTTCCTGCTGTGGGTCTTTTCCCTTTTCTGCTCCTTATTTCTGTCAGCGGTGCAGTTCCACTCCTGGCCACAATGGTTACTGGCGCTGTTGAGCCTAGCTCTCAATCCCCCCTCCTTTCTCTGGGAGTCAATGGATTTCCGCCCCCTCCAAACCTCCCTTGAAGGAGTTCCCTCAGTCTACCCTTTCAGGCTCTGCCCTCACCCTTGGGGAGTCCCTGATCCGCTCCAGGGCCCAAGGGGGTGGATTGCTCTAGGTCACCTGAGAGTCCAGATAGCTGGCCCTATCTCCCCCGACTATTCCGGTTGCTCAACTTGCCTTTCCAGGCGCCCACCCGGGGGAAGGGACTCACTGGGGGGGGGGTGAGTCGGTCCTGACGACAAGGAAACAAAGTCTCACCCAAGCCGCACAGGAAACAAAGTCTCCCCCAGGCCGCACAAGGGAGCAAAACTCTCACCCAAGCCCCACAGGGAACCAAGTTTCCCCCGAGCCGCACAAGGGAGCAAAACTCTCACCCAAGCCGCACAGAAAACCCTGTCTCCCCCGAGCCACACAAGGGAGCAAAACTCTCACCCAAGCCGCACAGGGAACCAAGTTTCCCCCAAGCCGCACAAGGGAGCAAAACTCTCACCCAAGCCACACAGAAAACCCTGTCTCCCCCGAGCCGCACAAGGGAGCAAAACTCTCACCCAAGCCCCACAGGGAACCAAGTTTCCTCCGAGCCGCACAAGGGAGGGAACTCTCACCCAAGCCGCACAGGAAACAAAGTTTCCCCCGAGCCGCACAAGGGAGCAAAACTCTCACCCAAGCCCCACAGGGAACCAAGTTTCCTCCGAGCCGCACAAGGGAGCAAAACTCTCACCCAAGCCGCACAGGAAACAAAGTTTCCTCCAAGCCGCACAAGGGAAGGAACTCTCCGTGACTGTTGTTCTTATCTCTTTGAGGAAAATTTCTCAATAATTACTTCTTCATGTAACAAGTTATTTATATCTCTGCAAGGTAAATTTCTATATATTAGGGATATCAGTTTCCATCTGTTATAACATTGGCAATATGTATAGATATATGTAAGCAGAAATAAGATTTTACTCCTTTTAAGAATTTTACACAGTTATAGAAGTACATATTCCTATAGAAATTTTCTTTACCAAAAAAAAAAAAAAAAAGGGCCGGGCGGTGGTGCTAAAGGTAAGGTGCCTACCTTGCCTGAGCTAACCTTGGACGGACCACGGTTCGATCCCCCGGTGTCCCATATGGTCCCCCAAGCCAGGAGCAACTTCTGAGCACATAGCCAGGAGTAACCCCTGAGCATTATCGGGTGTGGCCCAAAAACCAAAAAAAAAAAAAAAGAAATTTTCTTTAATAATTTATTAATTAATAAATTAATTAAGGATTAATTGTAGGACTTTACATGCATTTCAACTGCTTTATCACTGAACTTCACTTTGACCCATAGACATTTAGAAGAAGTAGATAATTAATTTCACCTGATCTAGTCCCCTTGTTACATTCGTTATATTCAAAGAGAAATCTAGGCAAAATCTGGGTGACAGAGATCTAATTATTTGGGCATTATATCACTGTAATAAGCCATTTCTGATTGATCCCTGAGTATTACATCTTTTTTTATTCAGAAAAATGGGCAAAGCTGAAATGGTTCTTTGCAGAGTTTTACTACATCCTATTTTCTCTATAAGAATGAACTCTATATTTTCCTTCCTCTACTTAATTAAGTAGAGAATGTATGCAAAAAATATATTTCTCTACTACTAATTCTTTTTTTAACATTTTATTTAAACACCTTGATTACAAACATGATTGTTGGTTGGGTTTCAGTCATGTAAAGAACACCCCCATCACCAGAGCAACATTCCCATCACCAAATCTCCCTCTTCCCCACCCCACCCCTGCCTGTACTCTAAACAGGCTCTCCATTTCCCTCATACATTCTCATTGTTAGAATAGTTCACAATGTAGTTATTTCTCTAACTAAACTCATAACTCTTTGTGGTGAGCTTCATGAGGTAAGCTGTAACTAATTCTTATTAATAAATTTCCTATGATATTGCATAGGCCCTATAAGTTCCTGAGGTTATGAGTTGGGAAGGGAATCTTCTTCCATGTTTTTTATTATGTTCAGGTACATTCTACTTTGAACTCTTTTAAATGACTAAAGTATACTAAAGTTTTACAACTCTGGAAGATGTGGGAGAGATATACATGATGTTTAATTTTTTTTTCTTTTTTTTTTTTTTCGTATTCTATTTTCTTTTTTTTTTAATTTCTTTAAACACCTTAATTACATACATGATTGTGTTTGGATTTCAGTCATGTAAAGAACACCACCCATCACCAGTGCAACATTCCCATCACCAATGTCCGAAGTCTCCCTTCTCCCCACCCGTCCCCCGCCTGTACTCTAGACAGGCTCTCCATTTTCCTCATACATTTTCGTAATTAGGACAGTTCAAAATGTAGTTATTTCTCTAACTAAACTCATCACTCTTTCTGGTGAGCTTCTGAGGTGAGCTGGAACTTCCAGCTCTTTTCTCTTTTGTGTCTGAAAATTATTATTGCGAGAATGTCTTTAATTTTTCTTAAAACCCATAGATGAGTGAGACCATTCTGCGTTTTTGTCTCTCTCTCTGACTTATTTCACTCAGCATAATAGATTCTGTGTACATCCATGTATAGGAAAATTTCATGACTTCATCTCTCCTGACAGCTGCATAATATTCCATTGTGTATATGTACCACAGTTTCTTTAGCCATTCGTCTGTTAAAGGGCATCTTGGTTGTTTCCAGAGTCTTGCTATGGTAAATAGTGCTGCAATGAATATAGGTGTAAGGAAGGGATATTTGTATTATATTTTTGTGTTCCTAGCGTATATTTCTAGGAGTGGTATAGCTGGATCGTATGGGAGCTCGATTTCCAGTTTTTGGAGGAATCTCCATATCGCTTTCCATAAAGGTTGAACTAGACGGCATTCCCACCAGCAGTAGATAAGAGTTCCTTTCTCTGCACATCCCCGCCAACACTATTTATTCTCATTCTTTGTGATGTGTGCCATTCTCTGGGGTGTGAGGTGGTATCTCATCGTTGTTTTGATTTGCATCTCCCTGATGATTAGTGATGTGGAACATTTTTTCATGTGTCTTTTGCCCATGTGTATTTCTTCTTTGTCAAAGTGTCTGTTCATTTCTTCTCCCCATTTTTTGATGGGGTTAGATGTTTTTTTCTTGTAAAGTTCTGTCAGTGCCTTGTATATTTTGGAGATTAGCCCCTTATCTGATGGGTATTGGGTGAATAGTTTCTCCCACTCAGTGATTGTCTCTTATATCCTGGGCACTATTTCCTTTGAGGTGCAGAAGCTTTTCAGATTAATATATTCCCATCTGTTAATCTCTGCTTTCACTTGCTTGGAGAGTGCAGTTTCCTCCTTGAAGATGCGTGTAAAATTCTGGAGTGTTTTGCCTATGTGCTGTTCTATATATCTTATGGTTTTGGGGCTGATATCGAGGTCTTTAATCCATTTGGATTTTACCTTCGTATATGATGTTAGCTGGGGGTCTAAGTTCAATTTTTTGCAAGTGGCTATCCAATTGTGCCAACACCACTTGTTGAAGAGGCTTTCCCTGCTCCATTTAGGATTTCCTACTCCTTTATCAAAAATTAGGTGGTTGCATGTCTGGGGAACATTTTCTGAGTATTCAAGCCTATTCCACTGATCTGAGGACCTGTCCTTATTCCAATACCATGCTGTTTTGATAACTATTGCTTTGTAGTACAGTTTAAAGTTGGGGAAAGTAATTCCTCCCATACTTTTTCCCAATGATTGCTTTAGCTATTCGAGGGTGTTTATTGTTCCAAATGAATTTCAAAAGTGTCTGATCCACTTCTTTGAAGAATGTCATGGGTATCTTTAGAGGGATTGCATTAAATCTGTATAATGCCTTGGGGAGTATTGCCATTTTGATGATGTTAATCCTGCGAATCTATGAGCAGGGTATGCGTTTCCATTTCCGTGTGTCCTCTATTATTTCTTGGAGCAGAGTTTTATAGTTTTCCTTGTATAGGTCCTTCATATATTTAGTCAAGTTGATTCCAAGATATTTAAGTTTGTGTGGCACTATTGTGAATGGGGTTGTTTTCTTAATGTCCATTTCATCCTTATTACTATTGGTGTATAGAAAGGCCATTGATTTTTGTGTGTTAATTTTGTAGCCTGCCACCTTGCTATATGAGTCTATTGTTTCTAGCAGCTTTTTCATAGAGTCTTTAGGGTTTTCTAAGTAGAGTATCATGTCATCTGCAAACAGTGAGAGCTTGACTTCTTCCTTTCCTATCTGGATTCTCTTGATATCCTTTTCTTGCCTAATCGCTATAGCAAGTACTTCCAGTGCTCTGTTGAATAGGAGTGGTGAGAGAGGACAGCCTTGTCTTGTGCCAGAATTTAGAGGGAAGGCTTTTAGTTTTTCTCCATTGAGGATATTTGCCACTGGCTTGTGGTAGATGGCCTTCACTATACTGAGAAAGGTTCCCTCCATTCCCATCTTGCTGAGAGTTTTGATCAAGAATGGGTGTTGGAACTTATTAAATGCTTTCTCTGCATCTATTGATATGATTATGTGGTTTTTATTTTTCTTGTTATTGATGTTGTGTATTATGTTGATAGATTTACGGATGTTAAACCATCCTTGCATTCCTGGGATGAAACCTACTTGATCGTAGTGGATGATCTTTTTTTTTTTTTTTTTTTGGGCCACACCCGGTAACGCTCAGAGGTTACTCCTGGCTATGTGCTCAGAAGATGCTCCTGGCTTGGGGGACCATATGGGACACTGGGGGATCGAACCGCGGTCCGTCCAAGGCTAGCGCAGGCAAGGCAGGCACCTTACCTTTAGCGCCACCGCCCGGCCCCTGGATGATCTTTTTAATGAGGCATTGAATCCTATTTGCCAGGATTTTGTTGAGGATCTTTGCATCTGCATTCATCAGCAATATTGGTCTGTAATTTTCTTTTTTGGTAGCATCTCTCTCTGGTTTAGGTATCAAGGTGATGTTGGCTTCATTAAAGCTATTTGGAAGTGTTTCTGTTTGTTCAATTTCATAAAAGAGTCTTGCCAAGATTGGCAGTAGTTCCTCTTGGAAAGTTTGATAGAATTCATTAGTGAATCCATCTGGACCTGGGCTTTTGTTTTTCGGCAGACATTTGATTACTGTTTTAATTTCATCAATGGTGATGGGGGTGTTTAGATATGCTACATCCTCTTCCTTCAACCGTGGAAGATTATAAGAGTCCAAGAATTTATCCATTTCTTCCAAGTTCTCATTTTTAGTGGCGTAGTGTTTTTCAATGAAATTTCTGATTACCCTTTGAATCTCTGTCATATCAGTAGTGATCTCTCCTTTTTTATTCCTGATACGATTTATCAAGTTTCTCTCTCTCTTTCTTTGTTAGGTTTGCCAGTCGTCTATCAATCTTGTTTATTTTTTCAAAGAACCAACTTCTGCTTTCTTTGATCTTTCGGATTGTTTTTTGAGTTTCCACTTCGTTGATTTCTGCTCTCATCTTTGTTATTTCCTTCTGTCTTCCTATTCTTGGGTCCTTTTGTTGAGCATTTTCTAGTTCTATTAGCTGTGTCATTAAGCAACTCAGGTAACCTCCTTCTTCCTTCCTGATGTGTGCTTGCAAAGCTATAAATTTTCCTCTCAGAACCGCTTTTGCTGTGTCCCATAAGTTCTGATAGTTTGTGTCTTTATTGTCATTTGTTTCCAGGAACCTTTTGATTTCCTCCTTGATTTCATCTCGGACCACTGGTTATTGAGCATGAGGCTGTTTAACTTCCAGGTGTTAAAGTGTTTCTTCTGAGTCCCTTTGGAGTTCACAAATAATTTCAGAGCCTTGTGGTCAGCGAAGGTAGTCTGCAAAATTTCTATCCTCTTGATCTTATGGAGGTATGTTTTATGTGCCAGCATGTAGTCTATCCTGGAGAATGTCCCATGTACATTGGAGAAGAATGTGTATCCAGGTTTCTGGGGATGGAGTGTCCTATATATATCCACTAGGCCTCTTTCTTCCATTTCTCTCCTCAGGTCTCGTATATTCTTGTTCGATTTCAGTCTGGTTGACCTATCCAGTGTTGACAAAGCCGTGTTAAGGTCCCCCACAATTATAGTTTTGTTGTTGATATTATTTTTTAGATTTGTCAACAGTTGTATTAAATATTTTGCTGGCCCCCTCATTCGGTGCATATATGTTTAGGAGAGTGAATTCTTCCTGCTCTATGTACCCCTTGATTAATATAAAATGTCCGTCTTTGTCCCTTACAACCTTCCTGAGTATAAAGTTTGCATTATCTGATATTAGTATGGCCACTCCAGCTTTTTTATGGGTTTTGTTTGCTTGGATAATTTTTCTCCAGCCTTTTATTTTGAGTCTATGTTTGTTCTGACTATTCAGGTGCATTTCTTGTAGGCAGCAGAAGGTTGGATTGAGTTTTTTGATCCATTTAGCCACTCTGTGTCTCCTAACTGGTCATTTAGTCCATTGACGTTGAGAGAAAGAATTGTCCTGGGATTTAACGCCATCTTTATTTCAAAATTTGGTGTGTCTTTTGGGTAGTCTTGTCTTAGATTAGGTCTTTCAGTTTTTTTCTTAAGAATGGTTTTGTGTCTGTGAAGTTTCTGAGCTGTTTTTTGTCTGTGAAACCATGTATTCTTCCGTCAAACTGGAAAGTGAGTTTTGCTGGGTATATTATTCTGGGTGAAGCATTCATTTCATTCAGTCTTGTCACAATATCCCACCACTGCTTTCTGGCATTGAGTGTTTCTGGTGACAGGTCTGCTGTAAATCTCAGGGAAGCTTGCTTGAACGTGATTTCCCCTTTTGATCTTGCTGTTTTCAGAATTCTGTCTCTATCTGTGGGATTTGTCATTGTGACTAGGATGTGTCTTGGGGTGGTTTTTCTGGGGTCTCTTTTGGTTGGTACTCTTTGAGCATGCAGGATTTGATCACACATATATTCTTTAGCTCTGGAAGTTTCTCTTTAATGATGTTCTTGACCGTTGATTCTTCCTGGAAATTTTCTTCCTGGGTCTCTGGGACTCCAATGATTCTTAAGTTGTTTCTGTTGATCTTATCATAGACTTCTATCTTAATCTGTTCCCATTCTTTGACTAATTTTTCCATTGTCTGCTCATTTGCTTTAAGTTTTTTGTCCAATCTCTCCTGCTGTATGGAATTGTTATGTATCTCATCTTCCACAGCACCAAGTCTATTCTCAGCTTCTGTTACCCTGTCCCAGAGCTTATCCATTTTGTCATTCACTTCGTTTACTGAGTTTTTCAGTCCTGTTAGTTGACATGTTATTTCAGTTTGGAGTTTTGTGATTTCTGTCTTCATATTTTCTTGGTTCTTATTAGTGTTCTGTTCCACTCGATCCATGGTTTCTTGGAGATCTTTGAGCATCTTCCATATTGCTAGTCTAAAGTCCTTATCTGAGAGGTTGATTAGTTGGTTGGTCATTATCTGGTCCTCAGAATTGTCATCTTCATTCTCTATGTCTGATGCTGGCCTGCGTTGTTTCCCCATTGTCACACTTGTATTGTGGGTTTTTCTACGTGTTGTGGTGGTATTCATTTTCTATATGATGCAGGCAGCACACTCCTCTGGCTCCTCCCTTTCTGGATGGGCTGACTTGCCTCTAAGTGAGAAGAGTCCTCCGTGGATGAAGCCTCACACTGGGTCAAATCTTAGGCCCGAGCATGCAACAGAGAAGACAGTCCGGAGTGAAATGTTTGCTTCTGTGATATAGTGCCGTTCTTAGTGTGATTTTTCCTTCTTATTGCAATGGTGGTTTTTCCTTAGAAAGAGTGCAGGGCCGCATAGCGAAGCGGAGCGGCCGTGCTCCGCTGGAGCCTCTTTTTGCCCCACTCGCAAGAGTTTCATGCAAGAGGACAGTAGACAGACATAGACAGGTCACACTCACAGTTTTTCACAGTTGGGCCCCACTGGGCCGTTGTACTTTCACGGATTTTCCCCGCCTGGTGTCACACACAGGGAGCTTGCTTTTGCAAAGCCTTGCCGGTTTTCATGCTCTGTAGTCCCTCCCTGAAAATGGCCTCTGGGCGAGCGAGGTTTCTGGAGCCTCTTTTTGCCCCACTCACAAGAGTTTCACGCAAGAGGACAGTAGACAGACATAGACAGGTCACACTCACAGTTTTTCACAGTTGGGCCCCACTGGGCCGGTGTACTTTCGTGGATTTCCCCCGCCTGGTGTCACACACAGGGAGCCGGCTTTTGCAAAGCCTTGCCATTTTTCATGCTCTATAGTCCCTCCCTGAAAATGGCCTCTGGAGCCTCTTTTTGCCCCACTCGCAAGAGTTTCATGCAAGAGGACAGTAGACAGACATAGACAGGTCACACTCACAGTTTTTCACAGTTGGGCCCCACTGGGCCATTGTACTTTCACGGATTTTCCCCGCCTGGTGTCACACACAGGGAGCCGGCTTTTGCAAAGCCTTGCCGGTTTTCATGCTCTGTAGTCCCTCCCTGAAAATGGCCTCTGGGCGAGTGAGGTTTCTGGAGCCTCTTTTTGCCCCACTCGCAAGAGTTTCACGCAAGAGGACAGTAGACAGACATAGAGAGGTCACACTCACAGTTTTTCACAGTTGGGCCCCACTGGGCCGGTGTACTTTCGTGGATTTCCCCCGCCTGGTGTCACACACAGGGAGCCGGCTTTTGCAAAGCCTTGCCATTTTTCATGCTCTATAGTCCCTCCCTGAAAATGGCCTCTGGAGCCTCTTTTTGCCCCACTCGCAAGAGTTTCATGCAAGAAGACAGTAGACAGACATAGACAGGTCACACTCACAGTTTTTCACAGTTGGGCCCCACTGGGCCGGTGTACTTTCGCGGATTTTCCCCACCTGTTGTCACACACAAGGAGCTGGCTTTTGCCAAAACAACATATTTTCAGGGCCATGATGTTTAATTTTTAAAACCATTTTCTAGACCTAGTCATATTGGTTCCTAGACATATTTTTCCTAGATATATTGATATTTATTGAAAGTTCATACTTACGTAGTAAGCTTTTAGGCAATATGGAATATATTTAAAAAGCTGAGATATACTCTATAATGCCAGGAGAATGCTAGATACGTGTAAGCAATAAATACTACTTGGTGTAATTATGGTCCTTGTTAGAGAGGTGTGTTGAAAAGGTAAAGAGAGTAAAGGGAAGACCAGGACATTAGATTTAAAGACACACAATGGAAAGTTCCAAAATTAGCGAGAGTTAAAGAGTGGGCATTTGGTACAGATCCCAACTGTATTTCTACATTTCTTGGTTTCTCCACATGGTATTTGAAGAATATTTTGGAGTTTTTACTATCTCACCACAGAAAAAAAGATTTCTCCAAATCCTGTATAATTTTAAGGTCCCAGGAGGTATGTCTCCTCATAAGTTACTTGAGTCAGGAACCATATTTTCCCATTGCAGTCTCTATGCACAAGGCATAAGAGGCATTTATTAAAAGATTTCTCACTCTATAAATGCAAAGCTTTTCTATACAGACATGCTCCAGGAAGGGTCAAATAACTCTATTTTTATTACCATTTCATACTTATAGCTCCCATAGTAACAGTAACTTTCTCCCCTTGAGCATATGTAGTATTTAGAATTTCTGTGTGTGGTGTCAACATTCATGTCATCATATTCTATATGTGTGTATGCTTGAGTTACAGTTATTTGGGGATCCACAGTTGTTTTTTAGTTAAAACAAGCCCTTTCCTGCTTCCTTACTGTATGCAGAAGCAATATTTTATTTATAAAATTTTCATGCCTAATTTCTTCTTCCAGACCTTTGATTTTCAATTTGGCCAACACATTCAAGTGCAAACTGATGTGCTGGTTATAATAAGCCTGCACTACATAGTCATTTTACTTATAAGAGTAGATATTAATACTTTTAAAGCTCTTTAATATGTTATTTTAAGTGCTTAGGTTGTATATTTATTTGTATTTATTTTTGTCTAAAATTGTTTTATAGTATGAGATTAGAACACTCCTGTAGAAACATTGGTAACCTGAAATGGTTAAAATAAAAAATACAATTACCATTAGCCTATGTTGAAAAATTCTGAGGAAGCTGAGTTCCAAAATATAACCAAATGATACAAAATAATGCATAAAACTTAAAATAGTGTTGCATATAAAAGGATTGGAAGGATGCACATATGAAACCTATCTAAAGCAATTCCTAGGAGAAGAATTAGGGGTGCTACTGCCTCATTGAGGGTCTGTTACAAAAAAAAAGATATTTTGGAGTCAGAAATATAAAATTGTCTTCATATTTTTAGATTAAAAAATTATCAGGCACTTAATGTAAGGTGTGTGTGTATGTAAAAGTTAAATGGTAAAACGTGAACTTTTAAAAACTAGGGAATATTTTCTGTGTGCTTATGTTTTTAAAATGGAAATCCATTATAATATTGGTCTGACTGTATAAGATGCTTTTTAGGACATAACAATAAACAAGCAGGTCTCCTGGTGCTGGAGTAATAGGATGTTTGCCTTGAGTGCAGCTGGCCAGGATTTGAACACTGGCATTCCAATTGGTCCCTGAGTCTGCCAGGAGTAATTTCTGAACACTGAGCAGCGAGTAACCACTGAGCATTAGCAGATATGGCCACAAAATAAAACAAAGCAAAACAAACAGTTTTCTTACCTTACCTCAGAAAACAAAATGGAATGCCTTTATTTTCCTAAAGTATGTCCTGTCACTCTTCACTTCCTGCTCATAAAGGTAGATTTTTAAAAGGGAGTTTCTTGTAGAAGAATTTCTAAACCTCATTTTAGGCCCGCTTGCGATTTCACCCTGTGAATAAAAACAAACCCCAAAACCAAAACATTTAATAAGGAAAAGGCTGGGAAGAGTTCTCAGAGGGCTAGAGCACATGCATTGCATACAAGAGGGTAGGTGAACCCTGGCACCAGCAGGACTGACACCAAACACAGAACTAGACAAAACCAAGAAGAAAAAGCTTTGGTGAAAAAAGACACAAAACAAGGATGGGGAAGTTGGTTGGTGCTGATATAAATGGGTAGACAGTTAAGGGAAATCAAGTCAATTCAAAGGACCTGCCAGCAATTCTGGCCTTGTGAGCACTGAGCACAGTGGCCTTGAACCAGCAGGCACTTCTTCCTCAAAGCTTCAAAATTTATTTGCTGTTGTAATCTGTATACGAAAACCTAAGTGTATATATATCTTTTTAAATTGAGAGGAACTTATTATTTAAGATTGAGGGATATAAGTACTTATAAAGCTGTCACCCTTTCTGGGGATCACTCACACAACTTAGTGAAGGGACTAAATGTGGTCTTTTTTTTAACCAATGTTTAGTTTATATCAGTAACTACTATTGAGTCTTCTTTCACTATATTTCTTCAGATCAATGTTCTTGTTATCCTTTCTACATGCTCTACATGCATGCACACACATACACACATCTTCTTTTTCAACTAGATCCTAATCTCTTTTTCATACATTTGAAGTTCTGGCCTCACAGATCAACATTTAAATCTTTGTTTCTTCTTCTTCACTCAACACATTTGTTGAAATGGATCCAAAACTGCACCCAAAGTTTTACTTAAGAAGACCAAGTAAATCTGGTGGGAATGATGTCTAGTCCAACCTTTATGGAAAACAATATGGCGATTCTTCAAAAAACTGGAAATTGAACTCCCACATGATCCAGCTATACTGCTCCTAGGGATCTACCTAGGAACACAAAAATACAATTCAAGAATCCCTTCCTCACACCTATATTCATTGCAGCGCTATTTATAATAGCCAGACTCTGGAAACAACCAAGATGCCCTTCAACAGACGAATGGCTAAAGAAACTGTGGTACATATACACAATGGAATATTATGCAGCCACCAGGATAGATGAAGTCATGAAATTTTCCTAAACATGTATGTACATGGAACCTATTATGATGAATGAAATAATTCAGCGGGAGAGAGACACAGAATAGTCTCACTCATCTATGGGTTTTAAGAAAAATAAAACATTATTGTAATAATGCCAAGAGACAATAGAGATGAGGACTGGAAGGTCCAGCTCATGATATGAAGCTCACCATGAAGAGTGGTGATTTCTTTTTTTAATTATCTTTATTTAAGACACCCACCCACACCTGTACTTGAGACAGGCTTTCTATTTCCCTCATTCATTCACATAGTTATGATAGTTTTCTGTGTAGTTATTTCTCTAACTGCACTCATCACTCTATGTGGTGAGCTTCATGTTATGAGCTGCACCTACATGGGTAAATGGGGGGAGATAATGGTTGGGACTGAGGCAGTAAAAGATTAGAAATGAGCTTTGTAGGGCAGTATCAAGGTCACAATACAAGATGGATATTATGCATATATAAACTATATGCATATAATACTATCAATATATATTGTACGCGTGGGGCACTAGCCCCTGCGTGGTTTTGAAATGGAGACCAAGGAGAAAAAAATTCCAGTGACTGTCCCAACATAAACCAGTGCTGCAACAGCCTGCCCACCTCCCAAAGCACATTTTCATTAGTGTAGGGAGAGGTAGGGGGAAAGCCTGATGACCCCTATAGAGTCCACCTGAACCAGCGCCCACGGAAGGCCTGAAGTCATGGGAGAAAGAGGGGGGTGGCTGGGGGCCTGCAAAGCCTCCCAGCACCCCCCAGGCTGGAAAGAAGGCCTCCTATACGGGGCCTCCCCAAACCTCATACCTGGCAAGAGCTGGCCTCCAGAATCAAAGAGGAAACCGGGAGCCAGATATCTGCCCGCCCTCCTCCCCATGCACCTCCTCCCTGGAGTACGGAGGGAGGGGGAGCCTGAGGACCCCTAAGAGTCCACCTGAACCCACTTCTGGCAATCTGGGCGGGCACCCAGGGAAGGCCTGGAGTCCAGGGGAGAAAAAGGGGGACGGCTGGGGCCTGCCAAGCCTCCCAGAATTCTCCAGGCTAGGGAGAAGGCCTCCAGCATGAGGCCTCCCCAAACCCCATACCTGGCAAGAGCTGGCCGAAGAGTGGTGATTTCAGTTAGAAAAATAACTACACTGACAACTATCATAACAATTTGAATGAATGACAGAAGTAGAAAGCCTGTCTCAAATACAGGCAGGGGAGCAGGGAAGAGGGAGATTTGGGGCATTGGTAATGGGAATGTTGCACTTATGAAGGGGGATGTTCTTTATATGACTGAAACCCAACTATAATCATATCTATAATCAAGGTGCTTAAATAAAGATATTAAAAAAAGAAGACCAAGTAAAACAGATTAAAAGAAGTGTCTTTCCAATGACTGTTGGTAATGATCACACTGCATGCTGAAAGGAAATAAAATGATGTGCATGACACCTTTCAATAACAATATTTCAAACCATAGTGTATAAAAGGAAAAATAAAGAAGAGAGACAGAAAGAGAAAGAGAAGGAAAATGTCTGCAACAGAGGCTGACAGGGAAGAAGGCAGAAGGGAAGCAGAAGGACAACTGGGGATATTGGTGGAGGAAAGTATTTACTGATGAAAGGTGTTAGACATTGTGTACTGAAACTCCATCATGAACAAATTTGAAATTATGTATCTCGAGCCTGGAGAGATAGCACAGTGGCGTTTGCCTTGCAAGCAGCCGATCCAGGACCCAAGGTGGTTGGTTCGAATCCCGGTGTCCCATATGGTCCCCCGTGCCTGCCAGGAGCTATTTCTGAGCAGACAGCCAGGAGTAACCTCTGAGCACTGCCAGGTGTGACCCCCCCAAAAAGAAAAGAAAAAAAAGAAATTATGTATCTCATGGTGATTAGATTAAAGAATTTATTTATTAAAATTAAGCATCTTCCCCACTCTGTCCCTCCAGGTCTTTTTGTTCCCCAATGCATGCAGCCCGTGTCCTGGGTCACCATCATCCTTGTCAACAGCCTGAGTTTTTTTCTTTCCTTCCATATCCCCTTTAAGTTCTTGGCAAGTGAAAACATCTCTGTCCGGTGTGTCATATGTCCAGACGATCTGATGAAAGAATTCCTACATAGTGCTAATGTTGGAGCCACCACACAGTGCTTTTCCACATGTCGTGTTACACACTTCACTTTTCTAAAGGCCTGCATTAGTACATGCTCTTACCAGCCAGAGAAATTCAAGGAAAATGTTGGCTTTTATGACAAGAGGTGACAAGTGGAAACAGCATGGGAATCTGTTTTGCAGCAAGTTCTTGTAGAAGCAGTGAGCACCCCAGCAGTGAATGACCCTCATGAGCATCCTCTAAAGATACTTTCTACAGGCTTAGTCACATATCATTCCTGCTTTTATGATATGTTGGTGTTAGTCTAGGTTCTATGTGATATTTGAAATAATTTGGCAAATTACTTTTTGTGGTATGGGAAAACTATAATAATAGGATAAAGCAGATAAATTTAATATTTAAACTATGCAATTAATTCATCAAATAATTGAAATTATCCTGAGCAACTGGGAATACTGCAATAATACAATATTATCTTCAATTAATTTTAAATTTCCCAAATATTTTCTTTTTTCCTCATATTACTTACTTCTGTATTTTTCTCTATTTTGACTTATAAAAAGTTTTACAGGAACACTTTTTTGCTGGATAGCAAGAAGAAGTTGCATCTGTATTTTAAAAGGAATGCCATGGCATTGCTGCATAGCAACCTTATACAAATTTAATGATGGGAATTTTAAGTTGGGCAGATGAGAGAGACATTTCTGAGTGAATAGTTCTTTTCTTAATTCTCAACTGATAATATTTATAAAGCTATTTTCTCTTTCTTACAGCAGTAACTATTCCTGAGAATACCTATCTGATTTATAAGTGATTTAGGAATGACTACTTAGGAACTTCGCTTTAAGTTTTAAAAGAAGATAACCATATGATCTAGACACAAATTTGTTTGACATCTTGGTGAATGAAAATAATTAGACTTAGTTTTCTCAGTGTTCATTTTCAGTTATATAAGAAAAATAGCAAAAAATGACCTTTAATTGCTTGGGCACTCTTAACATATTGTTTGTGTTGGAAAAATAAAAAAAACACAAATTTTATGGCTGAACGATTAAATTGCTTGAGCATTAGCTTGGACCAATTATTGTTAATGTGATCATTAGATGCATATTAACTCTGTGCAAGCATATTCAGAAAAGTTCAATCAGAGTAAGCCACAATAGAAGGACTTCCTAGAAGTTTTCTTGCAAACTGAATGTAGGGAATTGTCTATATTAATCTCAGTGTCCCTGAGACAACACAACAGACATACAACACAACACACACAACAACACACAACACAACAACACAGAGAAATTCCAAGGAAACCTAATGGGTTATGTAAGTCCTTTTCCCCTGGTACAGGCAAAGAAAACATACAACCCAGCAAAGAGGTCTTTAATAATTCAATGAGATCAGGGGTACCCAAAGCACATTTGGTTCTAAATGTACCCCATCCCTTCTTTTAGGATATTTTTCATATGACATTTACATAAATGATGTCTGGTCAGAGTGCAAAAGTAAAACCAGGAGGCACAATTATATCAACGGTAAGAAAGAAATACTAAGGAAACTTTGGCTGCCAGTGATAGAGCACCTGCTACGTGCCAGGCACTGCATTTGCTTTACGTGTTCAGTAATGTCCAATCCTGTTTTGCTGCAGGACTTGTCTTTTCCACAAAAGCCAACCTCTGGGCGCACAGGGTGTCTGTCTAATATCCATCACCCCCTGTCTACCTCTTGTTTCTTGGTCTGTGTCCTGATGCTGTTCCATCTCTGTCTGAGGCAGATGAGATTCAAGGTGAGAGAAAGAACAAATCCTGTAAGGTAATTTCTGTCACTCACCTCATCTTCATAATCTTCCCTGAGCTTCCTCGGCTGCTCACCCTGGTATTGATCGTGTCACAGACTATAGCCAACCAAGGCAGGGGGTTGAAAACCTTTCCTCCCAACCCTTGCCAGTGCGTCTGTTTCTGCTCCGAGAAGAAAAGCCTGCTGTGAAAACAATCAGTGCATTTGCTTTAGATCTAAGTGATTCCAACGAGGTCGATGCTTCATGCTGATATGTTGAAAACATTTAAAAAATTTCTCAGAGTTTGATTTTCACTGAAAACACTATGGCATGTGTCTCAGTGTCTGAGTGTGGTGGTTATTTTTCACTAACATAGCCAACAACTGCATTCTGCCCTAGCACACAAAAGCCGTTGGAAAAAAAAGCTTTGTTCCTGTGGTTTTGGAGGACAGAAACAGATCTGGAAGTTTGGTTGTTAGTCATATATTTTCACCTGAAGCAGTATTGTTTGTTTTTTGGGGTTAATTCTTGGAATGCAGATGCTGTAATGTTGACCAAGTGTAAATGTTAGAAAATGCACAGCTGTCTGCTTTAGTTTTTGTTGACTTCTTCCCCCCACCCTTAGTTTGGATTTGAGTGTAGAGATTTGTTTGTTTGTTCATTTTTGTTTGCTACAAACTTTTTCAAGTTCATTTTCTGGTAAATAATACCAAGTGTGACCATATCTTCTATATCATCAGGTCTCTAAAAATGTAGGTTTGTTTTAATAAATAATTGGGATTTTTCATCCCATTGTAGCATCAAGTAGCAATCTAACCATAGAGAAAGGAACTCTCTCCACGTAATCTTGGACAAGAACCCAGGGCACTATTAAATGTAGGATGTACAAAAATACATCCATCTTAAAGAAAAAAGTACTTAAATAGAAAAAAAACATTACATATACCAGCACTTACGTGATATTGGATCTATGAGATAGATCAATATGTCTAATTTAAGAGTGGGAATCAAGAATATTCATAATGTATTTTGAATATCTTTTTGTTTTTATTCTTTAAAGATAATTGTTTTTGTTTTATGCAAGGGACGACATCTGGCAGAACTCAGGACTTACTCCTGGTGAGGCTTGGTGTTCATATATGGTGGTGGAGATTTAATTTGTGTCAGCTTTATGCAAGACATGTGCCTTGATCCCCTGTAATATCTTTCCAGCTCCAAGATTTTATTTATTTAAAATCAAATTACAGTTTTAATGATTATATTTCAGGTATACAATGTCCCTTAACCAATATCCACTTTCCTCCACAATGTCATAGTGTTCTCTCCCCTGTTCTATTTCCCCGTGCACCTGTAGCCAGTTTCCTGAAGCTTCTTTGTTTCTATCGATGTTTACTGCATATTTATTATATCATTCCTTATGTTTCTAGAATTTAAGTCTATTTTTAGTTTTATGCATTGTTTTGGTAAAAACTTTAAGCTCTTTTTAGGTCTGGAAAACTTGCTTTTTCACTGTTTTAATTAATAGCTACAGGTTCTTTACTTTAAGTAATTACTGGTGTATGAAGAGGTTCTGCTTTTGAACAGAAAAAGAGTTCTCCTCCTCTGATATTAATGGTAGATCCCAGAATTTGTTTCAAACAAAAATGAATAAGCTGTAAACCCCAACTTCAAAAGTACTCTTATTTTTAGATGAAGCCATAATGCTAAAATTAGGGTATTTTATCTTTTCCAGAAAATTCTGTGGGAGAGTTCTGAGCATGTTAAAACTGGAATCCAGATGTCTGATGTTCCAGTCACAAAATTCTATAAAAGTAGGGTTATGAAAGTAGGTGTATCTTCAGCTGAGTTTTTTGTTTGATGATACCCTCAATAAATCAAATGTTATGGTTCTTTTTTAGGCATGAGCTCTCTGGGATTGTCTTGGCCTGTTTACTTTTGAATGTCCAGACCTCTAGAAAATGTTCTTATAATGATCCAGGTGAAAGTGACACATTATTGATATTCAGGTAATCTGATAATTTTTCAAAATGCACACCAATAGGGAAATTTACACAAAACTATACTCTATAATTTTCTTTCGGTAAATTTTAGGGGAAACACAGTCATTTCCTTCCGTCAAATGACCGCTGCTTCTCCTAAAGGACAGCTACATGTGCCTTATTTGGTTACTTCCCTCTCGACACACCTCTTCACCCAAAAAATGCAGCAATGAGAGGGAGCTGCAACAAACAACTTGGATATTCATTACATGGTTGATGCAGAATAAATTTATCATTGCTACACATTCAGAAAATTTTAATGCTACCAGTTTTTTGTTACCCGTAATCAATGATAAACCCCTGGGTTTGTAATTAACAGTTTAAGAAGTTAGAAAGGATCATGTGGCTTATTTTAAACAAATCTTTATATTGAATACATACTTTTTATATTCTCACACCTGGTGAGCCCAGGGGTTACTCCTGGCTATGCGCTCAGAAATTGCTTCTGGCTTGGGGGACCATGTGGGATTCCAAGAATCAAACCCAGGTCTGTTCTGGGTCAGCCGCGTGCAAGGCAAACACTCTACCACTGCACTATCGTTCCAGCTCCTTACTTTTCATATTCTTGACTACTATACAAGTGGCTTCCATGGAATTTCTATTTTTCTCTATATCTTATTTAACAGAGGAAATAAAGTTTGTGGGGAAAATACCACAGAACACAATACATTACTACATACATATATTTTGATATATCCCTTTCTCTGGAAGTTGATAGTATTTTCAAGGTGTTATGGCAGTAATGCTCAGCTTCCTCATGAAGAGCAAGTGAGGAGAAAACTTCAATTGAATGCACTATCTTGAAGGTACAGAAGAGTGGTCTTAAAGGACACATAGGTCAGTGGGGATACATAGCTGATTTTTTTCTAGTTTTCTAATTCTCTTTTCATTCTATCAGAAAGACACTCTTTTAAAGTGTCTGAACAGTTTGGCCTACAGACAGTTAAAACCTTGCAAGAACTATAATAAATGATCTTGCACACTAATAATATTTTGTCTTGTCCCAATCATAAAGAAATAATATTTATGTAAAATCTTGGTCCTTCCTTTTCAATAACTATTGTCTAAAGGTTTTATGACCGTCAAGCTGTTGTAAATCAGTGACTGTGGAAAATCAGTCAAAAATAATCTTATTTCAGCATTATTTTATCCCTTTAAAAATGAACTCTTCCGGGGTGCTTAAACGATGTTTGTACTTTAAACAAATGATCAAACATCGTATTCGTAAAGAGTTTTGTACTGAAGCTGTCAGATTAACTTTTTCTGGATTTCTATTCATCCACTCCTTCCTCAACACAGAGATTCCACATAGACATGGGGAGAGTGCACATGAGTTAAAAAAAAAAAAAAGACAAACTATAGGTTTATAAGAAGCTCATACTGGCTCATGCATGAAGCTTCAGTCGCTATAGAGTTTCCAGAAAATCAAAAATGGACCTGTTAGAAATATCTTTTCTTGCCAGGAGAAGCAACTCATTATGGAACTGTTAATTTTCTGTCTTGGGAGAGTCTTTAAGCAGTTACTTAAAAGCCAATTTTTAACAGCAGAACTTTGGGAGAAGTTGGTCCTGTGCTGGCAACTTTTGGTAAAGTTGCTTTAAGTGAATATTTCTCCACAATGGGTGTGTGGGCGAGAGTTCTCTTTCAGCTAATTGGAAAGCAAAGCTTTATGGGAGTAGACACTATAGCTATTAAAGGGTGATGGTGGACATAATGAAAATTTAGTGGCTTCATAAAATTAGCTTTAGAGAAATAATAAAATTTTAGACTTTGTTTATGTAATGATTATGGTTGGTCTTGCTTAAGCTACAGGCTCAGTGTTTATTTCAATTTCTGCGTTGGGTGGCAGAAATAACCATTCTAGAGGCAATAACCTGAAGTTATTTGGTAACAACATTTGACTTGAACTGATATGTGAAATATTTACACATCATTTTCCTGCAGAAATATTAATTTATATGATGTTCCAGAATGTGCTGGGTGTATTTTTAATGCATAGCATCAAGTTTACATTATCCTTATAAAATCTCTAGAAATGTTAAATTCTGATTCACATCTTACTTGAGTAAGTTGGAGAGTTTGTGATTCAGTGATCTTTTCCATATTTGCAAGCTGAATATAAAAATAAAACAATAGTGTTTGAAATATTCATTTTGAAAATAAAACTAGGTTAAATATATACAATATTCCTCTAGATTATTGTCACTAAAGAGAAACACAGTTAATAAAAGTTAGAGGTGTAGGGGAAAATAAAATTTTTCCTATTAAATGCCATAATATGACTTTACTTTTTCCACAAAATTCCTTCTCTTCACAAAGATATTTTTCTCTCAGAACTAATTTCATTCTTAAAAAAAAAAATAAAAGCTCCTTTTAACATTCCAAGTTCCATTGCAGCTTGACTTTCTCATTATTTCTTGTGCATTTAGCCCATGGCATCTTAAATCTCATGTTTTGTCACTCTATAATTCCATTTGTTGTTTTTATTATGATTAGAAAGCATTCCTTAATAACAAATCTGTAGGTTCTAAATTTTGCTAGTCTCTGGATACCTGAAAATGGTTTTATTTTGTTGTTGCTCTTAATCAATAGCCAGAATTCCAAGTTCAACATAATTTCACTCAGAACTTTCAAAGGCATTGCTCTAATGTTTTGTGGCATCTCACATTGTTTAGGGAGTATTTGAAATCAATATGCCTTTTCTAAACCATTTTAATATGTGATGTATTTGGAAGTTTTTAGGATTTTTTTTTTGGAATTCTAATGTTCAAACATCTTATAAGAATGTGTTTAAATTTTCACTTTCTTACTTTCTCCTTATCATAATATGGAATCTTCCACAATAAAGACTCGATCTTCTTATGTGATTTTCTATGTGTAGGGTATTTCATTCTTTGATTACTGTGGTAAATTGTTCACAATCTATTTTCTTAGCTACATCTTTCTATAATTATAGCTATTGGTCCTCTGGGTTAATAGGCCTGATACAATTCCATTTTATATTTGTAATGTTTCTTAGATTCTAGAAAGTTTTCTTGTGTTTCCCCCCAATCTAGCATTATACCAAGCTTTCAAATGTTAAGATTTGTGTTTCTGTTGTACCCAGGCTCCTTTTTACCATTATAATCAGGTTTTATTTTATGGAGAAAAAAAAAGCTGTCAAGTTTCTCCCATAAGATCAAGTGAAAATATTTTAGAATTCTCTACTCTTCCCTGAATTATTTGTTTCCTTCAGCATCACTGAATTGTTATGTTTTAATTTTTATTTTGGCTCTTTGCTACTTTCTCAAGTATCTGACATAATTGGTTAACTATATTCTTGTATAGAGCAGAATGTTTCTGTCATGTTTTTCATTTTCAGCTTACTTATGTCAGACTTCCCTTCATAATGTGTGGAAGCAGGAGCAAATGAAGATTAGTTGTACCCTTCCAGATCCTAAATTAAGATTGTTCCCCACTTTGGAGGAGTCACATTCTTCATTCTGGACAGCCAGTGCCTCTGTTTAAAAAGTACTGACAAGGATCAGAAATATGTCAGTTTTTCAGGTCCTGATTTAACAATGTAATAAAAAAGACTTAATTTATGTTTTGGGGCCACACCCAGTGCTGCCCAAGAACCACCCTGGGAGTCCTTAGGGGACCATATAAGGTGCAGAGATTCAACTCAGACTCAGCTGCATGTAAGACAAGTGTTGACCCCTATAATATTTCTCCAGCCTGCATAGTTGTGGTTTTTTGTTTTTAAATAAGACTGTGTGATGAAAAATTCAAAATAGTAAGAGAAAGTGCTAATTTTTAAAAATCTACTCAAGCTTTCTAAATATCTACTCAGGATATTATTTGCATTATTGACAAACATATACTATATTATTTTCTCATTCTACTATTACTGTGATAATTTTCATTTCCAAACTTAATGCAGAAGTGTTAAGTTGCGTTGTTACAACACTGAGGTTGAAGTGGTTCTCCACTGGCATTTTTCTTTAAGAAATTTGTTAAGATGATCTGTTAATCTTACCCATGATCTCTTCATTACTGTCCTATGAATATTTGAAAGAATAAAGATTTTATTTCTGTAAGATACATTATTTCTTATCTTTCCATTTTTTTGGTTTATTTTTGGAGGGGCACAACCGGCAGTGCTCAGGGGTTACTCCTGGCAGGCTCGGGGGACCATATGGGATGTCGGGATTCGAACCACCATCCTTCTGCATGCAAGGTAAAAACCCTACCTCCATGCTATCTCTCCAGCTATTTCTTATCTTTTTTCTCAATCAAACTTCTTTATTTTGTCTGTAAAATATTTCTATCATGTTCTGAAAGAAGAGTGTTAACATTTCAGTTTCGGCCAATTTCTTGTTATATTTCTAGATATACTTCTATATTTAATGTATTTAGTTTTAGTGTGCTTAGTTTAGTTTAGTTCCTTGGCATAGTGTTCAGCAGAAAACATTCTATTTGATGCATTTTATTTGAATATACCAATATGCTTAATAAATCTATTTTGGGGCAGACACATCTAGTGATGCTCAGGGGTTACTCCTGGCTATGTGCTCAGAAATTGCTCCTGGCTCAGGGAACCATATGGGATGGGGATCAAATCGAGGTTCACCCTAGGTCAGCCTCATGCCCCTTGCCTCTGCTATCACTCCTGCCCCTTCATAAATCTATCCTTACTATAAAAATGATCATTTTGTTTAAAATGTTCTTTTAAATAAATTCTAGATTTGAAAGGTGACTTAGGAAACTTAGGTTTTACATTTATGAGTTCCAGTTTCGATCAGAATGATCTGAATACTTTGGGGAACCCTGAGCATTTACTCTAATGTAGACTATTTCCTTTATAAATTATCTGACTTAAACATGATGGGTAGTAATTTACTATACTTTGCAGGTGAATGCATTGAAGACAGGAAAGTCAAAGGTCAAAGTGTCAAGTTTATATTTAGATGAGTTTCCTTTAAAAGTTGTTTCAGATTTATTATGTAAGATCTATAGTACTGCTGAGTTATTTACTATAATAGAATAATACAGACACCATAGAGATGTGCTATATTTTTATGATTATGATAGTGTTTTCTTGTTGACTTGTAGGGTAATAAGGACAGACATATTTTTATTTTTACTTCAAAGATTGCCAAAGTTGGGAGGGGATGATAGCACAGCGATTAGGTGTTTACCGTGCACGAAGCCAACCAGGGACAGACCCGGGTTTGATCCTTGGCATCCCATATAGTCCCGTGAGGCTGCCAGGAGTAATTTCTGAGAGCAGAGCCAGGAGTAACCCCTGACTGCCGCCAGGTGTGGCCCCCAAACCAAAAGTAAATGAATAAGTTTTTTGTAAAAAGTTGTATCTTGGCGCCGGAGCGATAGCACAGCAGTAAGACATTTATTTACCTTGCACGTGGCCAACACACGAGGGACCCCGGTTCGAATCCCTGCATCCCATATGGTTCCCCAAGCCTGCCAGGAGCGACTTCTGAGCACAGAGCCAGCTGTACCACCAGGTGTGACCCAAAAACCAAAACGAAACAAAACAAAACAAAGAAAAAAAGATTGCTAAAGTTAGGAACTTGGGGAGGTTACCAGGCCAAGAGTGTGACAACCAGGAATGAATTTAGGTAATTGTCTGCTCTTCCCTCTATTTTTGTTTTTGTTTCTATTTGATTTCCCAGCTATCTGATAGTTGAAAGAGTATCATGTAGGTTTTGTTTATAGAACCACATAAATTGAACCATCTTATTCTGCCTCACAAATTGAGTGGGAAATAATAGAGGGCACCAAGACCAAACAGTCCTATGAATAACGAGTAGAAATAAAAAATGATCAAACTTAAACTCCAAATCCAAAGCCAACGACAACAGAATCGATACCCAATCTACAACAGGCTAGACACAGAAGGGACCACTTATACTAGCAGCCCGGGGGGCAAAGGAGGGGCAATATGAGATGCATGCTAGGAACAAGGGTGGAGAGAGGAATGGGAATTGGTGGTGGGAATGCTTCTGATTCAATGTCACTATGTACTTAAATACTACTGTGAATGATTTGTAATCTACTTTGGTCAAAATAAAAATTATTAATAAAAATATTTATTAAAACATAAACGCTTTTTTCCTGATAGTACGGAAAACAGTGTAAGTAAATTGTTATGAAGATTTTAGTGCTTACGCAATTTAAATGAGTGGTAGAAAATGTATTTGTAGGTTTGAGACCTTTGATCTTTCTTTAAAATACATCAATTGCTTTTCATATAGCCATTGGAGAGCTTTCCAGAAAGCCTACCTATTGCAGTGCATTGAGTGGATGTTGCGTGAAATCACCTAGTAGACTCTCTGCCAACATTATGCATTGATTTTGAATAGTGCTTCTCTAGTAGAAACTAGGATTGTGGGACTGCAGTTGACCAGCTAGTTCTTCAGGCTGCACGCATGCCTTAAGAGGGTAGCAGGACTGTGGAGAGAAGGAAGGGCTTGTATTTTCTGAACAGAAATCTCCTAAAGTCAAGGACAATTGTTATGCTATTGTGATTTTTCACATTTTGTAAGTTTGATATCAAAGCCTTTTTTATTTTTTATTTTTTTATTTTGGTTTTTGGGCTACACCTGGTGATGCCCAGGGATTTCACCTGGTTATGTGCTCAGAAATCGCTCCATGCTTGGGGGATGATAGGGGACGCCGGGTATTGAACCCAGGTCCATCCTGGGTCAGCCACGTGCAAGGCAAATGCCCTACCTCTATGCTATCCCTCTGGCCCTTAATATCAAGGCTTTTGTGATTAAAAGTGCTTGGATATTTTTATATATAGGAGAAAGAACAAATATTAACATTGCAAAAACAATTATCCATGAGTTGCTTGTTTTTCTTACTAATGCGATATATATATATTTTGGTTTTTGGGCCACACCAGTTTGATGCTCAGGAGTTACTCCTGGCTATGAGCTCAGAAATTGCCCCTGGCTTGGGGGGACCATATGGGACGCGGGGGGATCGAACCGCCGGTCCGTCCTACGCTAGCCCTGGCAAGGCAGACACCTTACCTCTAGCGCCACCTTCCCGGCCCCGAGTTGCTTGTTTTTCTTTTCTGCAAACTTATTATTTTTTTAGCTTACATGACATTAGGGTGTTCTTTATAGTTTTCAAGCACCATACCCATCCCTCCCCCAGAAATTTCAGGTCCCCTCACCATTACCTCAAAGGCCCTTCCCCTTCTTTCTTCTCCATACTCTTTCACTTCCCATTTTATTGATCACATCTCAAAATTTCTCTCTTGGGAAATGTTTAATGCCTTTTTAGTTTCTGTATACTCTGAATATGACCGAGATAACCTGGTATTTATCTGTTATTTTGTTTTTAGATTCATTTTATTTATCATTATGTCAAGGTTGCAAAATTTAATTTTCTCATAGTAGGATATTTTGCACTGTATACACTATACTATATATATCATTATACTACATTACATATATCTATATTATATGCACTATAATTTCTTTTCTTCTCATCTATTGTAGGGCACCTAAACTATTTCCATATCTTGGTGATTATAAAAAGTATGACATTGAATATAGTTATATTGGAATTAAAGTGTTTGTGCTCTTGGATAGATTTCCAGGAATAGTATCATAAACACATTTGCACCACTGAGGGCACCTCAAGATATTTAAAGCAACTATTATCAGGCCTGAAGGAGCACTCAATAGAAATAAAAGAGTGTTAGTATATTTCCATGCCACCTTCTCGACCCAATCAAATCAACTAAACAAAGAATCAATAAGAAAACAGAAGCCTTGAAGGAAGAAATAGAGTAGACATTTACAGGATTTTCTATCCCCAGTGTTGCCTTTATATTCTTTTCCAGTGCACATTTTATGAAGTTGAGTACCACAAAATAAGACTATACAAAATCAAGAAAATGAAATTTGTGACAAGTATCCTTTATCAGATATCGATGCTTTATTTTGGAAACTATTAACAAGCAAAATAAAATAAAATAAAATAAAATAATCAAAATAAAATAATCCTGGAAGTTGAACAGTATCTTTTTGTTTGTTTCTTTGTCCATGCCTAGAGGTGTATGTTTACTCTCTTGTCTCAAATCTCAGGGGTAACTTCTGGCTGTGCTCAGGGAACCATATGGGTGTACCAGGGATTGAACCCAGGTTGGCTGTGTGTGTGCAAAGCAAATGTCATACTTCTATACTATGATTCTGGCTCAGTACCATTTACTACTTAACAATAACTGGGTCAGGGTAAAGTCAAAAAAGAAATAAAAAATTCTTGGACTTTTAATTCATTTATTTTGGGGGGTCATATCTAAGTTTAATGCTTGGGGATTGCACCTGGGGACCATAAAGTGCTCGGAACTAAACTTAGCCCTCTTCCATGTACCTAACCATTTGAACAATCTTCCCAGACCCTATCACTTGTCTGTTTGCCAGTGTTGCAATCATGTTTCCTGTCCTTTCCTCATAAGCACACATTTGTGTTTCATTCATTCATAGAAAATGTATACAGGTCTCAGGAATTTTTTTGAAGTTGCTTTTTTTCTGTTTTCATTTATATGTTGTTATTATTGTTCTTTTTTGTTCCTTGACATTCTACTTGGAGATATCAAAGTTAAAAGATAATGCTTGTTTGCATTCCAATAAATATAACAATTTACATTCCTACAAAGCAATAGTTTAGACGCTTTATTGATTCATTTTATTTTCAACAGTTAGTGTAATCACAACAATTTTTATCAACCTAAGGGGAGTAAAATTGTATCTCACTGTCTTATAATGGCATTTTCTTGAATATTAATCAGGATAAGCACTACTTTATACATTTTTGCCATTTATTATATTGGCTGTAAAGTTAACTCATATGTGTGGTCTTTTTAAATGTTTATTCTTCGGTACCTTATTTTGGACAAAATTTTCCAACTATTTGTATCCTTTATAACTTAGCCCTTTTAATAAACTTGCTGGTGTAGAAATTATTTTATTTTATTTGGCTTTATTTGATGTCTATGTCAAAAGCTTACTCTTAGTTCTGTACTCAGTACTGATTCCTGGTAGGACTTGGAGATTATATATTGTGCTGGGGACCTAATAACTTAAAATTAAAATATGAATTACTTAGAAAAATTTAATTTCTAGGAAAATGTTATTTTGACTTACAGTTCTTAATTGGGATGTTTTTTCATTTTCTTTTCTAAAAAGTGAATTTTTGATTAAACCATTTACACAGTACATAGTTTATTGTTTTTTTTTTTGCTTTATAAACCTTTTAATTTAATTAAAAATTTATTTAGTGGGTAAATAGTAAATAATACAGTGGACACTAGACTTGCACAAGACCAACAAGATTCAATTTCCGGCACCCCCATATAGTTCTCTAAGCCCTATCAGAATTGATCCATGAATACATAGCGTAGAACAAATCTTAAGCACTGCTGGTGTGACACAAAAACAAACAAAAATATTTACAAAAATATTTTATATGTATATTAAATAGTATGATTTAATTTAGTTTCCACTTATACTTTTTTTTTGTTTTTCAATGACATTTCTGTGCATCTGTAGATCCTTTTATTTTTTACTTGAGATGTGACTTTAATTGCTTTCAATTATTTTATTTTATTTTATTTAAATCATTGCAATCCACAGAGTTCTTCATGGTTGAATTTCAGATATACAGTGGATCAAATCCATTCCCACTACCAGTGTCGACCTCCCTCCACCAATGACTTTGGCTTGGACATTTAGTTCTGTCCCCACCAATGAATTTGAGACCAGTTGGCTCCTGGCCCCCAATCTTTCATTATTCCTTTCTTCTTATTGTATTTTTAGAAAAATACAGAAATATGTGGTAAAACAAAGTAATCCGTGTCCCAAGATTCTATGAAAAAGACTTGGGCCCCTATTTAAAAATTTTAATGATGTTCTCTATTGAATCATTTAAGAAAATGTAAAAAATAAATAAATAAATAAATAAAACTGAAATCTCAACAGAGGAAATAAGATATATAAATAAGACAAAAAAGGGGCTGGTGAGGTGGCGCTAAAGGTAAGTTGTCTGCCTTGCAAGCACTAGCCAAGGAAGGACTGCGGTTCGATCCCCTGGCTTCCTATATGGTCCCCCCAAGCCAGGGGCAATTTCTGAGTGCTTAGCCAGGAGTAACCGCTGAGCATCAAATGGGTGTGGCCCAAAAAACTAATAAATAAATAAATAGACAAAAAAGAAAAAGTTAAAGGTGGTCCTTTTAAATAGATCAAAGGGCTGGAGCCCCAAATTTGTTCCCTAATACTACATATCACTTTTCCCCCTAATAGGGAGTATCAGGGAGTATCCTGATGGCTTTCAGCACAATTTGGCTGACCCTGGTGGTCTTCTATAGCTCAAGATTTCAGCATTGCTGGCCTAAGCACTGAAGCTTCAGACCCACTCAGACTGCATAGGCACTTAACAGGAAAGTCCTCAAAAGAAAAGTTAGTAAACCAACATTTTTTTTTTCTTTTGGTTTTTGTGCCACACATGGCAGTGCTCAGTGTTTGCTCTTGACTCAGGGATCACTCCTGGTAGTACTCAAGGGGAACACGTGGGATGCTGGTGATTAAACCTAGGGTGGCCACTTGCAAGGCAAGCACCTTAATTAACCACTTTACTATCTTTCTGGAGATAACTTTTTATTTTAATTACTATTAATAGTTTTATTATTATTTTAATTTTATTCTATTCTCTTTGAGTAATTTTCTGTATTGGTTAACAGTTAAGATGAATGATGAACTTGCTAGTAGGAGGTTTTATTATTTTCTGATGTATACATTAAATCTTTAACATTTTGTGGAAAATAGCTTTCAGTCTATACCACAAATTCTGATTTATATATATTCATTCATCATAATTTAGATTTAAATGTATTAAATTTCTCTTATGTCTTCTTTGACCCATTTGTAAAATTACCAAGTAAATGAAAATTTTTAAAATATGTTTTGATATTGATTTCTAAATCACATTTTTGTCATGTGACATGCTTGAAGTTGATTCTGAAATGCTTAGAGGTTTACTTATTAATGTAAATAATTTTCATAGTTGTTTAATATTTGAAAAAATATTTTATTATCAGGTTTATAATTAAATACAGGTTACCAGCGTAATTTTGTCAATTATAGCATTCATAATTTGTCTTATTTTTACTACTTGTGTAGATTGTTCTAGTAAGAATAAAGAAGCATATTTACATCCCTCGGGTGGTTGATATAAGATTTTGTTTGTTTCTCTTTTTTTCTTTTTTCTTTTGTGGGGGGGTTACACCCGGCAGAGCTCAGGGGTCACTCCTGGCTCTATGCTCAGAAGTCGCACCTGGCAGGCTCTGGGGACCAGATTGGATGCCGGGATTCAAACCACCATCCTTCTGCAAGCAAGGCAAACTCTTTACCTCCATGCTATCGCTCCAGCCCTGTTTGTTTCTCTTACTGTTTTTTTTTTTTTTTTTTTTTTTTTTTTTTGTTATTGTTCTTGTTTTGGTACTCTGTGCTTATTCTTGACTCTGCTCAGGAATCACTCCTGGTGAGGTGTGTGGACCACATGCAGTGCTGGAATCGAACCGGGGTTAACCATGTACAAGGCAGGGCTCATTTCTGCTGCAATATCTTTCTGGCCTATACAAAGTAATTATTTAAATTTATTTTATTTTATTTTTATATAATCACCAGGAAGTGACATAATTTTTTGTTTGTTTTTTGGCCACACCCATTTGATGCTCAGGGGTTACTCCTGGCTAAGGGCTAAGAAATTGCCCCTGGCTTGGGGGAACAATATGGAATGCCAGGTGCTTCCTTGGCTAGCGCTTGACATCTTACCTCTAGCGCCACCTCGCCGGCCCCCATAATTATTATGATTGAATTTTAGGCATACAATTTTTCCATACCAATTCTTTCACCAGTGTCCACTTTTCTCCACCAAATGTTTACCATATTTATTCGAGTATAACGCGCACCCATGTATAACGCACACCCCTAATTTTCGATTAAAAATCGGAATAAAATTTTGTTTCACACCAAGCATTGTAATTGAAAAAAATGTTGTTGAACACGTGCGGCCATGATAAAAATCATTTATTGACAATGTAAACTGGTATAAACACAATCCTGAAATAAAATGACTGGTAACAATATTTATTTATTTATTTATTTATTTTTATTAATTTTTTATTTAAAGAACTTTATTAAATACATGATTGTGTTTGGGTTTCAGTCATGTAAAGAACACCACCCAAGGGCCCGGAGAGATACCATAGTGGTGTTTCCCTTGCAAGCAGCCGATCCAGGACCAAAGGTGGTTGGTTTGAATCCCGGTGTCCCATATGGTCCCCTGTGCCTGCCAGGAGCTATTTCTGAGCAGACAGCCAGGAGTAACCCCTGAGCACTGCCGGGTGTGGCCCAAAAACCAAAAAAAAAAACCAACAAAAAAACAAAGAACACCACCCATCACCAGTGCAACATTCCCATCACCAATGTCCCAAATATCCCTCCTCCCCACCCAATCACCGCCTGTACTCTAGACAGGCTTTCTATTTCCCTTGTACATTCTCATTATTAGGATAGTTCAAAATGTAGTTATTTCTCTGACTAAACTCATTCCTGTTTGTGATTAGTTTCATGAGGTGAGCTGTAACTTCCAGATCTTTTCTCTTTTGTGTCTGAAATAATATATTGCAAGAAAGTCTTTCATTTTTCTTAAAACCCATAGATGAGTGAGACCATTCTGCATCTTTCTCTCTCTCTCTCTCTGACTTATTTCACACAATATAAGAGATTCCATGTACATCCATGTATAGGAAAATTTCATGACTTCATCTCTCCTGACAGCTGCATAATATCCCATTGTGTATATGTACCACAGTTTCTTTAGCCATTCATCTGTTGAAGGGTATCTTGGCTGTTTCCAGAGTCTTGCTATGGTAAATAGTGCTACAATGAATATAGGTGTAAGGAAGGGATTTTTGTATGGTATTTTTGTGTTCCTAGGGTATATTCCTAGGAGTGGTATAGCTGGGTCATATGGGAGCTCGATTTCCAGTTTTTGGAGGAATCTCCATATTGCTTTTCATAAAGGTTGAACTAGATGGCATTCCCACCAGCAGTGGATAAGAGTTTCTTTCTCTCCACGTCCCTGCCAACACTGCTTGTTCTCATTCTTTGTGATGTGTGCCAATCTCTGGGGTGTGAGGTGGTACCTCATAGTTGTTTTGATTTGCATCTCCCTGATGATTAGTGATGTGGAGCATTTTTTCATGTGTCTTTTGGCCATTTGTATTTCTTCTTTGTCAAAGTGTCTGTCCATTTCTTCCCCCCATTTTTTGATGGGATTAGATGTTTTTTTCTTGTAAAGTTCTGTCAGTGCCTTGTATATTTTGGAGATTAGCCCCTTGTCTGATGGGTATTGGGTGAATAGTTTCTCCAACTGCGTGGGTGGCTCTTGTACCCTGGGTGCTATTTCTTTTGAGGTGCAGAAGCTTCTCAGTTTAATATATTCCCATCTGTTAATCTCTGCTTTCACTTGCTTGGAGAGGCAGTTTCCTCTTAGAAGATGCCTTTAGTCTCAATGTCCTGGAGTGTTTTACCTATGTGTTGTTCTATGTATCTTATGGTTTCAGGTCTGATATCAAGATCTTTCATTCATTTGGATTTCACCTTCGTACATGATGTTAGCTGGGGGTCTAAGTTCAATTTTTTGCAAGTGGCTAGCCAGTTGTGCCAACACCATTTGTTGAAGAGGCTTTCTTTGCTCCATTTAAGATTTCTTGCTCCTTTATCAAAAATTAGGTGATTGTATGTCTGGGGAACATTCTCTGAGTATTCAAGCCTATTCCACTGATCTGAGGGCCTGTCTTTATTCCAATACCATGCTGTTTTGATAACTATTGCTTTGTAGTAAAGTTTAAAGTTGGGGAAAGTAATTCCTCCCATATTCTTTTCCCCAATGATTGCTTTAGCTATTCTAGGGTGTTTATTGTTCCAAATAAATTTCAAAAGTGCCTGATCCACTTCTTTGAAGAATGTCATGGGTATCTTTAAAGGGATCGCATTAAATCTGTACAATGCTTTGGGGAGTATTGCCATTTTAATGATGTTAATCCTGCCAATCCATGAGCAGGGTATGTGTTTCCATTTCTGCGTGTCCTCTCTTATTTCTTGGAGCAGAGTTTTATAGTTTTTTTTGTATGGGTCCTTCACATTTTTAGTCAAGTTTATTCTAAGATATTTGAGTTTGTGTGGCACTATTGTGAATGGGGTTGTTTTCTTAATGTCCATTTCTTCCTTATTATTATTGCTGTATAGAAAGGTCATTGATTTTTGTGTGTTAATTTTGTAGACTGCCACCTTGCTATATGAGTTTATTGTTTCGAGAAGTTTTTAAAATGCTTCCAAGTCAGATTCATCATCAGATCCACTAAAGAGTTTTTCCCATTCTTCTCGAGCTAATTTTCATCAGTGCCCCAGTTGGCAGGAATATCTGTTTCTCCAGTGTCTTTCCTTTCTTCTGAGTCTGAATTCCACAGCAGGTCGTCTTCTGTGCTGTCCATTTGATTGCTGGTGCCTGTCTTCCAAAATCTCTTGATGATCATTTCTTTTAGTATGTCTTCCCATGATGTTTGAACCAAACCAGGATGTCACGAGAGATAGGCCAGGTTTCTTGAGGCCGGAAAAGGCACAGTGTGAACTCACAGTTTGCCTGTGCCCTCCTTGGACCAGCTGCCACTGCTACCCCACCCAGTTCTCGTTTAGAATGCTCAGCCAAACTTTGATTTCGTTTTTGGTAGAAAATTTTGCGCGTTATACTGAAATAAATACGGTACCTGCTACACACACATTTTGCCTTTCACCAGTCTGCTTCTGAAGGTAGAATAATTAATATGCAAAAACAATAAAAATAAGATATTTCTATAGTTGCTTTATATTAATTATTTTCACTAAATTATATAAATTTAGTAGTTTTCACTTCCAGGTATGTAAAATATTTATTCCATAATGGTCATACCTAATTATTTTTATTTTAAAAGTAATTTGTATAGCTTAAGATTATTTGCCTTTATTCCTTTATAGTTTTACATTCATGTTATAATTTTTTCCAGAGTTTTGTTATATATAATCTTTTGGGGGGGGACCACACCTGCTGATGCTTAGGGGTTACTCCTGGCCATTTGCTCAGAAATTGCTCATTGCTTGGGGGGACCGTATAAGACACAGGGGATCAAACCACATTCCGTCCTACGTCTGCCACATTTAAGGCAAATGCCCTACCACTGTGCCACTGCTCTGGTCCTTTGTTATATGATTTTTTAAAATAAATTATATTTATATTTTTATGCCTGCCTTTTTTTAATTTTTTATTTTGATCATATTGGCTTACATATCTTTCACAGTAGTATTTTAGGTGCATATAATATTGAATCAGGGGAATAACCTATGCCTGCTTTTTATTTTGAAAATAAAATTTTTATTTTAGCTTTAATTTCTATATTAATTAAATGAATGGTTCTTTTTATTCTTTCTTAATATTTTTATTTAAAGAAAATGTATCACATAATTGACATAACTGATCATAATATATTTGTTTAAGATGATGGAAAACAAAGTTATTAAAAATAGTAAGAAATTAGAAAGAAAAACTAAAAAAATAAAATGGAAGAGGCAAAAAAAGAAAGAAGAAAAAGTTCAGTAACAAGTATATTTGTGAAAATTATTATATCTCCAATAAAGTCGTTAATACAATAGCTAAAGGTTTAGCAAGCTCTTTTTTTTTTAAAAAAAATAAGAGATTAAAAATACAATAAAAGGTGTGTATATGAGAGAGAGAGAGAGAGAGAGAGTTGTTTTCAAGGCAAAATATGGGAGAAATAGAAAGGAAAAACCTTTTGCCTAAAAATAGGGAGACCTTACCCATAAAGTATTCTGGCATAAGACCAAGTTCAGGCTACAGAAATAATAGATTCTCCAACCCCAAAGTCATTCTCTGTGATCCTAGTAAAAGCTCAACTCAATCACGGTTGTTGCTGTCAGGTTTCTGTATGACCCTGGTTTCTGTATAGATCCTTGTCAAAGTCAGGGTGGTGTGGAGCACCTTCTAGTTTCATCTCACCATTAGGTGGCAATGCAGAGAACCCTGAAAGTGGGTTATTGCTGTTACCAAGTCATATGTCAGTGTGTCATAAGAACTCTCTCTGAAGTAAGTTGATGTCAGGGCAGCAGTAGGGCCTCCTCTGATAGAAGTTCAATTCCTGGGGATGGTGTAGAAAACCGTGGTTGCTTCCATAGATGGTATCCAAGGTTCAGGGGTGAATGGTCATTGTCTGATCTTCTGAAGCCTAAGCCAAGTCACTATGACAAATGTTCAGGGTGTAAGGCCCCACTGCAGCATAAAATTTATCTGTTCCTATCTCTATTAGATAGATAGTTTGCCTTGCATGCAGCCAATCCAGTAAATGCTGGTTCAAGTCCTAGCATCCCAGGTGGTCCCTCGTGCCCTGAGCACTGCCAGGTGTGACTCTTGAGCATCCAGTTTCCTTTCCTAAAAGCAATCTAAAATTATAAGCATTTATGGTATAATAGTAAACTACCTATAATTGAAAACAGACTACAATAACATATTCAATGAATGAGCTTTGTAATAGGAAATCATGTCATACAGTTGGTTGCATATTCCATTGTTATCTGTGAACATAAACCAGGCATAATAAAGTAGAAAATAAATAGATTAGAATTTTTGTCATGACATTATCATAATGAGCCCTGTCTTCTGAGTCTAATATAGTATAGCATTGCGATGTGGAACTGGGGTAACCAATCTACTTCTCCAAGCACCACTTTGAACAAAAAGATCAAAGGGTTATTATAGACATAGTAAATTGAAGACATTAAAATTACTCTTAGAGATCACTATTGTGGGAGTCCAAATGCTTCCAAACATATTGCACACCTGTTTCTGTAGACAAAAGCATTAGAACATTATTATAGATATCTATAAAGATCATTTGATTGAACACCTGTGTTGAAATTCAAACTAAACAGCTATATCTGGTCTTGACGGGAGGTTTTAATCCATTGACATTTAATGAAACGATTGACAGAAAAGTCTCTTGTGCCATTACATTGTGTAGGGTTGTTGTTGTTACAATTGGGGATTTGGTTTGTGTAATTGCTTTCTGACTACCTCATTTAGGGTCCATTTGCTTAGCACAAATATTGCTTTTTTGTCTGAGAATGTTTTTAACTCTCCTTCCCAAGTAAATGAGAGTTTTGCTGTGCAGTAAGTTGAAAGTTTCTTTCATTCAGTAGTTTGAATATGTCAATAGACTATTTTCTTGCCTGGATTGTTTCAAATGAAAGATCTAGTTTGATTTTTATGTTGTTTCCTTTATACTTGAGGTTTTATTTCTCCCTTACTGCTTTAAAGAGTTGATCTATGTTTTTGTTGTTGTTGTTGTTGTTTATTTGCTTTTTGCCATTTAGATTAGTAAATATCTTGGTTTTGTTCTATTATGGTCTATTTTGTTTGGCACTATTTTTGCCTCTTGTATTTTCAGAGAAACTTCTTTCTCAAGGGTGGGGAAGTTCTCCGCTATTAACTTCCTGACTACATTTCCTTCAGTGTTCTGTGTCTCCCCCTCCTTTTTTTACTTATCTATCCCAGCTGGCTTCAAGTTTATCTATGCGATTCTCCACCTGTGTGATTCTACTATTATGGCTTGTTAACCATGTGTATGGATTCTCTCATCTTCTGAAAGAGTTCTTCTTTGAGTTGATTGAATTGTTTATCTGTATATTTCTTTCTTTCTTTCTTTCTTTCTTTCTTTCTTTCTTTCTTTCTTTCTTTCTTTCTTTCTTTCTTTCTTTCTTTCTTTCTTTCTTTCTTTCTTTCTTTCTTTCTTTCTTTCTTTCTTTCTTTCTTTCTTTCTTTCTTTCTTTCTTTCTTTCTTTCTTTCTTTCTTTCTTTCTTTCTTTCTTTCTTTCTTTCTTTCTTTCTTTCTTTCTTTTTTTTTTTTTTTTTTTTTTTGGTTTTTGGGCCACATCCGGCGGTGCTCAGGGGTTACTCCTGGCTGTCTGCTCAGAAATAGCTCCTGGCAGGCATGGGGACCATATGGGACACCGGGATTTGAACCAACCACCTTTGGTCCTGGATTGGCTGCTTGCAAGGCAAACACCGCTGCGCTATCTCTCCGGGCCCTGTATATTTCTTAATTTTTCAGGCTAGTGACTTTACCAAACCATTAAGTGTTGATTTTAGGTCCTTATCTATAAAGTTCAGGCGTTTGGGTGGACTTGGGGATTTGCCAGAATTTCTCTCCATATTCTCATAACAAATGTCTTCTTTAGCTTTCCCATTGAATTTTGCATTTAGTGGTTTGGAGTGCTGTATTTCTCAGGCTATTGAAAGAAGTGCTAGATCCAATCTGCCAGAGAGACCATGTTATAAATTGAAATGACTTTGCAAGGATGCTAGTGTGTCTATGCGGTTTGGGAAAATGCGGACTGATAGGAAGGAAGGAAGAATGCTAGGAAAGACCCAAAAAGACAGAACTGTTTGCATTGATGGAAGGGATTAAGGTGTGAAGTTCCCTAATCTCTCCTTGGCATAAACCTGGCTGGCCCCAAAGGCAGATATGAACAGTGATGGCCCTGGAACCCAGAAGGAGACTGCATGCTTTTTACAAATAGCATATTACTTATATTGGCAATGCCTATCAATATCTTTATAAAATAAGTTAAACCATTTAGATTTTTGAAATTACATATATAATTGGGCTTATTTCTTTGATATTCCATTTTATTTACTCCCTCTTCTATCTCACCTTTTGGGAAATTGTTTTTGAGCAAGAGGGATAGACATACAATAATCTCATTCATTTCTGGAATATAAGAAAAATAAAAGAAAACATGATAATATCCGGAGACAATAGATAATATCTAGAGACAAGGGCCAGGAAGACCAGTTCATGGTAGGAAGAGTTGTGACTGCAATTAGGGTAGAGAAGGGTCTACATGACAATGATAGTTGGAACTGATCACTGGACAAGAACAGGGTGCTGATAGGGGATAAAGTGACATGCAATGTAGCTCTTCGTTAACAATTGTGCAAATCAGTGTTAAAAAGGAGAGGGAGTTGGGGAGGGAGCGAGGGAGTGAAGAGAGAGAAAGAGACAAAAGAGAGAGACAGAGAAAGAGAGAAGGGCAAGAAGTAAAATGCCTGCTCCAGAGGCAGGTGTGAGTGGGTGGATGGGAGAGAAACTGGAGCATGATGGGGGAAAAGTGCAATGATGAATGATGGTGTACATTCTATGACAGAAACGCAAGCATGAACAATTTTGTGACTACAGCACTTAATTATTTTTAAAGGTCTATTTCTGTTCACTTTCTTCCTAACTTATGTGCTATTGGTGTGTCATTTTTTAGTTCTATCTTTTAAAAATATACTTTATAAGTCGTATTGGTTTATATAGGCAGTGTCTGAGCTTATCTTTGATTTAATTTTGTAAATAATTTTCATAATGTTTTTGATTATTTTCATCTCCCTAAATTATATTTTACAGTAGTGATCATGTCTAATTTGCTATGAAAGTAGCCCAACAAGATGAAACTTTTATTGAAGTAGAATTGTAAAGGGTTTGGAAAAGTGCTCTGTAGCTGTTATATCTAGTTTCTTAAATGGGGTCACACCCATATGAAAATCTGTAATTATGGCAAAATTTAGTTTTTAATTGAAAACTGAACATTACTATAAGCCTGGGATTCAAACAAGTAGCAGGTAAATTATTCCTTTATTTTTTCATTTCTCTTCCTTAACTTTCTATTTGACTATTAAAAGTTTATTGGAAATTAAGGTTCTATTTAATGTGAGATGAACTTCTAATGCCTCAATAATAGATCACTAATCAAAATAATGATTCTTTATTGATCTGTCAACATGGGGCCTTCTTTAGCACAGAAAATTGTCACTTTTGCTAGAGCTTCTATATTTTCTATTTTCTTTGCTGCTTCTAAACATACAACTATTTTGATGAGGAATATACATAACAGATAAAGTTTGTGTTCTTTGTGTAAGCAGCATTAGTTTTTAAGTACACTCTTGACTGATTATCAGAAAATATTTGATTTGATATTTTACATTCAGGCTTATGAAAATTTTTTAGGTGAAAGGAAGTCCCATAGAGAAAGTGTACCAAATCCTGATTTTGATGGTCTAGATTAGGGCTGGCATATAACAAGACTGAGATGGAAATTGGAAACACCTAAGGCTTAGACTCAGAGAGAACAAAGGAAAGTAGTAAGAGACAAGAAGGAGGGCAAGCAGGGTCAGAGATAGCTTCTAGGGTAGCATAAGGACATAACTTTTCCTACTCATCTGAAAAGTTATCTGAGTTCTATGTAGAGGAAAAGGTCATCAACAGAGAATTCTTGTTGACTTTAGACAGGTTGACAGCAGGGAAACATTTAGGTGTTTTTAGAATACTTAGGTGAAGATTGGCAAGGGCAAGATAGAAGAATTAGAGTTGGGACAAGTATTTGGACCCTGAATGTATTGCTAGTTATTGATGATTTCGGTGTGGGAAGTGAAGGGAAAAAACAGTAAAATATGAGCTCAGCAACATTGATCTGAACTATTGGAATACCAGATGCCATTTGCTGACATGCAGAAACTCATAAATCGAAGCAGATTTGAAGCAGTCATTCACTTCTTAAATAAATAAAGCTTATGATGCTATTGTGATTGTGGAAGTATATTGAATGAGTGCCTGAGTGTTTGAGTAATTCTGGTACTTAGGAATTACGTTTTGGGGGAATATAAAAGCCTGTGGGTGAATTTTACCCAGGTACTTGGCTAAAGTCTCTAAAGGGAAAGAGTGGGGGGTGGGGAGAGAAAGCTGGAAGAGCAGGCTCTGCTGGGGATGCTACAATTCAGCACTCAGAGGTGGAAAGAGAAGAGAAGCCTGCCAAGAAACTGCTGGTTCTGAAAGGGAGAAGGGAAACCTGCCGAGCGAGCATGGTGTACTGGAAGAACAAAAAGGGTTTGCAGAGAAATGAAAGTGATCGATTGTGTCAAAGGTTGCTGAAAGGTCAAGCCATATGAGAAATGGTGACCTTTAGTAGAAAAATATGTAATAACAGTACCTAGCTCCTTGGATTGTTGAGAATAGCTGCATCAAGCACCAGCTGGTGTAAGCTTCCAGTAAATATTAGTTACTGGAATAATTGTTTATCTGATTTCTTGAATACAGCTTTCATTTAACTTTATAGGAAGCTGTGGCTAAAAACAGCAGCATTTTCACTCATTTACGTGTGGGAGCCAGAGGATTGTTGTTGCAGAAAATTAAAACTTTTAATAAAGTTCTACAAAATAATTTAGATCTGGCACCATTCACTATTGGTACGGGCGGAGGAGGAATAGAGCTCTTAAATTCTATAAAATATGGTGCTTACACAAAGAACACAATTTTAATCTGTTATGTATATTCCTCATCAAAATAGTTATATTTAGAAGTGCATTTAGTGTATTTAGTGTAATAGTGTATTATGTAATTTAAATAGTGTATTTAGAAGCAGCAAAGGAAATAAAGAAGACTAGCAAAAATGACCAGGTGCTCATCAGTTCTCTGTGCTAAAGAAAGCCTCATGTTGACAGAACAGAAAAGAATCATTGTTTTAATTAGTGAGGCATTAGAAGTTCATCTTACATTAAATAGCAACCAAATTTCCATTAAACTTTTAGCAAGCTCTTTTTTGGTTTGTTTTCTTTTTAGGTTTTTGGGTCACACCTGGCAGCACTCAGGGGTTACTCCAGGCTATAAGCTCAGAAATTGCCCCTAGCAGGCTCAGGGGTCCATCTGGGATCCTGGGATTCAAACCACCATCCTTCTGCATGCAAGGCAAACGCCCTGCCTCCATGCTGTCTCTCCAGCCCATCACCATTAAACTTTTATTCTTTTTGTTTGTTTGTTTGTTTTGGTTCACACCCAGCAGTGCTCAGGGGTTAAGAAATCGCTCCTGGCGGGTTCGGGGGACCATATGCGATGCCGGGACTCGAACCACCGTCCTTCAGTATGCAAGGTAAACTTTTAATAGTAAAATAGAAAGTTAAGGAAGTGAGATGAAAAAGTAAAGGAATATTTATCTGCTGCTTGTTTGAGTTTCAGGCTTTATAGTAATGTTCAGTTTACTGGCTTATATACAAACAGGACTTGCCTCTTCCACACCTAAGTTTAGGGTCCTAAGCCTTGCCTCTCAGTTACTATTGGACAGTTTCTTCTCCCTTCCCCTACTATTCCTCTCCTTTCCTATAATTTTTATTTCTGTAATATAGAACCAGTGGCTGGGCTACCTTTGATACCATCCATTCCTTAGACATGTTTTTCTTTTTACCACAGCTTAGTGAGAACATTTGGCTTTTGTTCCAAACCTTCCTTGTCATCTCACAACTTGCAGTAAATTGCATATTTCTGTCAATTATTGTGACTAAATGGTCTTCCATTGCTTCCATTGTGTGCTTATACCACAACTTCATTATCTACTCTTTTTTATCATTGGACATCAGTCACTTCTATATACTGGCCAATGGGCTAACTGAAACAATTAACATAGGTGTGAGTAGATTTTCTAGTCAAAGTTCTTGTATCTTGGGGCCGGGAAGGTGGCGCTAGAGGTAAGGTGTCTGCCTTACAAGCGCTAGCCAAGGAACGGGCCACGGTTCGATCCCCCGGCGTCCCATATGGTCCCCCCAAGCCAGGGGCAATTTCTGAGCACATAGCCAGGAGTAACCCCTGAGCGTCAAACGGGTGTGGCCCAAAAACCAAAAAAAAAAAAAAGTTCTTGTATCTTGGGGGTAAAATAGCTGGGTCATATGAGAGCACTATTTTTAGTTTTTGAGGAATCTCCATATAATGGTTTTCCATAGAAGCTAAGTCATAGAATATTCTCCCCAGTGAGGCATTCGAGTTCATTTTCACCACATCCCACCAACATAGGCTTTTCCTATTTTTATGATCTAGTTCATGCTCACTGGTATTAAATGTTCTCTCATTCTTGTATAATTTGGATTTCTCTGATAATGAGTGATGTTTAACACCTTATCATATGCATATTGAACATCTTTCTTCATCAGAGAAGTATTCTCCCACTTTTTATAGAACCACCATATTTTTTTCAATTTAAGAGTGACATTATGTTTGACAGCTTTTTTTTTTTGCTTTGGTTATTTATTTCTATTTATGAAATAAACAATATGTAGTTGTCTTTTATGTTTTGCTCATCCCAGGTTTCATCACTGTCTTGCACTGCAAGACATATATATATATATATATATATATATATATATTAATACCATTAAAAGGATAACCCTTTCAAGATAAAAAGTACTCCCATATTAGTTAAAATTCAAATTATAGATTTGAAAAAATGAGAATAGTAGCCAGGATATATAAAAATCAATTCTACATCAATCAGAGTCAAATCTCTAAAACAAATGATAAAGGAAAATGCCATAAAATATCACGAGACTCAAGGCCTGAGTGGTAGTGCAAGCAGTAGAGCGTTTGCCTTGCACGCGCTAACCTAGAACAGATTGTGATTCAATCCCCCAGAGTCCCCTATTGTCCCCAAACCAGAAGTAATTTCTGATCACTTAGCCAAGAGTAACCCCTGAGAGTCACCAGGTATGGTCCAAAAAAAATCACAAGACTAAATTAACACATTTATATATAAAGAAAAACTATAGTAATTTGACTGACTTATACTTAAAAATGATAGACACTAGAAAACATTCAAGTGGCATTTTTATAAACAGCCTTGTAACCAAAGTGTTTAAATTGAAAAAAAATTTAATTAATTAAATTAACATCGAGTAAAACATAAATGACATTTTCAGTCATTTTGTATTTTACTTATGTAAACCAGTATGCTATATGCAGAAAGGAAGGTACATTTTTTAAATTTTATTTATTAAAATTTTATTATACTGTATTTTACTTATGTAAACCAGTATGCTATCTGCAGAAAGGGAGATAAGGTTTAATTTAAAAGTTTTTTAAATTTATGAAAGTACCATGACTCACAAATGTATTCATTGTTGAGTTTTATACATACAGTGATGGGGCACCAGTTCCACCACTGGTATCAACTTCCATCTACCAGTGTTCCAGGTTTCTTTGGATCCTTGAAGGATGCCACCGTCATGAGAGGCACATTTTCAAATTTCTTGTTCAAGAAGACAAAACTTCTATAGCAATAAACTTATATTTTCAGAATGTATATTTTATCTTGTGTGAATTTCTTTCAAGGAATTTATATCTTTCAAGGAATTTATCCATTTCATTATGATGATATAATTGGAAGCATCTAGTCTTTCATGCCAAACAGACTTTTATTTTTATAAATATTAAAAAACTTATTTCCCATTTTACATTTAATTGATTTCTTCTATGTTGCTTCTTCAGTTTATTTTGCATTTATTTGCTCTTTTATTTTCCAGTTTTTATAATATTCCTTATATACTTTTTGTTTGTTTGTTTTTGGGGCGACATACCTGGCAGCACTCAGGGGTTACACCTGACTCTATGCTTCAGAAATCTCTCCTGGCAGGCTCGGGGAACCATATGGGATGCTGGGATTCGAACCACCGTCCTTCTGCATGCAAGGCAAATACCCTGCCTCCATGCTATCTCTCTGGTCCCTGCTTATATATTTTTCCTTTTTTATTAATAATTTTTATTTTGACCAAAGTGGATTACAAATCATTCATAGAAGTATTTCAGGTACATAGTGACATTGAATCAGGGGCATTCACACCACCAATGTTGTCCTCCCTGCACCGTTTCCAGCTTGCATCTCATATTCTTTCTTTAATATTTTTTTGTGGTTAATTAACATGAGGTTTGAATCAGTCTATATTGTTTTTACATTTTTAATTTAATTTTAGTTTAAGAAAATAAATCATCCAGTTGATTATGATACATTTATTTCCAGATAAATGAAAGCAAAGTTACTCAAAAACAAAGAAGAGAAGTACCGTAGCAAGCACATTAATGAAATTTGTTTATCTCCAATAAAGTCATTAATATAATGGCAGAAAGTTGTTGTTAATTGCCCGATCTGTTAAATTGGACTGTTCTTACAGGGATGATAACATCAAACAAAGGAAGTTGTCCAGAGATTCAAAGGACTATTACTTATACTATGACTTATAGGGGTGTGGACTCAGCTGCCAGAGAGCCCAGAACAAGGAAGATATGAGGTGAGGGTGCCTTCAATTGCTCCAAGAAGCCCTTGTAATAATAGACCCACAACTGGCATACCTGAAGTTTGGTCGGATCACTGTTCCCAACAGGAGTTGAAGGGGGTCAGTTATGAGGTAGGACCATCAGAAAAACAGTGATTGTGGGTAATGGAGGCAGCAGTCATGTCTTTGGCAGTTTGGGGGCTTGGCCTGCCCTCTCTTCCCAAGATGGAAGCTTTCTGCTTTTATGCAAGCTGCCTGGGCCAGTGTACCCATGAGTTTTCATGACTGTTTTATATCTTATTTGAGAAAAGAGGAGTCTATAGAGCTGGCCAAGTTCGAACATGGTGACTGTGTTTGTGGGCATGGTTCACAGTTTATCTATATTTAAAGCAGTCTTTTTCATGCTGCTAGTGATTTACTGACTTGTGTTGTGTGTGTGTGTGTGTGTGTGTGTGTTTGGTTTGTTTTTGGACCACACCTACCAGTGGTCACACTACCAGTCCTGGCTCTGCACTCAGAACTTAATCTTGGAAGGCCCTGGGACCAAAACTTGCTTTAAGAACTGAGAATATATAATTTTCATCAAGGGTTTCTGCTGAGAAATTTGATTAGATCTTATCAGGGTACCTTTGTGTGTTACTTTTTTCTCGATATTTTTCCTTATCATTGACTTTTGCTAATTTGACAACAATATGCTTTTGATACATGTCTCTTTCTTTTAATAAAAAGAATTCTTTATATGGTTGCTGAAAGGGGAGAAAGTGATATGCATGGTATCATTTATTAAGGATAGTGCAAACCACCGTGTCAAAAAGAAAAGTGAGAGAAAGAGAAAGAGATGTAAATACCTGCCCAGAGGCAGGCAGGGATGGGGCAGAGAGAAATGGGGAAACTGGTGGCAGGTAAAGTATATGGATGAAGGGTGGTGTATATTTTATGACAGAAACTCAATCATGAACAATTTTGTAACCACAGTGCTTAAATAAAGTAAATATAAAAATAAAATTAATAGCATTATTAATAAGGACTTATATATTTTCATATAAGAAGGCATATGTGTATTATCATGTGAGAATGAAAATTCCTATTAGTAAAGACTTTGTATCAGAAATGTCAGGCAGAAAAGAGTAGGCAAAAATATTATAAATTAGAACCCATTTAGAATGTTTATTGAAGATTAGTTTGATGAAGTTTGAAAAAACTTCACTTGCACTTCATCTATTTGAGACTTATGAAGCAAGAATAGTGGGAATTGTAAAAAAAAAATTGTATGTAAACTATTCCTCAATGTTTTACTGATTTCAAGATTGTACATGGATAGGTCAGAGTCAACTGTCCTAAAGATAAAAGACTCAGAGGAAACTCAAGACGATATTGCAGAATCAAATTGAGGTAAGATCTAAAAAGAAAAAAAAAACATAAAAAGCAATAAAATAGAAAAAAGAAAAGTAAAATAGTATGCAGAAACTCAGAATAAAATATATAAAATGCTTATTCACCAAAAATATTAAGACAGCTTGATTCATTTTCAAAAGAAAATTAATACAATATAGAGTGATGTTTATTTGAGCCAAATGTTTAAGCGATGGGATTAGATGATTTTTTCTTGTGAAACTTTGACAAAGAAGAAATACATATGGCCAAAAGACACATGAAAAAATGCTCCACATCACTAATCATCAGGGAGATGCAAATCAAAACAACTATGAGGTACCACCTCACACCCCAGAGATTGGCACACATCACAAAGAATGAGAACAAGCAGTGTTGGCAGGGATGTGGAGAGAAAGGAACTCTTATCCACTGCTGGTGGGAATGCCATCTAGTTCAACCTTTATGGAAAGCAATATGGAGATTCCTCCAAAAACTGGAAATCGAGCTCCCATATGACCCAGCTATACCACTCCTAGGAATATACCCTAGGAACACAAAAATACCATACAAAAATCCCTTCCTTACACCTATATTCATTGTAGCACTATTTACCATAGCAAGACTCTGGAAACAGCCAAGATACCCTTCAACAGATGAATGGCTAAAGAAACTGTGTTACATATACACAATGGAATATTATGCAGCTGTCAGGAGAGATGAAGTCATAAAATTTTCCTATACATGGATGTACATGGAATCTCTTATATTGAGTGAAATAAGTCAGAGAGAGAGAGAGAGAGAGAGAGCGATGCAGAATGGTCTCACTCATCTATGGGTTTTAAGAAAAGTGAAAGACATTCTTGCAATAATAATTTTCAGACACAAAAGAGAAAAGATCTGAAAGTTACAGCTCATCTCATGAAGCTCACCGCAAACAGGGATGAGTTTAGTTAGAGAAACAACTACGTTTTGAACTATCCTAATAATGAGAATCTACGAGGGAAATAGAAAGCCTGTCTAGAGTACAGGCGGGGGTTGGGTGGGGAGGAGGGAGATTTGGGACATTGGTGATGGGAATGTTGCACTGGTGATGGGTGGTGTTCTTTACATGACTGACACCCAAGCACAATCATGTATGTAATAAAGTTGGTTAAATAATAAAAAAATGTTTAAGCGAATAACATCTTATATACATGAATCTTACGTATAGCTATATACAATGATGAAATAAAAATATACTACTAAAAGTGAATATATATATAAGGTATCAACAGATATTTAAAAATATAAATAAGGTTCTATTTACAAAATGTAAAATCGAAACCAAACAGACAATATTGAAATTTAATACTGTCATATCAGAGAAAATAGAGATTTATATGAGGCAAATAAAAAAAGATGAAGATGAATAGATTCCCTGTTGTTACTGCCCTCTGATATTTTATGTTTTGTTTTTAAGGAATTATAAAAGCTTTCAAATTGCTTTTGTTTTCCTTTTATAGAAGCCTCTATTATCTCTTGGAAAGTCAATTTAGTGGTGACAAGTTCTATTTAGTAGCTGTTCGTCTGAAAAACTTGACTCTTTTCAAATTTGATTGATAACTTAGCTGGGTAGAGTGTTCTTTATTGAATGTCTTTTCCATTTAGCACTTGTATGTATCTTTTTTTTACTTTTATTGAAAGAAATTTATTTAGAGAAATGTTTGTGTGAGAAGGAGAGAAGAAAGTAAAAGAGCAAAAGAGAAAAAAGAGAGAGAAAGAAAACGAGGAAGAGAGAAAAAGAAAGAGAAGGAAAGAAAAAAGGAAGGCAGGAATAACTTTGTATATATGTATGCCAGACTCTTCTGTCCTGTAGGTTTTCTGTTGAGAACTATGTTGATAGTATTATGGGAGTTCCTATAAATTTTAATCTTTTTTAGTTTTTTCTGTTCTTTTTATTTTTGTTTGGAAACCACACCTGATAGAACTTGGGTATGACAAGTAACACCACTCTTGGCAGTGCTTGGGGAAACAAGTACAGGTTCTCATACATAGAAGCAAATATTCTACCATTGAACCAATCCTGGTTCTTTGCACTTAGGATTTTCTACCTTTGATTTTTGTCATATTACTAATAATTGTTTTCATGTACATTCATATTGAGCTAATTTTTTTTTAATTCTCTGAGTTTTCTGGTTATAGGTATTTAATACCTTTCTCAACTTGAGGGTATTTTGTTATTTCTTCAAATAAAATTTTTTCTATCTTTTCCTTTAAGATCTTACATGATGAGAATGTTGTTTCTATACTGTCACATATAGTCTTTATATCATTTTAATATTAGTTTTCACCTCTTTTTGTTGATTTTTATTGGTTTCCATTACTTTAACTAAGAACTCACTGATTCAATTTTTGTCCTTTTCTAGAAGTCTGATGTTGGTAGACCTTCTGTTATGTCTTCCACTTCAGCCACAGAATTTCTTCTCTCTGTGATTTGCATTTGAACTTTTCTCAAAACATATCATATTTTTTGTTTGCTGAAGTTTTTTCATTAATCTTATTTTAATGAGCATCATTAGAACTGCATTGTTGAAGTTTTTAAGATAGTTTGCAAAACTCTGTTGTATTAAAAGTTTGCTGTCTTGATTATTTGGTACTGGCAAGTACATCCATTGACCTTTTCTGTTTCATGTGGAGGGTAGGGCCCTTGTTCAAGTGTACTGTCTGGCTGGAAAACAGTGACTTTTTAGCAACATATTCCTGGCCTCAGATGTATCCCCAAGCTTTTTATTTGGGGGGGGGCACTCATACAGGTTCTCAAAGGCTATTCGTTGCTCTTGAGCAACTACTGGCAATGTGTGGGGGACTGTGCAGTACTGGAAAATAATTTGGGGATTCCTAATGCAATACATGTTACCCAGCTCTCTGACTACCTCCCTGGCTCTATTACTCCAAGACTGAGAAGTTCTGTGTGGAGCCCTGAATTCAAATATACTTGAGTTGTGTCTAGGTCTTTGAAACCATGAGTGCTCTGAGTAGCAGGGGAGGATTCCAGAAGAGTCAGGTATTACCTACTGGTGCACTAGGGTGCTGAATTTGATAAGGCTAGATAAAAACCAGTGTATTGGGGTTTTGTATGCCCAGTAACATGTTTCATGGTTGTTCTTGCCTGGAAGCTACATAATCACAATACCTGTCAAAATCACATACCTGAGACATTGTTTGGGAACCCATGCCAAGAAAGGTTTAAGATGATTGGGTCTCCATTGCAGCTGATGATAGATGATACACTCAGAGAAGGCAAAGAACTAGAAAAGTCTGACTTCCAAGTAACTAGCAAAGAAATACAGTAGACTAGACCCCTTTGTAAATAGCCATGCTTTGGGAGGCATGTGGGGTAGTTTGAATATGTAGGACTATGGTTTCTTTGCTAGCTGTCAGATGAGGACTGGCAGGATCTTGATCTGTGCTAGAAGTAATTACTCTAGAAAATTGAATCTACCCAGATAGTTCAGCTGTCTATTATGGATAGACAGGGGATGCCCTCAGGTGTTTGCTATTAGGTGCTTTTTATTTTTACTATTTAATTTTATTGAGTACACTGTGATTTACAAAGTCCTTCATAGTTGGGTTACAGATATACAATTAATCAGGGCCAATCCCACCATCAGTGTTGACCTCCCTCCACCAATGTTTCCAGAGTGTATTCCATGCCACCATCCTTTGTCCCCAGTCTCCCAATATAACAGGCCCATTTAAAGTTTAGATTGAGCTACAAGTAATAACTAACTGTGTCTACAGAAACATACAAAGAAAATATAGATATCTTCTTTATGTCCTTTGAGATAGTCTAAAGGGGGATGAAAATCCAGGGCACATCTTTATCCCACTCTGTGTGATCTTGTGGAAACTGATAAATGGTTTATAGCCATCAGTGATCAGATAGTGTCCTTGAGCTGGGGGTCCCTCTGGAGCCGAATCTGGTAGCAAGCAACAGATCACAGTGAGGAGAGGTAGGAGAAAAAATAATGCATAGAATGCTTCAGCAGGGGCTGTAGCTGCAACTTCTTGCTGGAACTAGAGATGTGGGGCTGAGAGGGTGTTCTTTCACTTTGGGAGCTGGGTAGTAGTAGCTTGCTTGGTGAGGGGGAAGGTTCCTGTTCCTGAAGAGTTAAGAACAGAGGGTATGGGGCCGGGCAGTGGCGCTGGAGGTAAGGTGCCTGCCTTGCCTGCGCTAGCCTAGGACGGACCGCGGTTCGATCCCCCAGCGTCCCATATGGTCCCCCAAGAAGCCAGGAGCAACTTCTGAGTGCATAGCCAGGAGTAACCCCTGAGCGTCACAGGGTGTGGCCCAAAAACCAAAAAAAAAAAAAAAGAACAGAGGGTAAAGAGGGTTAAATAGGGAGAGATAACAGATCAAGGTTGGAGGATGGGAGAAAAAAGATTTGTAAGGTGGTAGACGGGATGGTAGGAATATTATATAATAGAAATTGTATACAACTTAGGCAGGAATTATGAAAAACACAGATTAGACAAACATAGATAAGTCCATCATATATACACTCACACCCACTTGTAGACAGATTTTGGAAACGTATTTGTAGGTTGTAGTTGTAGGACTGACACTTAAGGTATGGTCAGGGTGCTTTAAAAATGGGCTCGGCATATCAGGGGAAAAGGTTTTCCAATTTCTAGGCATGTAATCAATAGTGAGGGTAAACTTTACTAAATAGAGCTTTTGGAGTTATATTATGCATGGAACATTTTAGGATAGACAAAATTTTATGGATATCTATATTTTCTTGGTATGTTTCTGTAGATGCATTTCATTAATACTTATAGCTCTTAGTGTTTATCTCCATTATGTAGATTAGCTCGTCCATCCTTCCCCCTTTTTGTTATCTGCTTAGTAGAAAATTGTAGTAGAAAAGTCTTGCCGACGGGCTGGAAGGATAGAACAGTAGTAGGGCGTTTGCTTTGCCTGCAGATGATCCAGGATGGATGGTGGTTCAAATCCCGGCATCCCAGGTGGTCCCCCAAGCCTGCCAGGAGCAATTTCTTTTTTTTTTAATTCTTTTTTTAATTTATTTATTTCTTTATTTTATTTGAACACCTTGATTACATACATGATTGTGTTTGGGTTTCAGTCATGTAAAGAACACCACCCATCACCAGTGCAACAGTCCCATTACCAATGTCCCAAATCTCCCTCCTCCTCATCGGACCCCCGCCTGTACTCTAAACAGGCTCTCCATTTCCCTCATACATTCTCATTATTAGGACAGTTCAAAATGTAGTTATTTCTCTAACTAAACTCATCACTCTTTGTGGTGAGCTTCCTGAGGTGAGCTGGAACTTCCAGCTCTTTTCTCTTTTGTGTCTGAAAATTATTATTGCAAGAATGTCTTTCATTTTTCTTAACACCCATAGATGAGTGAGACCATTCTGCATCTTTCTCTCTCTCTCTGACTTATTTCACTAAGCATAATAGATTCCATGTACATCCATGGATAGGACGGCATTCCCACCAGCAGTGGATAAGAGTTCCTTTCTCTCCACATCCCCGCCAACACTTTATTCTCATTCTTTGTGATGTGTGCCATTCTCTGTGGTGTGAGGTGGTATCTCATCATTGTTTTGATTTGCATCTCTCTGATGATTAGTGATGTGGAGCATTTTATCATGTGTCTTTTGGCCATTTGTATTTCTTCTTTGTCAAAGTGTCTGTTCTTTCTTCTCCTCATTTTTTTTTTGATGGGATTAGATGTTTTTTTCTTGTACAGTTCTGTCAGTGCCTTGTATATTTTGTCATCTTCATTCTCTATGTCTGATGCTGGCCTGCATTGTTTCCCCATTGTCACACTTGTATTGTGGGTTTTTCTACGTGTTGTGGTGGTATTCATTGGCTAAATGATGCAGGCAGCACACTCCTCTGGCTCCGCGCTTTCTGGATGGGTCGACTTGCCTCCAAGGGAGGGGAGTCCTCCATGGATGAAGCCTCACACAGGATCAAATCTTAGGCCCGAGCACACAGCAGAGAAGACAGTTCAGAGAGAAATGCTTGCTTCAGTGATCCGGCACAGTTCTTAGTGTGATTTTTTTCTTCTTGTTGCAATGGTGTTCTTTTCTTAGATATAGCGCACGGCCACTTCGCTTCGCTACATGGCCATGCTCTGCTGAAGCCTCTTTTCGGCCCACTCCCAAGAGGTTCACGCAACAGGATAGTAGAGAGACACACACAGGCAGCACTCACAGTTTTTCCCTGTCGGGCCCCACTGGGCAGGCGTAGTTTTATTGATTTTCCCAGCCTGACATCACAAACAGGGGACTCAGCTTCTGCAAAGCATAGCCGGTTTTCACATTATGGAGTCCTGCCCTGGAACTGGGCTCTGGGAGAGTGAGTTTTCTGGAGCCTCTTTTTGGCCCACTCCCGAGGTTCACGCAACAGGATAGTAGAGAGACACACACAGGCAGCACTCACAGTTTTTCACAGTTGGGCCCCACTGGGCAGGTGTAGTTTCGTGGATTTTCCCAGCCTGACGTCACAAACAGGGGACCTGGCTTCTGCAAAGCTTAGCCAGTTTTCACGTTATGGAGTCCCACCCTGGAACTGGGCTCTGGGAGAGCGAGTTTTCTGGAGCTTCTTTAAGGCCCACTCCCAAAAGGTTCACGCAACTGTATAGTAGACAGACACACACAGGCAGCACTCACAGTTTTTCACAGTTGGGCTCTACTGGGCAGGCATTAGACTAAATTCTTATGCTCCTCCTCCTCCTCCTCCTTCTTCTTCTTCTCCTCCTCCTCCTCCTCCTCTTCCTCCTCCTCCTCCTCCTCTTCCTCTACTCATCCTCCTCCTCCTCTTCCTCTACTCATCCTCCTCCTCCTCTTCCTCTACTTCTTCTTCTTCTTCTTCTTCTTCTTCTTCTTCTTCTTCTTCTTCTTCTTCTTCTTCTTCTTCTTCTTCTTCTTCTTCTTCCTCCTGTGCCCTGGGTGAGTTTGCCCTCCAGGTCAGACGTCTCCTCTCCCAATTTTTTGATGAGGATTTTAGGTTTTGTAGATTAGCCTTTGTGAGTATTTTGTATATCCTAGATATCAAACCTTTATTTGCAAATGCAAATGCATTTAAAGGAAAATTTTTAAATGAAAATTTTTTTCCATTCAGTTCACTGTCTTCTAATTTTAACCTGTGTTTGTTTTTTACCATATAGAAGTGTATTACTTTGCTGTAGTTCTATTTATTCAGATTTGATGCTATAGTTCTTGCCATTGGCATTCTATCATAGAAGACTTCTTTGAAATCTTCTTGAAGTGTTCTGCCTGTTTTTCTCACTGAGCTTTATGGATTTGGGTCTAATCTCAAACTCTTTAATTCATTTTGAATTGACTTTTGTGTAAGGTGTGAGATGGATTAATCTTTATTTTCTTATACGTGGTTAATCAAATGTTTCAACACAATTTATTAAAGAGACTGTCTTTATTAGATTTGAAGTTCTTGGCTCCTTTGTCAAAGATTAATTGATCATATGCATGGGGTTGTTACTAGATATATTCTATTTTGACCCATTGGTCTGAAAGTTTGTCTTTGTTTCAACGCCATGCTGTTTTGACCAGTATGGTTTTGTAGTAGAGCTTCAAGTTAGGAAATCAGATGCCTCCCAGATTCATGTTTTTCATTATGGATTTGGCTATCCTAGGTCTTTTATGTTTCCACACAAACTTTAATATTGATTGCTCTAAATCTTTGAAGACTGTTGTCTGAATTTGCATAGGGATTGCATTGAATCGATGTAACAGTTTTGGTAACATGATCATTTTTATAATATTGATTCTTCCAATCTATGAACATGGAATATTTTTTCATTTCCTATGGTTTTCTTCAATTTCTTTCTTAAATGTAGTAAAGTTTCCATGGTATAGGTCTCACATGTCCTTTGTTGGGTTGATTTCTATGTACTTTTGGACATTATTTTAAATGGAATAGACTCATCTCTTTCTCCTCTAAGTTGTTATTTGTATAAAGGAATGCAACTGTATTTTGTGAATTGACTTTGTAGCAGGCCACTTTGTTGTATTGGTTTATCATTTCTAGGCGCTTTTTTTGGTGGACTCTTTAGGGTCTTTACTGTATATCATCATGTTATCTACAAATAGAGATAGTATGACTTCCTCTTTTTCAATTTGGATACCTTTTGTTTCCTTATCTTGCCTAATTGCTACTGGTAGGACTTCTAATACTATGTTGAATAAGAGTGAGATATTGGAGATTCTTGCCTAGTGCCTGATCTTAGTGAAAATGCTTTTATTTTTTGCCATTACAAATAATGTTAGCTATGGTTTTTTGTTTGTTTGTTTGTTTGTTTTTTGGTTTTTGGGCCACACCTGGCATTGCTCAGGGTTACTCCTGGCTGTCTGCTCATAAATAGCTCCTGGCAGGCACGGGGGACCAGATGGGACACCGGGATTTGAACCAACCACCTTTGGTCCTGGATCGGCTGCTTGCAAGGCAAATGCCACTGTGCTATCTCTCCAGGCCCAGCTATGGGTTTTTTTATAGATACCTGTTACTATCTTGAGTAAGGTTCAAACCACACCTATTTTGCTGAGCATTTTAATCATAAGTGGGTATTGGATCTTATTAGATCTGCATTTATTGATATGATCTGCATTTATTGATGTAATCATGTAATTTTTATCCTTCCTTTTACGGATGTGATGTATGATGTTGATTGATTTGCATATATTGAGCCATCCTTGCATCCCTGGGATGAAACACACTTGGTCATGATGTAAAATCTTTTTGATGTGTTGTTGAATTGGTTTGCTAAGATTTTGTTAAGGATTTTTGTATCAGTGTTCATCAGTAAGATTAATGGGTAGTTTTCTTTCTTGGTAGTATCTCTATCAGTTTTGGGGATGAACATAATGTTAGCTTCATTGAAAGTATTAGGGAGGATTACTGACTCCATAGGAAGAGTCTTAGGATCAACTGTAGTAACTCTTTTTTGAATGCTTTATAAAACTCACCCATAAACCCATCTGGACCTGAAATTTTATTCTTGGGGAGATCCTTAATTACTGTTTTAATATCCTTACTTGAAATTAGCTTCTTTAGGCTTTTTATTTCTTCCCCATTCAATTTTGGGAGATTATATATTTCCAAAAATCTGTCCATTTATTCTAGGTTCTCTAGCTTAACAGAGTACAGTTGGTAAAAAAAAATAATATCTCATGATGTCTCAGATTTCTGGGGGTTCTGTTATAAATTCTCCTCTTTCATTTCTGATCAGATTTATTTGAGCATTTTCCTCTTTTTTTCCTTGGGAGTCTTGCAAATGGTTTATTTTGTTTATTCTTTAAAAAAAACAGCTCCTAGTTTCATCAATTATTTGTATTGTTTTTCTTGGTTCTATATTGTTAATTTCTGCTCTGTTTTTTTATTATTTCATTTTTTTTTTGCTTGTGTTTGGGTTCTTTTGTTGTTGGTGTTCCAAATATTTTTTGTGTTTGTTTTTTGGGTCATACCCAGCAGTGCTCAGGGGTTATTCCTGGCTCCAGGCTCAGAAATTGCTACTGGCAGGCACGGGGGACCATATGGGAGGCCGGGATTTGAACCGATGACCTTCTGCATGAAAGGCAAATGCCTTACCTCCATGCTATCTCTCCGGCCCCAGTTTTTCATGTATTTAAGCTGTGCCTTTAAGTTGTTGATTTTGTCTTTGATGTTTCTCCTAATGTAGGCCTCTGTCTCTATGAGTTTCCCCTAATTACTACTTTTGCTATGTCCCATAGATTTTGTGTTAGATTTGTGTCCCAAAATGTAATCTATCCTAGAGAATAATCCTTATATACTTAAGAAGAATGTGTGTTCAGATTTTTCAGGGTAAAAAGCCCTATATAGATCCATTAGTCCCAGATTTTCTAGATTTTCATTTAGGATTTATGTCTTCACTAATTTTCTTTTCTTTTTCTTTTTTTTTTTTTTTTTTGGTTTTTGGGCCACACCCGGCAGTGCTCAGGGGTTACTCCTGGCTATCTGCTCAGAAATAGCTCCTGGCAGGCACGGGGGACCATATGGGACACCGGGATTTGAACCAACAACCTTTGGTCCTGGATCGGCTGCTTGCAAGGCAAACACCGCTGTGCTATCTCTTCGGGACCATCTTCACTAATTTTCTGCCTTGTGGCAAGAGTGGCATACTAAAATCTTCCACTACTATCACATTCTTGTTCATGTTTTTTATGGTTTGTGAGCAAAAGCCTCACACATTTTACTGACTCTACATTTGATGCATCTATGTTGATCAGAGTAAGTACTTACTGATTTATTTTTATCTTGAGCAATATGTACTGTCCATCCTTGAGGTTGAATACAATTTGCTCTGTTATATAGTATTTTCCAGTGTATAAGATGACTGGGCATATAAGATGATCTCCTACTTTTCCTGTTAAAATATAAGGTTTGGGCTATATTCACTGTGTAAGACTACCAGGTATGCCCCCCCCCCAAAAAAAAAAGATTTTCTGGGCTTTGGGGCTAGGGGTTTATTCATAGCTCTTGGCTAGGCAATAAAATGTGTTCAGGGATTGCTCCTGGTGGTGCTCAGGTCATAGATTGAACATGGGTTCATTTTGTGCAAAGCAATATTTCTTTTTCCTATATTTTTATTTAAACAGCTTAATTACAAATATAATTTTAGTTGGGTTTCAGTCATGTAAAGAACACCCCCCCCCTTCACTAGTGCAACATTTCCATTACCAATGTCCTGAATCTTCCTCCTCCACACCCCAACCCCAACTACCTTCACTGACCACAAGGCTCTGAAATTATTTGTGAATTCCAAAGGGACACAGAAGAAAAACTTTAACACCTGGAAGTTAAACAGCCTCATACTCAATAACCAGTGGGTCCGAGATAAAATCAAGGAGGAAATCAAAAGGTTCCTGGAAACAAATGACAATAAAGACACAAACTATCAGAACTTATGGGACACAGCAAAAGCAGTACTGAGAGGAAAATTTATAGCTTTGCAAGCACACATCAGGAAGGAAGAAGGAGCTTACCTGAGTAGCTTAATGACACAGCTAATAGAACTAGAAAGTGCTCAAAAAAGGACCCAAAAATAGGAAGACAGAAGGAAATAACAAAGCTGAGAGCAGAAATCAATGAAGTGGAAACCCAAAAAACAATCCGAAAGATCAAAGAAAGCAGAAGTTGGTTCTTTGAAAAAATAAACAAGATTGATAGACGACTGGCAAACCTAACAAAGAAAGAGAGAGAGAGAAAAACTTGATAACTTGTATTAGGAATGAAAAAGGAGAGATCACTACTGATATGACAGAGATTCAAAGGGTAATCAGAAACTACTTTGAGAAACTCTACGCCACTAAAAATGAGAATCTGGAAGAAATGGATGAATTCTTGGACTCTTATAATCTTCCACGGTTGAAGGAAGAGGATGTAGCATATCTAAACCCCCCATCACCATTGATGAAATTAAAATGGTAATCAAATGTCTGCCGAAAAACAAAAGCCCAGGCCCAGATGGATTCACTAATGAATTCTTTCAAACTTTCCAAGAGGAACTACTACCAATCCTGGCAAGACTCTTTCATAAAATTGAACAAATGGAAACACTTCCAAATAGCTTTTATGAAGCCAGCATCACCTTGATACCTAAACCAGACAGAGATGCTACAAAAAAAAAAGAAAGAAAGAAAGAAAGAAAGAAAGAAAGAAAGAAAGAAAGAAAGAAAGAAAGAAAGAAAGAAAGAAAGAAAGAAAGAAAGAAAGAAAGAAGAAAAAAGAAAGAAAGAAAAAAGAAAAGAAAGAAAGAAAGAAAAAGAAGAAAGAAGAAAGAAAGACAGAAAGAAAGAAAATTACAGACCAATATCACTGATGAATGCAGATGCAAAGATCCTCAACAAAATCCTGGCAAATAGATTTTCAGGGAGGGACTTCAGAGCATAAAAACCGGCTATCCTTTGCAAAAGCTGGCTCCCTGTGTGTGACACCAGGCGGGGAAAATCCGCGAAAGTACACCAGCCCAGTGGGGCTCAGCTGTGAAAGACTGTGAGTGTGACCTGTCTATGTCTGTCTACTGTCCTCTTGCGTGAAACTCTTGCGAGTGGGGCAAAAAGAGCCTCCAGAAACCTCGCTCGCCCAGACGCCATTTTCAGGGAGGGACTTCAGAGCATAAAAACCGGATATCCTTTGCAAAAGCTGGCTCCCTGTGTGTGACACCAGGCGGGGAAAATCCGCGAAAGTACACCGGCCCAGTGGGGCTCAGCTGTGAAAGACTGTGAGTGTGACCTGTCTATGTCTGTCTACTGTCCTCTTGCGTGAAACTCTTGCGAGTGGGGCAAAAAGAGCCTCCAGAAACCTCGCTCGCCCAGACGCCATTTTCACGGAGGGACTTCAGAGCATAAAAACCGGCTATCCTTTGCAAAAGCTGGCTCCCTGTGTGTGACACCAGGCGGGGAAAATCCGCGAAAGTACACCAGCCCAGTGGGGCTCAGCTGTGAAAGACTGTGAGTGTGACCTGTCTATGTCTGTCTACTGTCCTCTTGCGTGAAACTCTTGCGAGTGGGGCAAAAAGAGCCTCCAGAAACCTCGCTCGCCCAGACGCCATTTTCAGGGAGGGACTTCTGAGCATAAAAACCGGCTATCCTTTGCAAAAGCTGGCTCCCTGTGTGTGACACCAGGCGGGGAAAATCCGCGAAAGTACACCGGCCCAGTGGGGCTCAGCTGTGAAAGACTGTGAGTGTGACCTGTCTATGTCTGTCTACTGTCCTCTTGCGTGAAACTCTTGCGAGTGGGGCAAAAAGAGGCTCAGAGGAGCATGGCCGCTCCGCTTCGCTACGCGGCCGTGCACTCTTTCTAAGGAAAGAACTCCATTGCAACAAGAAGGAAAAATCACACTAAGAACGGCGCTATATCACAGAAGCAAACATTTCTCTCTGGACTGTCTTCTCTGTTACATGCTCGGGCCTAAGATTTGACCCAGTGTGAGGCTTCATCCACGGAGGACTCCCCTCCCTTAGAGGCAAGTCAGCCCATCCAGAAAGGGAGGAGCCAGAGGAGTGTGCTGCCTACATCATATAGACAATGAATACCACTACAACACGTAGAAAAACCCACAATACAAATGTGACAATGGGGAAACAGCGCAGGCCAGCATCAGACATAGAGAATGAAGATGACAATTCTGAGGACCAGATAATGACTGAACAACTAATCAACCTCTCAGATAAGGACTTTAGACTAGCAATATGGAAGGTGCTCAACAGACTCCAAGAAACCATGGATCGAGTTGAACAGAACACTAATAAGAACCAAGAAAATATGAAGGCAGAAATGACAAAACTCCAAACTGAAATAACATGTCAACTAACAGGCCTGAAAAACTCAGTAAACGAAGTGAATGACAAAATGGATAAGCTCTGGGACAGGGTATCAGAAGCTGAGATAGACTTGGTGCTGTGGAAGATGAGATACATAACAATTCCATACAGCAGGAGAGATTGGACAAAAAACTTAAAGCAAATGAGCAGACAATGGAAAAATTAGTCAAAGAATGGGAACAGACGAAAATAGAAGTCTATGATAAGATCAACAGAAACAACTTAAGAATCATTGGAGTCCCAGAGACCCAGGAAGAAAATTTCCAGGAAGAATCAATGGTCAAGAACATCATTAAAGAGAAACTTCCAGAGCTAAAGAATATATGTGATCAAATCCTGCATGCCCGAAGAGTACCAACCAAAAGAGACCCCAGAAAAACCACCCCAAGACACATCCTAGTCACAATGACAAATCCCACAGATAGAGACAGAATTCTGAAAACAGCAAGATCAAAAGGGGAAATCATGTTTAAGCAAGCTTCCCTGAGATTAACAGCAGACCTGTCACCAGAAACGCTCAATGCCAGAAAGCAGTGGTGGGATATTGTGACAAGACTGAATGAAATGAATGCTTCACCCAGAATACTATACCCAGCAAAACTCACTTTCCGGTTTGATGGAAGAATACATGGTTTCACAGACAAAAAACAGCTCAGAAACTTCACAGACACAAAACCAGTCTTAAGAGAAAAACTGAAAGACCTAATCTAAGACAAGACTACCCAAAAGACACACCAAATTTTGAAATAAAGATGGCGTTAAATCCCAGGACAATTCTTTCTCTCAACGTCAATGGACTAAATGCACCAGTTAAGAGACACAGAGTGGCTAAATGGATCAAAAAACTCAATCCAACCTTCTGCTGCCTACAAGAAACGCACCTGAATAGTCAGAACAAACATAGACTCAAAATAAAAGGCTGGAGAAAAGTTATCCAAGCAAACAACACCCATAAAAAAGCTGGAGTGGCCATACTAATATCAGATAATGCAAACTTTATACTCAGGAAGGTTGTAAGGGACAAAGACGGACATTTTATATTAATCAAGGGGTACGTAGAGCAGGAAGAATTCACTCTCCTAAACATATATGCACCGAATGAGGGGCCAGCAAAATATTTAATACAACTGCTGACAAATCTGAAAAATAATATCAACAACAACACAATAATTGTGGGGGACCTAAACACGGCTTTGTCAACACTGGACAGGTCAACCAGACTGAAACCCAACAAGAATATACTAGACCTGAGGAGAGAAATGGAAGAAAGAGGCCTAGTGGATATATATAGGACACTCCATCCCCAGAAACCTGGATACACATTCTTCTCCAATGTACATGGGACATTCTCCAGGATAGACTACATGCTGGCACATAAAACATACCTCCATAAGATCAAGAGGATAGAAATTTTGCAGACTACCTTCGCTGACCACAAGGCTCTGAAATTATTTGTGAACTCCAAAGGGACTCAGAAGAAACACTTTAACACCTGGAAGTTAAACAGCCTCATGCTCAATAACCAGTGGGTCCGAGATGAAATCAAGGAGGAAATAAAAAGGTTCCTGGAAACAAATGACAATAAAGACACAAACTCTCAGAACTTATGGGACACAGCAAAAGCAGTACTGAGAGGAAAATTTATAGCTTTGCAAGCACACATCAGGAAGGAAGAAGGAGCTTACCTGAGTAGCTTAATGACACAGCTAATAGAACTAGAAAATGCTCAACAAAAGGACCCAAGAACAGGAAGACAGAAGGAAATAACAAAGCTGAGAGCAGAAATCAACGAAGTGGAAACTCAAAAAACAATCCGAAAGATCAACGAAAGCAGAAGTTGGTTCTTTGAAAAACTAAACAAGATTGATAGACCACTGGCAAACCTAACAAAGAAAGAGAGAGAGAGAAACTTGATAACTCGTATCAGGAATGAAAAAGGAGAGATCACTACTGATATGACAGAGATTCAAAGGGTAATCAGAAACTACTTTGAAAAACTCTACGCCACTAAAAATGAGAACCTGGAAGAAATGGATAAATTCTTGGACTCTTATAATCTTCCACGGTTGAAGGAAGAGGATGTAGCATATCTAAACACCCCCATCACCATTGATGAAATTAAAACAGTAATCAAATGTCTGCCGAAAAACAAAAGCCCAGGTCCAGATGGATTCACTAATGAATTCTATCAAACTTTCCAAGAGGAACTACTGCCAATCTTGGCAAGACTCTTTCATGAAATTGAACAAACAGAAACACTTCCAAATAGCTTTTATGAAGCCAACATCACCTTGATACCTAAACCAGACAGAGACGCTACCAAAAAAAAATTACAGACCAATATCACTGATGAATGCAGATGCAAAGATCCTCAACAAAATCCTGGCAAATAGGATTCAATGCCTCATTAAGAAGATCATCCACTACGATCAAGTAGGTTTCATCCCAGGAATGCAAGGCTGGTTTAACATCCGTAAATCTATCAACATAATACACAACATCAATAACAAGAAAAATAAAAACCACATGATCATATCAATAGATGCAGAGAAAGCATTTGATAAGGTCCAACACCCATTCTTGATCAAAACTCTCAGCAAGATGGGAATGGAGGGAACCTTTCTCAATATAGTGAAGGCCATCTACCACAAGCCAGTGGCAAATATTATCCTCAATGGAGAAAAACTGAAAGCCTTCCCTCTAAATTCTGGCACAAGACAAGGCTGTCCTCTCTCACCACTCCTATTCAACATAGCACTGGAAGTACTTGCTATAGCGATTAGGCAAGAAAAGGATATCAAGGGAATCCAGATAGGAAAGGAAGAAGTCAAGCTCTCACTGTTTGCAGATGACATGATACTCTACTTAGAAAACCCTAAAGACTCTATCAAAAAGCTTCTAGAAACAATAGACTCATATAGCAAGGTGGCAGGCTACAAAATTAACACACAAAAATCAATGGCCTTTCTATACACCAACAGTAATAAAGAAGAAATGGACATTAAGAAAACAACCCCATTCACAATAGTACCACACAAACTCAAATATCTTGGAATCAACTTGACTAAATATGTGAAGGACCTATACAAAGAAAACTATAAAACTCTGCTCCAAGAAATAAGAGAGGACACACGGAAATGGAAACACATACCCTGCTCATGGATTGGCAGGATTAACATCATCAAAATGTCAATACTCCCCAAGGCATTATACAGATTTAATGCCATCCCTCTAAAGATACCCATGACATTCTTCAAAGAAGTGGATCAGACACTTTTGAAATTCATTTGGAACAATAAACACCCTCGAATAGCTAAAGCAATCATTGGGAAAAAGAATATGGGAGGAATTACTTTTCCCAACTTTAAACTGTACTACAAAGCAACAGTTATCAAAACAGCATGGTATTGGAATAAGGATAGGTCCTCAGATCAGTGGAATAGGCTTGAATACTCAGAAAATGTTCCCCAGAGATACAACCATCTAATTTTTGATAAAGGAGCAGGAAATCCTAAATGGAGCAGGGAAAGCCTCTTCAACAAGTGGTGTTGGCACAATTGGATAGCCACTTGCAAAAAATTAAACTTAGACCCCCAGCTAACATCATGTACAAAGGTAAAATCCAAATGGATTAAAGACCTCGATATCAGCCCCAAAACCATAAGATATATAGAACAGCACATAGGCAAAACACTACAGGACATTACAGGCATCTTCAAGGAGGAAACTGCACTCTCCAAGCAAGTGAAAGCAGAGATTAACAGATGGGACTATATTAAGCTGAGAAGCTTCTGCACCTCAAAGGAAATAGTGCCCAGGATACAAGAGCCACCCACTGAGTGGGAGAAACTATTCACCCAATACCCATCAGATAAGGGGCTAATCTCCAAAATATACAAGGCACTGACAGAACTTTACAAGAAAAAAACATCTAACCCCATCAAAAAATGGGGAGAAGAAATGAACAGACACTTTGACAAAGAAGAAATACGCATGGCCAAAAGACACATGAAAAAATGTTCCACATCACTAATCATCAGGGAGATGCAAATCAAAACAACGATGAGATACCACCTCACACCCCAGAGAATGGCACACATCACAAAGAATGAGAATAAACAGTGTTGGCGGGGATGTGGAGAGAAAGGAACTCTTATCCACTGCTGGTGGGAATGCTGTCTAGTTCAACCTTTATGGAAAGCGATATGGAGATTCCTCCAAAAACTGGAAATCGAGCTCCCATACGATCCAGCTATACCACTCCTAGGAATATACCCTAGGAACACAAAAATACAATACAAAAACCCCTTCCTTACACCTATATTCATTGCAGCTCTATTTACTATAGCAAGACTCTGGAAACAACCAAGATGCCCTTCAACAGATGAATGGCTAAAGAAACTGTGGTACATATACACAATGGAATATTATGCAGCTGTCAGGAGAGATGAAGTCATGAAATTTTCCTATACATGGATGTACACGGAATCTATTATGCTGAGTGAAATAAGTCAGAGAGAGAGAGAAAAAACGCAGAATGGTCTCACTCATCTATGGGTTTTAAGAAAAATGAAAGACACCCTTGTAATAATAATTTTCAGACACAAAAGAGAAAAGAGCTGGAAGTTCCAGCTCACCTCAGGAAGCTCACCACAAAGAGTGATGAGTTTAGTTAGAGAAATAACTACATTTTGAACTGTCCTAATATTGAGAATGTATGAGGGAAATGTAGAGCCTGTTTAGGGTACAGGCGGGGGTTGGGTGGGGAGGAGGGTGATTTGGGACTTGGGTGATGGGAATGTTGCACTGGTGATGGGTGGTGTTCCTTTTATGACTGATACCCAAACACAATCATGTATGTAATCAAGGTGTTTAAATAAAAAAAAATTAAAAAAAAAAAAAAAGAAGGAGAGAGATAGATACAGAATCTCTCCCATATGTGGTATTTAAAGTAATATAATAAAGACACAACAAATAATCAAAGGCAACAAACTGGGAATTGGTCTGTAATCAGAAACATATCACTACAAAAGGAATGAATGGAAGTTAGGTCAGGAGTGGTGACCCTGGAATAATGGTGAAGGAAAATAGACTCTGGTGGAGAGTGAAGTACTGGAATGGTTTTTGCTTGAAATCGTGCCATTATCAATTTTGTAAATCGTGGTGCCAAAAATAATTTTTAAAAGAAATTGATAAGTAATCTGGTAAAAATATGTACCATGACTTCATACCATGTGGAATACAAATTCAAAAGGGCTATGTGCTAAATGTGAAAGATGCAAACTGAAATTCTGAATAAAACACAGGATATTATCTTTAAAAAAAAAAAATCCTGGCAAATAGGATTGAATGCCTCATTAAGAAGATCATCCACTATGATCAAGTACGTTTCATCCCAGGAATGCAGGGATGGTTTAACATCCATAAATCTATCAACATAATACACAACATCAATAACAAGAAAAATAAAAACCACATGATCATATCAATATATTCAGAGAAAGCATTTGATAAGGTCCAACACCCATTCTTGAACAAAACTCTCAGCAACATGGAAATGGAAGGAACCTTTCTCAATATAGTTAAGGCCATCTACCACAAGCCAGTGGCAAATATTATCCTCAATGGAGAAAAACTAAAAGCTTTCCCTCTAAATTCTGCACAAGACAAGGCTGTCCTCTCTCACCACTCCTATTCAACATAGCACTGGAAGTACTCGCTATAGCGATTAGGCAAGAAAAGGATATCAAGAAAATCCAGATAGGAAAGGAAGAAGTCAAGCTCTCACTGTTTGCAGATGACATGATACTCTACTTAGAAAACCCTAAAGACTCTACCAAAAAGCTTCTAGAAACAATAGACTCATATAGCAAGGTGGCAGGCTACAAAATTAACACACAAAAAATCAATGGCCTTTCTATACACCAACAGTAATAAGGATGAAATGGACATTAAGAAAACAACCCCATTCACAATAGTGCCACACAAACTCAAATATCTTGGAATCAACTTGACTAAAAATGTGAAGGACCTATACAAAGAAAACTATAAAACTCTGCTCCAGGAAATAAGAGAGGACACATGGAAATGGAAACGCATACCCTGCTCATGGATTGGCAGGATGAACATCATCAAAATGGCAATACTCCCCAAGGCATTATACAGATTTAATGCTATCCCTCTAAAGATACCATGACATTCTTCAAAAAAGTGGATCAGGCACTTTTGAAATTCATTTGGAACAATAAACACCCTAGAATAGCTAAAGCAATCATTGGGAAAAAGAATATGGGAGGAATTACTTTCCCCAACTTTAAACTTGACTACAAAGCAATAGTTATCAAAACAGCATGGTATTGGAATAAGGACAGGTCCTCAGATCAGTGGAATAGGCTTGAATACTCAGAAAATGTTTCCCAGACATATAATCACCTAATTTTTGATAAAGGAGCAGGAAATCCTAAATGGAGCAGGGAAAGCCTCTTCAACAAGTGGTGTTGGCACAATTGGATAGCCACTTGCAAAAAATTGAACTTAGACCCCCAGGTAACATCATGTATGAAGGTAAAATCCTAATGGATTAAAGACCTCGATATCAGCCCCAAAACCATAAGATATATAGAACAGCACATAGGCAAAACACTTCAGGACATTATAGGCATCTTCAAGGAGGAAACTGCACTCTCCAAGCAAGTGAAAACAGAGATTAACAGATGGGAATATATTAAGCTGAGAAGCTTCTGCACCTCAAAGGAAATAGTGCCCAGGATACAAGAGCCACCCACTGAGTGGGAGAAACTATTCACCCAATACCCATCAGATAAGGGGCTAATCTCCAAAATATACAAGGCACTGACAGAACTTTACAAGAAAAAAACATCTAATCCCATCAAAAAATGGGGAGAAGAAATGAACGGACACTTTGACAAAGAAGAAATACAAATGGCCAAAAGACACATGAAAAAGTGCTCCACATCACTAATCATTAGGGAGATGCAAATCAAAACAACGATGAGATACCACCTCACACCACAGAGAATGGCACACATCACAAAGAATGAGAATAAACAGTGTTGGCGGGGATGTGGAGAGAAAGGAACTCTTATCCACTGCTGGTGGGAATGCCGTCTAGTTCAACCTTTATGGAAAGCGATATGGAGATTCCTCCAAAAACTGGAAATCGAGCTCCCATAGGATCCAGCTATACCACTCCTAGGAATATACCCTAGGAACACAAAAATACAATACAAAAACCCCTTCCTTACACCTATATTCATTGTAGCACTATTTACCATAGCAAGACTCTGGAAACAACCAAGATGCCCTTCAACAGACGAATGGCTAAAGAAACTGTGGTACATATACACAATGGAATATTATGCAGCTGTCAGGAGAGATGAAGTCATGAAATTTTCCTATACATGGATGTACACGGAATCTATTATGCTGAGTGAAATAAGTCAGAGAGAGAGAAAAACGCATAATTGTCTCACTCATCTATGGGTTTTAAGAAAAATGAAAGACATTCTTGCAATAATAATTTTCAGACACAAAAGAGAAAAGAGCTGGAAGTTCCAGCTCACCTCAGAAGCTCACCAGAAAGAGTGATGAGTTTAGTTAGAGAAATAACTACATTTTGAACTGTCCTAATAACGAAAATGTATGAGGAAAATGGAGAGCCTGTCTAGAGTACAGGCGGGGGACGGGTGGGGAGAAGGGAGACTTGGGACATTGGTAATGGGAATTTTGCACTGGTGATGGGTGGTGTTCTTTACATGACTGAAACCCAAACACAATCATGCATGTAATCAAGGTGTGTAAATAAAAAAAAATGAACAAAAAGATTTTCTGGGCCTTGGTGCTAGGGGTTATTCATAGCTCTTGGCTAGGCAATAAAATGTGTTCAGGGATTGCTCCTGGTGGTGCTCAGGTCATAGATTGAACATGGGTTCATTTTGTGCAAAGCAATATTTCTTTTTCCTATATCTTTATTTAAACAGCTTGATTACAAATATAATTTTAGTTGGGTTTCAGTCATGTAAAGAACACCCCCCCCTTCACTAGTGCAACATTTCCATTACCAATGTCCCGAATCTCCCTCCTCCACACCCCAACCCCATCTGTACTCTAAACAGGCTTCCTACTTTCCTCATTCATTCACATTGTTATGATAGTTCTCAATGTAGTTATTTCTCTAACAGCCCTCATCACTCTTTGTGGTGATCTTCATGTAGTGAGCTGGAACTTCCAGCCCTCCTTTCTTTTTTCTCTGAGAATTATTGCAAGAATATCTTTTATTTTTCTTAAGACCCATAGATGAGTGAGACTATTCTGTGTCTCTCTCTCCCTTTGACTTATTTCACTCAGCATAATAGGTTCCATGTACATCCATGTATAGGAAAATTTCATGACATCATCTCTCCTGACGGCTGCATAATATTCCATTGTGTGTATGTACCACAGTTTTTTTAGCCATTCATTTGTTGAAGGGCATCTTGGTTGTTTCCAGAGTCTTGCTATGGTAAATAGCACTGCAATGAATGTGAGGAAGTGATTTTTGTATTGTATTTTTGTGTTCCTAGGGTGTATCCCTAGGAGTGGTATAGTTGGATCGTATGGGAGCTCAATTTCTAGTTTTTGGAGGAATTTCCATTTCGCTTTACATAAAGGTTGGACTAGATGTCATTCCCACCAGCAGTGAATAAGAGTTCCTTTCTCTCCACATCCCTGCCAGCACTGCTTGTATGGCAATATTTCTTATCCACAGTACCATCACTCTAATTTCTGATTTTGTATTTCAATTGTAGGATTTTTAAGTGGTGACACACACCCCGTCACTTGTGCTCCCCAGAGTAATATTGTTCTCTTTAGGCATCTCTTCTTAATTCTATCTTCTTGCCTGTTCTGGTGTTTCTTTGTCGGCAAGAATATATCCCTGTCTCCAACTCATCTGGATTATATTTTTTAGATTCTAGTGGTTCATCAGAATTTTTAGTTAATTTCTGTTAGCTCAATCCAAATGTTTTTATCAAATTGCTCTAATAATGAGAGATAAATAAAAATATCCCTATTTAGTAATATTGGTCCTCAAGTCTTATATCTTTTTGAATTTAGCACTTTGACTATTCAATAGCCTCCTAAATTTATATGCTTATTTTTGTCCCTAATTTTATTTCTTTCTCAATTATTTCTTTGAATAGACTCTCTGCCCACTTCTTTCTCTACCCTCACCTTCTGGGACACCTGTTATTTTTATGTTTTCTATTTTAATAAATTTGACATTTCTTGATGGATGTCTAAAATTTTCTTAAATTTTATTTCTATATCCTCTTCCATTAGTGTTATATCTGGAGTCTTGTCTTCAACTTCATTTAATAGATTTTTCATGCTATTGTTCTTTTCTTAGAAATTTTCATGTCTTTAATTGTGTTTTTTATTCTTTGATTTTTTTAATTTTTGTAGCTTTGTATCTAAACTCCCTGGTTCTGTATTTTTTCTTATTTCACAATGATACTATTGTGTTTCAGTGTGCCATTTGATATATTCCACTGATTTACTTTGTAATATTTAAGTTTTCCCAGAGTCTCCATTTCTTTGTCATTAACATGAATTTCTGAGGAATTTTAGTCAGAGTGCTCTGCCAGATCTAGTCTGTCATTTGCTTCACTTTACCAGCAGAAGGTGCTGTGAATAGTGTGTTGAGGGCACAGATTGAACATAGATTTTTCTTCACTTGCTGGATGGGTGGAGAGGACCTCCCTCCTTGTATAAAATTCCTTACTGTCTTCTTTTATCTTGTCACTAGGCCTGTCCATCTGATCTCAGTAATAATGGAGCTTTCCTCTAGGCTCAGCTGTGGGTAGCTGCTGTCAGTAGAGGCAGACTTACTTGGCTAGTCAATAAAGGGGGAGGAGTCTCAGCCTTCCAAGCTTTGCCCATTCAATCTGAAGGTTTGAGCAACAAGGCTGATTTATGGAACACAACCTATTACAATAGAGGTTGATCACTAAAGCCACTGGACTTGGGACTCGACCAGCACTTTCCTGGTTTGGACAACAACTGTCACAACTGCAATCACTGGATACTGGCAAAGCCGCAAGGTGCATTTTGTAGTCTGAGCTGCTGTTTGTTGGGGGTCTGAGCAGTGATGGTTCTGAAAAGGGGAAAGGAAAAAGGGGCCCCATTTTTTTTCTTAGTCTGCCAGAACTGCCACATTCTTAGACTAGTCAAAGCTCTTAGATTTATCTCATTGAGTGAATGTTTCTCTGCAGCTGGTAAACTCACTGTACACCCAAACTTTGGCCCTCTTTCTGCCTGGTCTATACTCAAACTGTAGCAGCCACACAGTCTTTTGTTTTGTAGCAGCAGGAATTCCAACCCCTTCTTTCTCAGTTTCCTAGATGCCAGCACAAAAGACGTTGAGCCATTCATTCACCTTCAAAACTGCAAAGGCTGCCTGCAGTGGAAAAAAGTAGTGGTGAAACTCTGCCTTTTTTTTTAATAGAAAAATCGCCCATTCTATGTGATCTATTCTTCTATGTTTTATGGCTGTTTCCAATAATATCTTCTGAAGTGAATAACATAAGTAAGTAAATAGAGCATATGATACTAAGTTTGTTTGTGAAAGGATTAAAGAAAAATAACAAATAGTGTGACTGTAGATGAGATCTATTTATAATTAAAATATTAGTTCCCAAATTATCTTTTAAAAGTCGGTGATGTTATATGAATGAATATTTATTTCTTTGTTTTAACAACGGCATTTTTAAAAGTTTTTAAATTTATTAATTATTTTTGTTTTGGGGGCCACACCATATGGCGCTCAGGGCTTACTGCTGGCTCTGCTCAGAAATCACCCCTGGTAGGCTCTTTGGATCATGTGTATGCTGGGATGCCAGGAATCAAACCAAGGTCCACCCTACCACTAGGCTATTTCCCTAGCCCCTATTTCTAAGCATAATTTATACAATAATTATTTTCTATTGTTAACAAATATTATTTTAATAAAATAGGTCAGAGAAAATGAATAAAAATTGAATAGTGACACTCAGAAACTAGAGAGCTCATTTACGCAATGTAGAGGCAAAGAAGCAATTTTTTTAAACTTTGTTTTTGGTTGAGGTTTGATTTGCAATGACATTAATTTTCCATACACTTAATTATGACACTACACCCATCAACAGTGTGCTCATCTTAATCAAAAGAGGCTTCTTTTTTCTAAAACTGTGGTTTCTTTCATTTTTTTCTACTGTATCCAAAGAGTAATAGTTGACTCTACCAAAACTTAAGAGACAAATACATAGCTTATTTACATGTGACCTACAAAAATTATTTGAGTCATTGAGAGTGAGAGATGTTTATGTTCTTGAATCCTTGTATCTAAGAATGTTTTATTGCATAAATAAAAGTGGACAGGAAGAACTTCTAGATTTTCAAAACCTTGATGCAATAGCTATAAATGTAAATGTGAAGGAAATTTATTTACTATCTTCTCTTGATTAATAGAATTAAGTCAGTTTTTATCATAGTCAACTTATGAGGGTGGTCAAGAGCCTAAAGTTATATTGATTTTATTTTTATATATATTTTTAAATTTAAGCACCATGGTTACAACACTGTTAATAATTGAGTTTCAACTATAAAATATACACCTCCATTCACCAGTGCAACTTTCCCATCACTATTGTCTCCCATTTCCCTCCTCCCTCCTTCTCCTGCCTATTTTTGAGACAGGAATTACATTTCTCTCTCTATTATTGTCATTGTAGTTGTTAGTGTAGTTATTTCTCTGCTTACCCTTACCACTCTTTGTGATAAGCTTCTTATCATGGGCTGGTCATTCCAGCCCTCATCTCTATTGCATTGGGTATTTTTATTATTATACCGTTTTATTTTTCTTAAGTACCACATATGAGACAGACTATTCTGTGTTTATCTCTTTCTCTCTCTGACTTATTTCACTCAACATAATAGTTCCCAAATCTACCCATGTATAAGCAAATTTCATGACTTTATTTTTAACGGCTGCATAGTATTCCATAGATGTACCACAGTTTTTAGCCACTCACCTGTTGTTGGGCATCTGGTTTTTTTCCAGATTCTGACTATTGGAAATAGCACTTCTCTGAACAAGTTATATTTATTTTAAACAAATTATAAATGATTTTATTAGGTCAGCTATTAGACTCAGAATTATTAACTTTGATATTAATAAAAGCATTTAAATATATATTTCCACATGACAAATCATGTAAAATATTGCATATCAAGATTTCTATATGAACACAAGAATACAGTAGCACACACCTACTCTATAGCTCTCTATTTCTCCTCCGTTTGTCATCTGTAGGACGCATTGGTATAGTATAAGCAAAATATAGATCTCTGTATGATGACAAAATTTGGCTTGAAAAAATTTGAGTTCTCATTTTTCAATATTTATGTCTATTGCATCGTATTAATTAATTAAAAAACAGGGTATTTATTTTTTCCTTTTGGTTTTTGGGTCACACCTGGCAGCGCTCAGGGATTACTCCTGACTCTACTCTCAGAAATCACTCCTGGCAGTCTCGGGGATCATATGGGATGCTGGGATTTGAACCACTATCCTTCTGCATGCAAGGCAAACACCTTAACTCCATGCTATCTCTCCAGCTCCAGAGTATTCATTTCTAGATCTATTCATTATTTTAGGATACTTTAAAGAAGATACATTTCCCCAATATTTTTATTGTACCGGAGTTCTATTTGACCTGCCTACATTTTGGGTGAAGCAGTGGTGATGAATCATTCAGCACTTCTCATCCCTGGAAATGTACTTACTTTACGTCAGTGAATATAAAGTGCCCACCCTTAATACCATCCATCCTGAATTTTTTTGGTGCTACTGGGTGGCAGGAGGCATGAAAACATTGGAAAACACTGAGCTCTTGTCTCATTTGTTAGTCTACAGACTTTATTCTTATTGTGTGGTGTTTCCAAGTGGTATTGGATGATAACTTTTCTTTAGAAGCATCTTGTTATGTTGTTGGTTGTTTTTTATTTTTGGTTTATGGGTCACACTCAGTGACACTCAGGGGTTACTCCTGGCTATGTGCTCAGAAATCGCTCCTGGCTTGGGGAACCATCTGGGATGTCGGGGGGATCAAACTGCAGTCAGTCCTAAGTCAGTGGCGTGCACAACAAATGCCTTACTCATCTTGTGTGTTCCATCCTTTGGTCAAATACTGTGCCAAAGGCTAAGTGGCTAAGTAGAGATTACAAGTATAGTAAAATCAAATGAATTATAGACACTTTTTCTTTCTTTCTTTTTTCTTTCTTCTTCTTCTTCTTCTTCTTCTTCTTCTTCTTCTTCTTCTTCTTCTTCTTCTTCTTCTTCTTCTTCTTCTTCTTCTTCTTCTTCTTCTTCTTCTTCTTCTTCTTCTTCTTCTTCTTCTTCTTCTTCTTCTTCTTTTTTTGCTAAACCCAGTGATGTTCAGGGGTTTACTCCTGACTATGCACTCAGAAATTGCTCCTGACTGGGGAACCATATGGGATGCTGGGGGGATCAAACAGCGGTCTGTCCTAGGTTAGCACATGCAAAGCAGATGCCCTACAGCTTGCACCACTGCTCTAGCCCCTATAGACACTTTTTATGAGTGCCAACAATGCACTATTCAAAAAGGGGAGGAGGAAGAATACATAAAAATTCTGACACAATTCACACAAGTGAGAAGATACTGACGAATGTATTGCCTAATGTACATTCAATTGCATGAGGTTTAGAAACAATAATCATACCTTTCTTCATATTAGATTTTAACATGCGAAGTCTCTATTTTCTTTGTTGAAGGAGTTATACATGAAAATAAGGCATTCTGGGGGCCGGGCGGTGGCGCTGGAGGTAAGGTGCCTGCCTTACCTGCGCTAGCCTTGGACGGACCACGGTTCGATCCCCCGGCGTCCCATATGGTCCCCAAGCCAGGAGCGACTTCTGAGCGCATAGCCAGGAGTAACCCCTGAGCGTCACCGGGTGTGGCCCAAAAACCAAAAAAAAAAAAAAAGAAAAAAGAAAATAAGGCATTCTAGTCAAGAGCTTCTTATTCCAAAAACAGCTATTCATATGTTAATTTTGACATGAACTTGCATGAGGTACAGAGACTTAATATTTAAAGCTAACTTGCTAAGAGTTTGCTTTGTTTTATCCAGGTTATTACAGGACTCTGAAAACTTTGAAGCCCTAAAATACCTTGCTACCATCCAGGCCATAATTTTAATAACCACTTTGTCACAGCAGAGTAAATCTCTACTATGCACAGTTTAGAGAGCATCTTGGGTCCAGTGTCCATTCTAGTGACACACATCTTCTGCCTAAATTCTTTGACATGAATTTGGGAATTTGGCATTGTAAAGAGCATGGACTTCCTAGATGTCAAACAAGGGGAGAATGTGTTACCAGAGAGGGGTTGATATCTACAGCAATTCAGTGTCATGAGTGTGAACAGGTAAAAAAATGTCTCTACATTTGACTGAGATATACTATAGGTATATTGTGTGACTATGCAGAGAGCTAATATAGTTAGAAACATATGTGTGTAAGGCTATTTCCTGTATCACAACTATCAGGTTATAAGCAGCTTATAATTTTCTTTCTTTTTTTTTTAGTCTCAGCAATACTTTATAATGGAACAAACCATAAATCAACATCAACGTGAAACATTGCTTAGTAAATATAAATGTATGTGCATTGCAGAATGATCTGAGATTACAAAAATATATCAGAAGTCAAAAGTAGCTGGTGGAGAAATGTTATGTTGTTAGTTTATTGAGATTGTTTGGAGGATCCTAATGTACTGTCACTGAAAGAATAATTTTTCCTTTACAATCTACTTAGCAAAGATTTATCGATCCTTTCTCCCTTCATAGAGAATTACTGATCCATTTTAGAAAATCAGATTTTCACACCTTTCTTGACAATATGCCCAGCATGGTTCTCAGGGGACTGCCTAGAAAGTTGACTTTGACACGCAGTCCCTTGGAACTTGCACATCACAGCCTAGAGTCTCATCACTGATTTGTTGCACCAGGCAGTGAAATACTTTCATACATTTACAGAGAAATTATTGTACTGCAAGGACTTATTTTTCCATGCTAGTGGATGTATTCAGGGTACTGTTATTTGTTTAAACAGCATTTTTCAGATGTGGAGCTTTTTCTTTTTTCTCTTTGCCTTCTCAGCTCTGATGTTATGAACAGTCTGGTAAGAAAAAAGTTGTTGAAATTCAGACTGCAAAGCTGTGGAATGCTGTAGAATTCCTCAGCGTGTGTAAATAACTTTTTAAAAGACACACATGTCTGCTTTCCTCATCATTATGGGTGTTTTCAAGGTAGCTAAGCATCCAGCAGGGTATATTGAAGTATGCATCTAATGAAGGTGATTTATTGTAATTAAAGCGGTGGAGAGACCTCTACAAGAGACATTGTTTCACAGAAGAGTTTAATAAAGAGCATTATTATTTGTTATGGACTTGGGTGAAGGATGTGGTTTGCTGGGAATTATGTGAGTATTAGTCAAAGTCTGATGTTGCTCTTGAGTTGTTCTTTGCTGAGAGGGAAAAAGAGAAGTAAATGAAAATTTAAATATTGGCAGGAAGAGACTGTGTGTGTTTGTAAAAAGGAGAGGAGTCGGAAGTAGGAAGATAGAGAAGAAAATGGCATGTCCCTGAAGTGTTCTCAGCAGTAGCAGTTCTAGAATACTTTATTACATATCTATGGAGACAATAGCATGGGCTCTAAGTACCTCCTGTCTCTTGATATAATAATACACATAAAGTCGGGGTCAGATTGGGTTCGCTCTGGGCTTTGAAGCTGCAGAAGGTCACTGGGGAATCGATGGACCAAAATGAGCTAGGAGTTTCATGCAATCAATGTGATTTTTCTATTTAAAACAGACACTGCTGAATGTGAGTCTCAAGCTTCAAAAACAGTGTGACTCAAGTCTTTCAGCTCAAGAAGATATTGCAGTGTAAATAGGATGTTTGTTATAGTTGAGATGAAATGATCTAGTGAATGCAGAAGAGAAGAAATATCTATCACTACTATTTTTAAGTTTGATGCCCTGTTCTTGCAGCCAAATAAATGGTGTTCATTTTGCTCTGTTTATTTTTGCTGTTTCTAATGAACCCCAAAATAAAGGAACTCTTTAAAAGTAAACAAAATAGAACTAAAGCCAAAATATTTCAAAATCTTTACATAGATTCTCTCTCCTTGCACATCTATTTAGTCATCCACACATCCCTCTAAACATAATTTATCTATCCATCATTGCACTGTGCCGATTGAAAAAGGATAGAAGTCTCTAAAGTATTTTTTTTATCAATAACGTTTAGAAAACGTTTAATTTTTAAAGCTTAGTCTGGCAAGAATGTGAAAGAAAGATTTTTGATTATTTGCCATGCTCGAGGAGTTCTGATCTTGCATCAACTTTTCCAGATCTCTTATTTTCAGAAGCAAACAGCTTTCTGTTTAAAAGAATAGACTATATATGGTGCTTTCCTGGAAGAATGAAACTTCTAGAGTTTTTGAAGAATCTTTTATGGGTTTATCTTCATCATGTCATATAACCACTGAGAGATACTGTATGTCATTTTAGGGAGACAAATGGAAGAGGGAAGATATTGTCATTTTCTTTTAAAAAAGGTGAGTAAGAAAAGACTGCTCTATAAAAATATTCTAAATAAGTCTATGGAGAATAATTCATTATCCCATTGAGATATTAAAGCATAATGAGCAGATTTTGTATTGTACTTAGGGTACATATTTACCTTTGTCTAGCAGAGGTTGGATCTACTGAGAAAAATAGGTTAAGTCTACATGTTGTTAAAGGGTTAGGAAGCTGGGAAATTAGTGAATATTAACCTTTCATTACTTTAAAACACGTTTGCCATTCCATTGCATTCAGTTGTTCTAAAGAAAGACATTGCCACCTAGCTCTTAATTTAATTTGAAATTTAGGGGCTTTATGTTAGTAAAAGTAGGTAAGTAAAAAAAATTGAAAGCACCCATGGCACAAAGTTTAGTTATCTCCCCTAGATAGCCCAGGAAGCCTTTACAATAAACATTTGTTACAAAGAATGTATTGTTTATTTGTTTTCTCTTGTTTTGGAGCCTCACCCAACAGTGCTGGGGTATATTACTACTGGCTCTATGCTCTCACATCATTCTGGCAGTGTTCAGGCCTCATGCAAAACATGTGTTCAGATCATCTTTCCATGTCTCTTAATAACTGAAACCCAACTACAACCATGTTTGTAATCATGGTGCCTAAAGATATTATTTTTTTAAAAAGTGAGGCACAGGTGAAGGAGGTATACTTTTTTATGACTGAAACCCAACTACAAACATGTTTGTAACCAAGTTGCTTAAATAAAGATATAATAAACAACAGGGGGAAAAAGTGAGGTATTTGAAGAACAGATAAAACATTTTATCCATTGGCCTTTGGCAGATGGTGCTTTTATGCTGACTTAAGAGTCATTATGTAGAACCTAGGTGTAGTAATTTTATTTGCATTATCATCCTTTTATCTTTTCTTTTTGTATTATTATCACACATTATGTATGTATTATTATCACACACATGACATATGTTATCACACACATGCTTTTTATTTTATGTGTTATTATCACATACATTTTTAATGTCTAGAGTTTGGGGCAGTACAGTTGATTAGCGTTGTTGATTCAAACCACTTTGAATTTATATATTTAATTACAGTAATCCCCAAATAATTTAGAAGCAAACTACTGAAAATGGCATTTTGCAGGGTGAGCTATTGAGTGGAACTCAAATATCAGAATCTTGCAATGCTATTTAAGGCATCTGGAATCTATAGAAAGGATAACTAAAATTAAATGTCTGGGATCTGTTGTTTGAGTCTGCTCAATAATTTATTTTATTAGATTAAAAATAAGGTAAGAATACTAAATAAAAATTTAACTTGTGTTCAGGATGTTTTTTTCAATTTTATCAGTGGATCTATATGACATGTAGACTCTAAAAATGAGAAGATCATTTGAAATATGCTATTTGTACTTTCCAGAAAAAGTTTCCTTAAGTTTTTCTAACATAGTTTTTTTTCAAATCGTGTATCATGTATTTCAGGAAGAAATATATGATAAATGGAAAAATAAAATTGCATATAAATTTACAGCTTCTTTTTTACTTTGTAACATTCTGTATATTAATTTACATTTAATATTCCATAAATATGCAAAATGCTCCTTACATTCATACTTTCACTTTGCATTTATTATTATATTTATTATTCCATTTAACTAATAGTTTCATATTTTAATATGTAATAAATGCTAAGATGAGTGCTCCTCACTGATAGTGATTTTGAAATCTTTCTTACATAGTCCCAGATGAAAAATGGATATGTGGACACAGTCATTATTTAAAGACCCTGAGGCCTTTGGGTGAAGGGGAATTAAGACGGTCACTGAGATGCTTCTTTCTACAAAATCACTTTCCTTCAGATGAGGATACTGGGATAATGGAAAAAATCTTTAATCTCAAAAGAATCCTTGAATGTGCCACCCTGAAAATTAACCTCATTCATCCCCTTCCCCCACCTTTATTTTTTTTCTTTTTTTGAGATCTCAGGAAATTGAGCACATAAATTAAAGTGTCCCTGCTGCTACCCTAACATATGCAACCAAGATTCACCCAACAGAATCTTAGGTTGGTTTTATAGGCCTTGGTGTCACCAAACTCATATTTTGACTCATATGATTTGCACATGGATCATTCTTTTTTCCACTTTCTTAGGCCCAAACAGGCCTTTCTTTGGTTTCAGAATGGAAAGCTGTCCTCTATTCTGTCTCAATTTTTAAAAAATATATTGGCTGTGCTAGAGAAAAATTCCATTTCCTCTTATGACTGTTTTCTACTCTGCATCTTCAGCCAGAGAGGAGAACAAAGAAACTTTGCATCTTAGTCTACTCTAGACATCTTGTTATATTTGGAGGCAACTTTTTTGTGTTTCTAATACCATAGATTCAATAAGGTATGTTTATTGATATTTTTTCAAAATTGATCTTGTTTTGAGGAAATGTTTTGATTATGTTCTTTGGAGACATTATTTCCCTAGTACCCTGATGATTTAGAAGATTTTATCAATAGAAATGAGGATATATTTGTGGTATGTTTTTGAAGTTCATGAGTAAATAAGTTCTCTGCTCATTTTTCCATTCAAATGAGATGAGACAAAAGAGAAAATATGCGATGACTCCTCTCTCTATGTTGTTCATTTCTACTAGGAGGAATCAACCCCTTCTACCCAAATGAACCTAGTTGGCATTTTTCTATCACATTTTTCCTTTGCTTAGGTCTTCTATACACAAAAAAATGCATTTATTTCAGGAAAGCATTAAGTTCATTTTTCTTTTTTTATATAAAAATACTAATATTTTTTCACATTAAATCTTACATTGAAAAATTGTTTAGTAAAACCTCAAAATCATTGTTAAAAGAAGACACAAGAAAATGGAAACCTCTTATTCTGAGTGGAAGAATAAACATTATTAAAATGACCATCATACCTAAATAACAATGTGGATTCAATGCAACCCTAATAAAATCTCATGTTATTCTTTTTTATTAATATCTTTATTTAAACACCTTGATTAAAAATATGATTGAAGTTGGGTTTCAGTCATGTAAAGAACACCCCCCTTCACCAGTGCAACATTCCCATAACCAATGTCCCGAACCTTCCTCCTCCCCACTCCCTGCCTATACTCTAGACAGGCTTTCTACTTCCCTCATCCATTCACATGCTTATGATAGTCATCAGTGTAGTTATTTCTCTAACTGAACTCACCACTCACAAAGTTCATTTTTTTCAATGGGGTTTGAATACTCTCAGGATCATTTATTATTATTGTTGTTAGTGGTCGAGGTGATGGTGTTGGTGTTGTTTGAATATATTTCCTTTTTGGCATGGCAAAGATAGAACCAAAGTTTTCAATACATGCAAGGCAAACACTCTGCCAACCTAGGAACAAATCTTTTGTTTTTATATATATGTTAGCTTTATTTTTACAAGAGTGAACATATATAGATTCCAAAAGATTAATCTTAGTTTGAAAGATGGAGCTAATGTCCCAAATAAAGAAAGCTTGTAGCTCTAAAATTTAGCCTAATGCAAATTGAATATTGGAGAAATGTCTATACATTGTGGCTTGACTTTGTAATTACTGTAGAATGAAATTCAGTATTAGTGATTCTGTGGCTTCTTTACAAATCTGTTTCTAATTTACTGGCCCTTGGGTCACACACTAATAGTGCACAGGGCTTACTCCTGGTTCTGCATTCAGGGATGACTCTTAGCAGGGATCAGGAGGCTTCTGAGGTTCCAGGGATCAAATCTGGGCCAGTCCAAGGTAAATGTATTTTCTTTCGCACCTCCTAGAAACTACTTTAGTAGTACCACTAAACTTTTATTTATTATCCTATACTCACTTTGAATTTTATAATTATCTCTTACAATATATTTTCTAAATCTTGACAGATATAAAACATACCTTTTTAATATTAACACCACTCTGAGTTACACAAATTCTTAATTTGTTTTGGACAAATGAGAAAGCTTCTTCTTGCCACAGTCTCTTCTATTTGATTGTGATTATTATATTATCACAGAGATTCTACAAGAAAAAAATATGGGTGTTATCTAAATGTAGAAGACAAAACAGCTTAAAAATACTTAGAGTTTATTGGGAAGAGATGATATATAAATACATGAATTAGGGCATAGTTTCAAGCCAGTTTGAATTCACATAACTTTTGTTGGACAATTGTATCACAATATTGACTCAAGTCCAGATTAGGGCCGCTGGGGTGTCCCTGCAATTCCATTACTCTCTATCTGATTTTCTCAACATTTCCCTTGCTCTCTCACTGTGGTCAAAAGTTTTGTTAGGAAAAGACAGACACAGGAAGTTACACTTGTACACAACGTTGGCATCATATTTAACTTTCATGATTCTTGAATACTCATTTTGTTCTCTACAATTTATTAAAAGAAGAGAAGAATCAATAGTTGAGAAACCTTTTTAGTTAATTTCCACTGAAATCTGACTCTTTTTTGTCTTCTATATCATCCTCTGATGTCTGCATATTTAGTTTCGTTAAGTCCAGAAGAGCCCATTGTAAATGCATCAACTAATTACATTTGCTTAAAGAAAGACATTTTCTTTATTCATTCTGTGTAGACATTGACCATAATTGCATAAGGAAAAGAAATGTACTAGAGTGAGTCCAAGTAATCCTAATTAGTTCAATGGCTATGTGAACTTTATCAATTACTTAAATAACTTAGGAAGTGGGAGTCTATTTAATGAAGAACCATCAGTATATGAATTGGTTGTCCCAAGTAAAACAAATGACTTAAAGAGCAGATTATTATCTGGTTGTGCAATACCTCTGAGTGTAGTGCTCTCCAAAGTTATCTCTAGCAACGTGCTTTTATGCTTTGTGATTAATGAATGTGGGCTGAATAAGATGTTTGCATACATACATACACACCTGGCAACACATACATACATATGACATTGGTTGACTAGATCCTTTTACTCACTTACTTCACTACCCTTTCCATGTGTAAATGGTCCTGCTTTATCTTTAACATTTCTTTTTTTTAAATTAATATCTTCATTTAGATACCATGATTACAAACTTATTTGTGGTTGGGTTTCAGTTATTAAAAAAGAACACCCCCTTCACCAGGGCAACATTCCCACCACCAATGCCCCCATTTACCTGTTCTTCCCATCCTGTTTGTATTTGAGGCAGGCATTCTATTTCTCTCACTCACTCCCATTGTCATGATGGTTGTCGGTGTAATTATTTCTCTAACTGAACTCACCACTCTTGGAAGCAAGCTGTATGTTGTGAGCCAGTCCTTCCAGCCCTCATTTCTTACCTGAGTCATTTTGTTGATCGCATGATCTTCTATTGTCGGATGTAAATAACTCCCCTCTGAATGGCGTGCTCGATGGCTAAGTGCTAAGAAGTTTGTCTAGTTTTTTAAAAGTACTCCTTAAAGCTTCTTGCCAAATCGCTTTCAAATTTATGAATGTCCTATGCTGGTGCTTGGCTGTGAAGCTCCATATTGTTCCTTTAGATCTGAATAAAATTAACTGGCTGTATAGAATATTCTTAGTGAGATGTTCATTTCATTGAAGAATTTTATGTCTCACCATGAGCTTCAGTTGCTTGGATTTAACTACTTCTCCATTGTATAAATTTCCCTTTGAAGAATTTTCATAATACAAACAATGCTGTGAGAGGTATTTAATGAATTTCTGAGAATCATTCTGTTGGATGGATTTCTACAAATGGAGATATTTTGGTTGGAAAGCATGAAAATCTAAAGTAGAGTTATTACTGACAAGTTGCTCTCCAAAGTCATTGTTCTGTCTCATATATAAACTGACTTTTTATCTTCTGGTTGCTACTTGATACTCTAAGTATTTTGTTTGTTTGTTTGTTTGTTTTATAGCAATATCCAGTAGTGTGCAGGGGTAGGCTTTGTGGGGCAGGCTAAGGAGATGCAGAAGATCTAATCTGGGTTGGCTGTGTACAAGGCAAGTACCCAATCATTGTAACCAGCCTCTGTATACCTCTTTTTTTTCACTTAATTTTATAGGCAAAATAATTGGAATAATTTTTAACCAAAGTGAGGTAATTATCTTAGTATTTATTATTGAATATAGGCTCTCCTGATAATATCTTTGTTATATATCTAATAAAATACTTTCTAATTGGAGCCGGAGAGAAAGCATGGAGGCAGGGCGTTTGCCCTGCATGCGAAAGGACTGTGATTCTATACCCCCAAATCCCATATGGTCCCCCAAGCCTGCCAGGAGCAATTTCTGAGTGAAGAGCCAGGTATAATCCCTGAGCGCTGCAGGGTGTGACCCCCGACCCCCCCAAAAAACCAAAAAACTTCTAATTATATTTTCTTTTTTTTCTTTTCTTTTTTTTTAATTATATTTTCTTATTTGAGATTCTTCTCTTGCCTTATTAGTGTTAAAAAATCTTGCTTACTGACATCTAGGTTTTACTAAATTAGATTATGAAACTATCAGGGAATATGTTTCTATTTTGAAGACCGAAGGAGTATTGAAATGAAACTCTACTTCTTTAATTTTCATTTGTAGGACTAATAACTAATCTGACCAATGAAAATTGAGAACTTTTATTGAGCAGATTTATAGGTTTGTGGCCTGGGTATTGTAAGTCACAGACTCAAATGGTAAAACCTCTTGATTTCTTGAATATAATCACTAATGTGTAGAAGAGAACATGGGAAGAATATGGTATGGGAGGAAGCAGAAAACAAAGAGAACAGTTGATATGCATACATGTGTTTTTATAGACTTCCATTTTCAATGCTTAAGACTATGAAACTAAGAATTTTTTAAATTTTAATGTCTCTCTTTTTTATGTTTGCACTTTTAAAAAAATATCTTTATTTAAACACAGTGATTTCAAACATGATTGTAGTTGGGTTTCAGACATAAAAAGAACACCCGCCCCTTTACCAGTGCAACATTCCCACCACCTATGCCCCCTATCTTCGTCCTCTTCTACCCCCTGCCTGTACTTGAGACAGGCACTCTAGTTCTCTCACTAACATTGTCATGGTAGTTGTTAGTGTAGTTAAGAATTTAGAGATGAGGGCCCAGAGAGATAGCACAGCAGCATTTGCCTTGCAATCAGCCGATCCAGGACCTAAGGTGGTTGGTTCGAATCTCGGTGTCCCATATGGTCCCTCGTGCCTGCCAGGAGCTATTTCTGAGCAGACAGCCAGGAGTAACCCCTGAGCACCACCATGTGTGGCCCAAAAACCAATAAATAAATAAGTAAATAAATAATTTAGAGATGAGAAAAATGGTAATTACATTGTGAATGCCTAATTTTCATTCTAGGAAATACATATACAGTAAAATAAATGATAAATTTAATGCTACTTACCATTGTCTGTGTAAATAGCCATATTCATCAACAAATGAGGCAGACCTCCCCCTTAATTACAACCTCTTTACCACCCTCCACCAAGTGAAAAATGGATCTTATCAGTCTCCTGGACACAAATGAGAAGTCTGCTCTTTGTTTCAGCTTTTCAGTTTCATATAAACAGATGACACCAGTGTACAATTATTTAAATTATTTTAAAAAATCAATAAAATATTTTTTAAAGAAATGAAGAAATGTATTTTAAACAGTTGAACTGTTTGATCTGTATATACACTTTTTATTTACTTATTTATTTTTAATTGGGAAGAATGAAGGACTTTCTCAAACTGCTATAGAGAGTCATCAAAACAGTCTCTTTTTTCACATGTTTACTCCTTTATTAAAAATTCACTTATCATATAGCTAGGGATATATATATCAGGATATTAAATTCTATTTCAATGATCTGAAATATGTCTTTGTTCCAGTGTCATGTTTATGTCTAAAAGTTTTATTATTTTTTTTAATCCTGCCTACCTTCAGCTCATTTTATAGGTCACATTCTAATTTCTTAAACTATGTCATTAAGTTATTTATGTAGGCCCTTCATTGCTGATCAATGCTTACAGAGCTATAAATTTTCCTCTTAAAACTGCTTTGCTATGTCCATATTTTGATAGTTCATATCATCAGTCTTGTTTGATTCCAACAATCTTTTGATTTCTTCTCTGACCCACTTGTTGTCACTGCACTCGACCCACTGCCACTGCCACTGCACCATGATGCTTCTGCTGCCTCTGGGCCCTCTATCTAGGTTCTTTGTTCTGTGCTGACAGCACCACTGCTGCTGCTGCTGCTGCATCTTTAGAAAAACAGCAAAAAAATGCATGGAGGGAAAAAGATTCTATTAAAATTTTTATTCTCTTCTTTAGAAATAGACACCACTACTGCAAGGATTTTTTTGTGAAAGCAATTCGTGTGACATTATACTAAAATACATATATTTTATATATGCTAATATCTATTTATATCTAAGATAGCTGTATCTTAGATGCTAAATTTTTGAAGGGAAAAAGAAAGAATGCTTTCCAAACCAAGGTGTGGGGGAATACTGTTGCAATATTGGGTCATCAACTAGACAAAATTTCATGTGTTGTCAATAGTTGCAATGTAATTTTATTGACTTACAATGTTTAAAGTGAATACATTATTTATAGCTTATCCAATATGTCACATTGGAGTAATTGCATGCTAACTATATTTTATGACTAGAAAAATAGGTGGTAATGCCTATATATCATCCTTAATTTGCATTGCATTTTCATTATTCCATAATAGTGGAATAATTATTAGCAATTACATGCTTAAATACTTATGAGACATAAATTCTTCAAGATTTGGATTTGATATTATTACTTATTTTGATCATTGACTGGAAAACATTCAAGTTGCTTTCTTATTTAAACAAAAGATGTAGGACCTGTTAGTCCTCAGTTGCCTGAATTTTCATCAATTCTCATCATTATATACTTTGTTTTATTATATTATATGTGGCATGGTTATGATGAGACTAATGCTTAATGGTATTGATGGACAAAGTTATTGCACTTCACTACCACCAAATTACCCAATTGTACCTAAATACTACAGAACCTGACAGAACAAAATATCCCATTTTTTCTTCCTAGATAGAGCCCACATCCTGTTTTTAGCTTAAAAGAAGTATATATCCTATTTTTCCTATAAACAGAGCACTTACCCTGTTTTTCTCCTTTTTCCTCCTAACTTAATTGACTGAGACACGTTATAAATATCCCTTACCCCCGAAAAATAAAGATTGTTGGAGTTGTTCCCTCAGAAGTGGCTCATGGTTGTTTTTTTTTTAAATTATCTTTATTTAAACACCGTGATTACAAATATAATTGTACTTGTATGATTACAGTCATATAAAGAACACCCCCCTTCACCAGTGCAGGATTCCCACCACCAATTTCCCAGATCTACCCACTCCCCACCCCACCCACACCTGTACTCGAGACAGGCTTTCTTTTTCCCTCATTCATTCACATTGTTATGATAGTTTTCGGTGTAGTTATTTCTCTAACTGCACTTATCATTCTATGTGGTGAGCTTCATGTCATTAGCTGCATCTACATGGGAGGATGGGGGGAAGTAAGGGTTGGGACTGAGGCAGTTAAATATTAGAAATGAGGTTTGTAGGGCAGTATCAAGGTCCCAATACAAGATGGATATTATGGATATATAGAATATATGCACACAATAATATCAATATGAAAAAAAGAGAAAAATTTCCACTGACTGTCCCAATATAAACCAGTGCTAGAACAGCCTGCCCTCCTCCCAGAGTGCATTCCCATTAGTGTAGGGAGACATAGGGGGAAAGCCTGTTGACCCCTATAGAGTTCACCTAGACCAGTGTCCAGGGAAAGACTGAAGTCCAGGGGAGAAAAACCCTATACCTGGCAAGGGCTGGTCTCCAGAATCAAGGACGAAATCGGAAGCCAGATGTCTGCCCGCCCTCCTCCCCACGGACCTCCCCCCTGGAGTATGGAGGGAGGGGGGAACCTGAGGACCACTAAAGTCCACCTGAACCCACTTCTGGCCATCTGGGCTGGGTTGGTTTTTTTTTTTTAATCTAAAAGCTCTCTACTTGCCTGGCATCCGACTTCACCAGCTTCACTTACACTCCATAACCTCTATTATTCTCCCTGTTTCAACTGCAATTCAATATGTATTCTTCCAAAAATTTCCTCCTACTGATTGGTAATCTGAGTTTTGAAATGTTAGGCTAATGGCTAATGGTCAGTCACTACTGGATACTTTATTATAAACTTGAACATGCTTAGGCTCTACTACCCAGAATTTGGGAACTGAATCATGTAGAAGAAGTAGGGAGAGAACTCACTGCTGGTGGGAATGTCAAATTGTCAAGTTTTTGTTGTTGTTTTAAATAATTGGTTTGAGAAGTTTTGGGGATCAAATCTAGATTGTTAGGGTCCGATATCCGAAATACCACACAAAGCAATGAGATCTGTATTAATGAATTTTATTAAGCACAAGTCAAGCAAACAATGAATCTCAAAGCTGGCCAGTCAGGGCTGTCTCCTATAAAAGGGAAGGGATTTTAACCACTAGTCGAAAGCCTTTTGTACCCTAAAACCACAAAATAGTTTCTAAGAATGTCTACTGGTTGCTTCTATTTGGAGGAAGTCTATTCCTAGAATTTGAGGAAGTATCAACTCCTCTTTGTTCTTAGAATTGGCTTCTGGTTGGGGGGCTTTGCAACTTAACTGCAAGGTAAGCAAATTCTTTAGGTGGATGAGGTAATTGTGGTTACAGGGTCAGTGTTTTGGTTCTTTTCCACTTCTAGGGCTGCAAAATTCACTAAGATCGATGCAAGATGGCTACACTATGGTTAGGATTGGTACTATTAAGTCTTGTTTCTACACTATGTGCAAGGTAAGAACACTACATGCTATACTCTTGTCCAGTCATTTTGGAAAATAATATAAGAACTTCCCTCAAAACTAGGAATTGAGCTCCCATAAGATCCAGCAATTTTCTTTCCTGACGTCTGTCCCAAGCAAACAAAAAATCTATTCAGAAAAGATATCTGAACTCCAATATTCATTACAGTAAACTCTGGAAACAACCTAAGTGCTCAAGAACAGATAAGTGGATAAAGAAACTATGATACATACTACAATGCAATACTATTTAGCTATAGGAAAAGATAAAATCATGCAATTTGCTCTACATTAATGGATTTGGAGAGTATTATACTGAGTGAAGTGATTTGGATGTAGAACAGACATAAACTGATCTTTCTCATATGTGGGGTATAAAGAAACAGTAGTGGAATGACAAATGCCTCCAAAGTAACAGAAACTGAGAACTATTCTTCAGTAGAAAACTTACCAAATGAGAAATAGGGGGTCAAGGATAGGATGGTGGAGCAATGGTAGAGAGAAGCAGACACTCTGATGGAGGTTGTGCTGTGGAAATGATTCTTGCAAAATACCCTACTATTAACAATATTTTAAACTATGTTGCCTTAAAAAATAGAACTCCAGATTCTCAAGTAATATTACCCAAATTGTCTTTCTCGTACCCCCTTCATCAAAATCTCCATCTAAGATATATTGAAATATAATCTTAAGGCAAACTTTAAGAAAACAAAGTGCATTTTGAAGAAGCACCCTTATGCCTTGCAAAATATATAAACCTGGAAGTGAAGAAAGAAAATACATAAGCTATAGTCATATAAAGAAAATGCTCCCCATATATACCTCAACCAGGCCCTTTGCCTTGTCTGTATTGTAAATGAGGGGACAAAAAAAAAAAAGAAAAGAAAAGAAATAAAAAAGAAAATAGAGTCACATAAGAAAGTATGGGTTTAAAAATGTATGGGCTCATTATCAATTTTTTGTATACCTTTATTGAGAAACTAAAACAAACCAACTTAATATATTTTTAATAATTTTATGCTACTTTAAGAAAAATCCACATTTAAGATATTTTTTGCGTAAGAATAAATGCACATGGGTAGTAAGTCTGCCTTGTCAGCATTAGCCTAGGGTGGACTACAGTTCCATCCCCAGGCGTCCTATATGGTCCCCAAGCCAGGAGAAATTTCTGAGCGCATAGACAGGAGTAGCTCCTGAGCATCACTGGGTGTGGCCCAAAACAAAACAAAATAAGAATAAATGCACATATACTGATACATATGCATAGATTGTATGTATATTTTGTATAAAGACCTGGCTTGGACTATTTCAATTTGGCACTTGGAATGCTTCAAGATTTTCTTAAAAAAATGTATTTAGTAAAGAAGTAGATTGCAAGATTTTTATTTGAGAGTAAAACACTGGTTTTTCTGAAATTTACCCACATTTATAAAATGATTTTCAAATATTGCCAACTTCATTGAAAGATAATAAATGTTTTTTGAGACTGAGCATTACTATGATGTGATTAAATTAGAAATCCATTTTTGTTCTTACAAGTTGTTGTGGTCAACACAAGATGTCATTTCTTACAGACTGAAATTGCTGAACAAGACCACGAATAAGTTGATAAATAGCAGCATAATTTTCTGAAGAAAAATATGCTTGAGACTAAGAAAAATATATTTTATATGATGTTTGTAAGAAGGCTGTGATATTTTAAAATTGTGATTGGTTTAACTGTGAAACAGATTAACTGATAATTACCATCAGCTCTCTTTGAAGAGACAAAAAGTGAATTTCTATTTGTGATTATTCCGGGGCCATTGGTTTGACCCTTTCTGATCTCTCTTGTTGCAAATCTTATCAACTTTATGACACCTGTGTAAAAGCAAGCACAAGGAAATCCTTCTGAGTGTACGAGTATTTCTTACTGCACTGACCTTCCTTGAGACCCTTTAAGGTTGTAGAAGCAGTGTAGTTAGGACATCGATATTCTCCCTGATCAATTTCAATACTTCATGGCTATAAGGATTATGAATATGAGGCCATTACTCACATCTTAAGCTGCGAGATTCAGCACGCTGGTTAGCTCCAGGATTGCAATAAATAAGAGACCTGGAACTCCCACTTCCAAATAAAGGTGTTTGAAAATATATATGCACACATATGCTTATTACAGTGCTTAGAATAATACTCAGGGTATGGAAACAACCTAAATGTTCAATGACAGTTAAATAGATGGAATAAAGAGTTGTGCTACATATACACAATGGAATGTTATGCAATTAAGAATATAAATAGAGGGGCCGGGCGGTGGCGCTAGAGGTAAGGTGCCTGCCTTGCCTGCGCTAGCCTAGGACGGACCACGGTTCGATCCCCCGGTGTCCCATATGGTCCCCCAAGCCAGGAGCAACTTCTGAGCACATAGCCAGGAGTAACCCCTGAGCGTCACCGGGTGTGGCCCAAAAACCAAAAAAAAAAAAAAAAAAAAGAATATAAATAGAGCCCAGAGAGATAGCACAGTGGCGTTTGCCTTGCAAGCAGCCGATCCAGGACCAAAGGTGTTTGGTTCCAATTCCGGTGTCCCATATGGTGCCCTGTGCCTGCCAGGAGCTATTTTTATGCAGACAGCCAGGAATAACCCCTGAGCACCGCCGGGTGTGGCCCAAAAACCAAAAAACAAACAAACAAAAAAGAACATAAATCAATCAATCCTGGAGTTTCCTGTAAACTAGAATTGAAAAATAAGTCAGATGAAGCATGATAAATATTAGACTCCTTCACTCATCAATGGTACATAGGGATATAAAACAAGAGAAGAGGTAGTCTCAAATGAAGAAAAATTCTTGAATTTGGGTAACAAGATTTGAGTTTACCAAACTGTGAGCGGCGATAGGAAGAGGTGAGGAGGAGAATTTAGAAGTAACAAAAAACATTGATGAGAGGGGAGGAAGTTAGTTGATAATTTCTCATCAAAATCTATTATAAACATGTTACCTGACAGTAATATAATAATAGTAATAATAATATAGTCATAAAATGTAGGCAATCACTAAGACTTCTTGAATTAAAACAACCCCAGTCATTTTATTTTATTTGTGGGGGGGGGCACACCTGGTGGTGCTCAGGGGTTACTCCTGTCTCTGGGCTCAGAAATCACTCCTGGCAGGCTTGGGGATCTGGGATGCCGAGGATCAAACCCAGGCATGTCCTGGGTCAGCCGCATGCTAGGCAAACACCCTACCACTGTGCTATCACTCTTGCACCCACCCAAGTCATTTTAAATCCTGGGTCAGTAGAAGAAATTCCCAGCTTAGATTATATAGCTCTTTGCTGCTTCCTTTGCCAAAACTTTAGGTTGAATTTACTATAGGAGTTGGCAACCCAGTTTGTCTTAAGTCTATCTCTTCTGATCTCTCATGCATTTCTACCTCATCTTTCACACTGATACTTGCTATTGAGAGCTTTTTAAAACTGCTAAAGAACTATAATTTATCTACCATCTTTGTGCAGTATAAGTGTATAATTTACTGATTTTTATTTAGTAAATGTATGGAGTGATACAAAATAATCACAAGCCAATGTTAATACTTTCCCAAGCATCCCAAAATGATTTCTCATGCTAATTTGCTTCTAGTCTTTATGCTTATTCCTGAGCCCAGAGAAATACTGGTTTGCTTTAGACACAACAAATATAGCCATTCAGGGTATTTTATCTATTGTTATTTTAATTTCTACCAAAACTTATTTATTCCTTAATTGTTAATGAACTATTACATTGTTTAAAATATTTCTCTTAGTAGATTCCTATATGTAAGATTTCTGGATCATACTGATACAGATCTGCTTAACTTTTGAGAAACTTCCAAGTTATCATTCTACATTTGCCACCAGAAAAGAACAAGGGTCTGATTAATGTTATGTTCTCACCAAAATTAAAATATTATTTTATTGTTGGGGCCAGAGAGATAGCATGGAAGTAAGGTGTTTGCCTTGCATGCAGAAGGATGGTGGTTCTAATACAGGCATCCCATATGGTCCCCCAAGCGTGCCAGGAGCTATTTCTGAGTGTAGAGCCAGGAGTAGCCCCTGAGCATTGCTGGGGTGACACAAAAACCAAAAAATACATATGTAAGTATTATTTAATTGTTAAAAATAAAAAAGGAAGAAGGAACCAGAATGATAGAACAACAGGGCACCTACCTTGCACACAGCTGACCTTGGTCCAATCTCCAGTACCCCACTTGCTCACTGGAGCACTGTGGAAAGTTGCAAAGATTAGTGAGGACAGAACAGATAAGGATACTTATTCACTTCATTTTTTCCTATCTTCAGGATCAAACTCAGACACATGCTGCACAAGTTGTCTATGATTGACCCTAAGATTAACTTGTATTCAGGTACTCCTAAGCAGGGTTGATGGGACTTCGGACCACTACTGAGAATATTCAAACCAGCTGTCTGATATTCAGTTCACCATGTTCATTGCAATAGTGTTTGATATCATGTGGTGCTTAGGAGTGGACTTAGGGCCTCTTTCAAGCTCCAGTCCTTTATTATTTTCCCTGACCCCACCAGGGATAAAGGAGGATTAGAATCTTTGGGGACCATATGGGATGCCGGGAATCGAACCCAGGTTTGTCCTGGATCTGCCACATGCAAGGCAAACATCCTACCTCTGTGTTATCTCACTGGTTCAGGTTGGCAGGATATTTTAACATGACCTTTTTTCCTATTATAAATGACCGCTTTAGATGTAAAAAAGGATACTTCGAGGGCAGAGAAACCCTGTATCTCTTAGGCCAATATTTACTGTACCTATGCAAGAAAACAAAACAAAAAAAACGAGAAGCAGAAATTAACTCTTTTTTTTGGGGGGGGGTGTGTGTTGTTGTTGTTTGTTGCTTGTTTTTTTTTTTCCCGTGGGTTTTCTTTTGTGTGTGTGTGCTCTGTTTTGTTTTTATTTCAGGACCATGGTTACTGTGTGGTTGGTGTCTTTATTGTTGTGGTGCTTTTTGAGTTTTTTGTTTGATTTTTTTTTTAGTATAATTGTTATGTTTTTCTTCCTTTTTCCCATTCTTCTCTTAAATTTATATTTATAGCCTCTAGAAGGACTCCTCCCATTTTTTTGCTTGATTGATTTTTGCCCCATTTTATTTTATTTTTCTTTCCTTCAAACAGAACCACATAATTTGAACTATCTTGTTCCACCTCACAAACTGAGGGAGAAATAATGGAAGGTACCAAGACCAGACAGCTGTATGAACATTAAGTAGAAATAAAAAAAAATGATCAGACTTTAATACCAAATCCAAAGCCAACAACAACAGAATTAACACCCAATCTACAACACACTAGAAACAGGGGGGACCACTTATAATAGCAACCTGGGGGGATAAAGAAGGGGTATATGGAATGCATGCTGGGAACAGGGGTGGAGGGAGGACAACATTGGTGGTGGGAATGCCCCTGATTCAATGTCACTATGTACCTAAAAATTACTGTGAAAGATTTGTAATCCACTTCAGTCAAAATAAAAATAATAAAAGGAGAATCCATCAGGTGGGGACAAGACTGGTTATTTGAAAGTGACTGTTGGAGGTAAACTATGGGAACAAATTGAAGGCAAATTAAATAGTAGGTTGGAACATTAGTTGAATGACTATGTGAGATAGATGAAGAAGGAAAACATGATATTCCAACATGCAACTCTTAAGATGATTTTGTTTGGTTTGTTTCCTGATTTATACTAGTAACAAGCTATAAGAGACCTGTGTCTCTTGTCATTTGCAGCTTTTTGTTTGGCTATTAGAAAGATGCAATGACAGGCTTTTCTTCTCCAAGCAAGAGATAGATAATTCATAATTTTACTCCAGGAAGTCACTGGACTACACAATTTGAATCTTATTTTCAGGTAAAAATCCTGCTGGTTTGAACATTAAAGATATTCATACTTAAAAGTTTCTGTCATAATAAGTGAAAATATAAAACAAAAAATGTGATTGAGATTGCTCTGCCAGTTAAAGATGTTCGTCATTATGACCTATAATTAAGAACTAGTGAATAGTTGGCAAAGGGGAACTTCCAAGCAGTGCTCATTGAGGCTGGGTTCCATGGCAGTCCAAGGATGTGTCACTGCTTTGACTCAGAAATAAAAATGTTTCCCCTTTTTTGTACTTATTCTTCTGATTTGTCTTCTGTGCTAAATTCTGCTCTGCATAGCCATTTATTTGAATGCATTTTAAATTTATTTTTAGTTTTAATTGGTGTATCATGGCTTACAAAGTTGGCAATCGTTTCAGGTATACAATGTTCCAACGCAAATAAACAGCATACACATTTTTTAAACTGTCCCATGATGTGAGTTTTCTGAAGAATTTTCTTTGCCCAATGCTGTTTTTTTTAATATAATTTTTTATTTTAAGCACCAGGATTACAAGCACGATTGTAGTTGGATTTCAGTCATAAACAGAACACCCCCTTCACCAGTGCTAATGCTGTTTTTGTTTACTTTTACACCACATATAGATTAAATATTTCTTCCTTACAAAATATATTCCATTTGGAATGCAAGACTTCCTCAAATCAGAATTTTATTGTCACTTAGGTAATTTTTCAATAGTGTCTATGTTTATGGTTTTGTGTACAAAGTTGTCTCACGTATACCACCACCAAATATCTGGAGTCCTCTAAGTAGTGGCAGGATTATGCGTAGAAAGTCTTACAGGTTCCCTTTTCCTATTAACTGACATAAGCACTACCCCTTAGCTCATAGGCTGCTGTTACTGAATAGTCCTTCTTACCAGCAGAATGCTTTCTGAAAATATTGGTTTTATCTGTGTGAGTTTCTTTCCTCAAAGGATTCAAACAAGATTCATTTCTTTGTCAGTTTCTGCTTCCCAGTTCCATTGTTGAGAAGTAATGGTTGCTAGTTCTGACCTCTGACTGTGCCCTTCCTCTTGAAGGATGGTGTGTTGACAATGTTTCTGAGGACTGCAGTGTTTATACTTTTTTAGTCTTTTCTTGCCTTGTTATGCATTCATTGCATTGAAATTTTAGAAATTTCCTGTTTTGTTAAATGTAAAACTTGTGCTTTTGCTTTTCTATTCAATTTACTTTCATGTGAATTTAAAGAGGTAACTGGAGAAACATCACACATACACTATGATTCTAATATAAAAATGTTTTCTCTTTATTGATATCTTTATCTACACTTAGTGATGAGTAGTATTTGAACCTAGTCTTTTGGGGGGTGGTGTTTTGGGCCACACATAGCAGTACTTAGGGATTATTCCTATTCTGCACTCAGAAATAGTTCCTGGCAGGCTTGGGAAACTATATGGGATGTTGAGTATTGAATTCAGGCTGGATCTGGGCCAGTCCCATGCAAGGCAAACACCCTACTCACTCCATCGCCATTTGAGCCTAGTCTTTACTAACTTTATGTGTAAACCCATCAGGTTTCTTAAATAATAATAACATAGATCTATGAACTACGTGATTTTTTGAACTTGATTAATTTCTTCAATATAATAAAAGCTTTTAGCTATAAAAATGGCTGATAATGATAATGATAATGTTTTTTAGTTTTTATTCTTTCTTTTTTCTTATTATTTATTTTAATTTTTCTTAGCATCATACACTCATCATAGGAGACTCACACTGGGTGTTGGTTTGTTCCTCTGGGTAGATATCAGTATAGGCCTCCAATCATTCCCTTCATCTTGATCTTGACTGTTCAAACAGTGAGCTAACTCTGATGTCCCACCAACTATCTGGTTATGAAGTATGTCTGACATAATTTAATGTTTCTCCTCTTCTGATTTTTTTTTTTGGTTACTGTGTCATACTGGCAGTGCTCAGGGATTCCACCTAGCTCTGTGCTCATAAATTGCTCCTGGAAGGTCCAGGAGACCAAATGAAATGCCAAGATTCAAACCATTACTTAAATAACAAAAATATAAAATTATAGCCATTAAGAAAAAAAATAATGAATCTTGATGTGACTATGCTATATGAAACGAGTAAGTAAGTGAAAGACTAGATGGTTTCACTCGTGAAATTTAGTACCACTGTAACCCAATGGTAAGTCGATGAAAAATATCTTAAAAATGAGCACATCCCGATCAAATAAATGTCAAGACATTGTTATTTAGAATCTATGGTGCACAACAAAAATAGTATTAAGGGGAAAGCTTATAGCTATTTACATGCACACCAGGAAGAAAGAAAGGACTCAAATCAATGAACTAACCTTTCAGCTAGAGAAACTAGACAAGGAACAACAAATAAATCCCAAAGCAAGAAGAAAGCAGGAGATAATAAAGTTTGAGTGGAATTCACTAATAGAGAAAACAAGACAAAGGGTTGGTTAAGCTGGGAGTTCGTTCTTTGAAAGAATAAATAAAGATGAGAAAATCCTTAACTAGACTCACCAAAAAAAAAAATTAATGCCAAAATTGGATCTGAGATGGCAGGAGAGATATCACAACAGAAACTTCGGAATACAAAAAGTTGTATGAAGTATTATGAATAACCAAGACTGAGATCTAAAACAAATTGATACAGTCTTAGAATTACACAAATTCACAATATTGAAAAAATTCCTAATAGAACAATCTCCATAAAAATTGTAATTGTTATTAAAAATCTCTAGAAGAACAAGAGTCCAGTTCAAGTGAATTTTTAGAGAGTTCTGCTAAAATTTTAAAGAACATTTAGCTTTTGTGCCATTCAAATTCTTCCAAAACATCAAATAAACAGAAATCTTTCTTAAGAGCTCCTTTGAAGTCAATATTACACTAGTATCTAAAAGAAATAGAGACACTATTAAAATTTAACACCAATACTCCCAATGAACATTTATGCTAAGATCCCCAAAAAAATTCCAGTAAGGGGTGAGAGAAATAGCACAGCACTAGAGCATTTGCCTTGCACACAGCCAATCCAGGATGGACGGTGCTTCAAATCCTGGAATTCCATATGGTCCCCCAAGCCTTCCAGGGGCGATTTCTGAGCATGGAGACAGGAATAACCCCTGAGCATTGCTGGGTGTGACCCAAACTCTCCCCTCCAAAATATCCCAGTAAACTGATTTTGGAAATATAGAAAAAGTTTATATATCATGAGCAAGTGGTCTTTGTCTTGGAATGCAAGGATGGTTCAATAGATGCAGATCAATTAATAAAGTACACTATATCAGCAAAAAGAAAAATATAAATCATGTTGATAATACCATTGACATAAAGAAGTTTTTTATGAGTCAACATTCTTTCATGATAAAAGCCCTCTAAAAATAGAAGGAGCATACCTCAAAATAATGACCATTAATAGTAAACATACAATCAAGATCATACTCAGTGGTAAAAAAAAAAAATAGACCAAAAGCCTTTTTCCTGAGATCAGGCACATGAAAAGGATATCCGTTGTTAACACTCTTTTTCAATATTCTGTATTTTTTGGTATATAAGATGACGTTTTAATGCATGAAAAACTTTTTAAAGTTGGGGATCATCTGGAGTAAGTTTTAGTATAGTGTATACAGACGTATAAGATGACCCCCAACTTTAAAAAGTTTTTCATGCGTTAAAACGTCATCTTATATACCAAAAAATACAGAATATTGAAAAAGAGTGTTAACAATGGACATCCTTTTCATGTGCCTGATCTCAGGAGAAAGGCTTTTGGTCTTTTTTTTTTTTTTACCACTGAGTATGATCTTGATTGTATGTTTACTTACTCCAGCTTCTAGGACGAGTGATCTGGCCCCCTCTTACCACAGCATACCATCCAGCTGCCAGACATCATCATTCAGTCCTCTGCTTGTTTTGATTCATCTTTCAGAGCACACAGAGGAGAAGAGTTACCAAGCACTGCATCCCATCCAGCTGCCAGGTGTCATTTCTGGTATGCGACTTTTTGGTGCTCAATCCTCTGTTCAGCTTTTATGGGACACAGAGGAGGCACTCTCTCTCCCTCTAGCTGTCCTATTAATCACAGCACCCCAGTCAGGTGCATCAGGTGCATCATCAGAGAGGAGCATCCTCTCCCTGCTCACAGTGTAGATCACAAATAATTACAGTCACTCACTACAAATGATAGATGTAAAATAATTGTTGGCACTCCAAAGTCTAGCTTTATTAAATATATACTGTTAACCTTTGGGTGTCTACTCTTTTTCTCTTATGTTTTTTAATTTCCATTCAGTATGCATTAAAAGAGAGATAGTCTTAAATGGCAAATATAGCCCTAACCCTATATTTTAACAGAACAAGTAGGGGGTCATCTTATATGCCCAGTCTTATACTTTGGAAAATATGGTAGTTTTGAAAGTCCTTACCACAATAAATAGACAAGAAAAACATAAAAAGGGGATCCAAAATGGAGATAAAGAAGTGAAACTAACACATTCGCAGATGAATTATTGTAAATGAAAATCCTAAATTCTACTTCAATTCTCTTAGAAATAATAAAACAGTACAGTAAAATAGCAGGTTATAAACTTAATTTTGTTTATGAAAATTTAATATATAAAAAGGAAGTAAGGTGCTCGCTTTGGCAGCACATATACTAAAATTGAAACGATACAGAGAAGATTAGCATGGCCCCTGCGCAAGGATGACACGCAAATTCGTGAAGTGTTCCATATTTTAAAAAAAAAGGAAGTAAAGGATATGGGGAACAAAGTAACAGGATTGTAGGAATCAAGGGGATTTGAGAACATTGGAAGTTTACTGATATGTAAAATTTACTATGGTAATCTACAAGGTTGCCAGGATTCTGCAGTTTACTGCAGTAAACTGCAAGTTTGCCTGATGCTCTGCTGCTGCTTGGATGCAGGGGACTGAGGCTGCCAGGGCCGGATGCTGTTAGGCTGGCAAGGGTCCATGGGGCCCAAGGATGCTAATTTGTAGGGAACATCTATTGAGAGAGAGAGAGAGAGAGAGAGAGAGAGAGAGAGTATATTTTTTATTCCTTCTGGAGTCTGAGGCCTATTGCTGCAACCCGAGGAGGGGGGAATTAGAGAGTGAGAGATAGATGGAAAGTGAGCAGCCAGAGGTGCCCAGGGGTAGTCCTGGGTTCAAGAGAAAAAGATAAGGCGGATAGATACAAAGCAGACAGCATCTCACGGATTTATCTCTGGCCGCCCCCAAACTGGCAGACAGTTCTCTGGTTACTATCCTGGGAACCCCCCGCAAAGGTCGAATTTTTCTTTTATATATCAGGCATTGACGGGAGCATGTTTAAGGGGGCTTGTCCAGGGGGGCATGTTCATCTGTCATTACAGTGGACATTACTTGGACATGTCCAAGTCCAGCTGCCATTACGTCAGCAATGATAGAGCTGAATATCCAAACCACAGAGTCAGCAATACTGAGATCATGAGACCCAAAATTTAATGATCAAACTTAAAAAGTTGCCTGTTAACTCCTTCTGGGACATTCTTAATACTGCTCTGACACCAACATGTGCCAGTTTTGATATGACATCCTGACAATGAAGAAATGGCAACAACTAAGAGCAGGTTGTCTGATCTCACCACCTAATGATAAGATGAAATCAGAAGACACATCATCCTTTGATACGTGCAAAAGCCAAGATCGCTATCTACAGAAGACTGACTGTGACAACCATGACTGGGCAGAACTTATCCTGGAACCAATTAAAAAGACCCTACTCGGGGGCCGGGCGGTGGCGCTAAAGGTAAGGTGCCTGCCTTGCCTGCGCTAGCCTTGGACAGACCGTGGTTCGATCCCCCGGTGTCCCATATGGTCCCCCAAGCCAGGAGCAACTTCTGAGCACATAGCCAGGAGTAACTCCTGAGCATTACTGGGTGTGACCCAAAAAAAAAAAAAAGACCCTACTCTAGGCTTTGGCCTATGATCTGTACAACAACCAATATCTCTAATCCCAGAGGTCTAGCTGAGACAACTGCAACTGAGCAGAACTTCTGGAAACATGATGAAAGACTCTATCCTAGACTTCATACTACGATCGGTGCAAAAACCAAGACCACCAACTACAGAAGATTGATTAAAACTACAGTGATGGAACCAAGCTTCTAGAAACTTAAGAAAGACTTCATTCTATTCTCCATTGTATGACCTGTGCAAATACTAAGATCTCTAGTTACAGAGGCCTGATTTATCATCCATGACTGAGTGAAAAGTTTCCAGACATCACAAAAGGACCTACGGAAGAGTAAAAGAGCATGTATGGAGCTTATAGTTTTTTTCCATGACAGTATACTTCAAAGGCTAAGAAACCCTGTACCTCTCAGGCCACGGGAATTCCCTTTCTAATCTCCCCAATATTTACTGTGCCTATGCAAAAAAAAAGTACAAATTAAAATTTTTTCATTATTGTTGTTGTTGCTTTTTTTTCTTTTTTGGTGCTTTGTTTTGTTTTTATTTCTGGACCATGGTTATTATTTGGTTGTTGTCTTTATTGCTGTGGTGCTTTTTGTTTTGTTTTTGTTTTTTTTTTTGTCGGATTTTTTTTGTATTCTTGTTATGTTTTTCTTCCTTTTTTTCTTTCTTCTCTTAAATTGATATTTATAGCCTCTAGAAGGACTCCTCTTGTTTTTTGCTTGTTTGATTTTTGCCCCCCCCCTTTTCCTTTCTTTTTTTTCCCTCCAAACAGAACCACATAACTTGAACCATCTTGTTCTGCCTCACAAATTGAAGGGGGAAATAATGGAGGGCACCAAGACCAAACAGTTGTATGAACATTGAGTAGAAATAAAAAATGATCAGACTTAAACACCAAATCCAAAGCCAACGGCAACAGAATCGATACCCAATATACAACAAGCTAGACACAGAGGAAACCACTTATACTAGCAGCCTAGAGGGCAAAGGAGAGGGATATAGGATGCATGCTGGGAACAGCGGTGGAGGGAGTACAACACTGGTGATGGGAATGCCCCGATTCAATGTCACTATGTACCTAAAATATCACTGTGAACGATTTGTAATCTACTTTGATCAAAATAAAAATTATTTAATTTAAAAAACGTTACCTGTTAAAATGACAGGTTGTGGGAGTGAGGTATGGGAGAGAACCTGGGAACATCGCTAAAGGGAAGTTGACACTGATGGTGAGATGGATGCTAGAACATTTTATGTCTAAACTCAGCTATGAATACTTTATAAATCACTATACTTTAATAACTTATTTTTATGTGGACAAAAGATGTGAGTGGTGAAGAGATATTAATTTAAAAATGATTTTGTGGGCCTGGAGAGATAGCACAGCGGCGTTTGTCTTGCAAGCAGCAGATCCAGGACCAAAGGTGGTTGGTTCAAATCTCGGTGTCCCATATGGTCCCCCATGCCTGCCAGGAGCTATTTCTGAGCAGACAGCCAGGAGTAACCCCTGAGCACCGCTGGGTATGGCCCAAAAACAAAAAAAATGATTTTGTAGCAGAATTAACTATTAATTGTAAGATAATTTTACAAAAATAAATATCAAATGCTACCTATGACATATCAATAGATACAGAGAAAGTATTTCACAAGGTCCTATAGCCATTCTTGATAAAAACATGATCAGACTTAAACACCAAATCCAAAGCCAACGGCAACAGAATCTATACAAATGTTTGCAAATGAAAGGAACTTTGCTCGATATAGTCAAGGCCATTTACCACAAGCCCAAGGAAAATATTATATTCAATGGGGAAAAGCTAAGTTTTTTTTTTGTTTTGTTTTTGATTTTTGAGTCACACGCAGCAGTGCTCAGGGGTCACTCCTGGCTCGATGCTCAGAAATTGCTCCTGGGAGGCTCAGGGGACCATATGGGGTGCCGGGATTCAAACCGCCAACCTTCTGCTTGCAAGAAGGTTGCCTTACCTCCATGCTATCTCTCCAACCCCGAAAACTAAGTCTTGTGCTAAGATCTCTGGCATAAGACAAGTTTGTCTCCTCTCACCACTTCTAATCAACATAATACAGTATGTTCTTTCCATAGTAATCAGGCAAGAAAAAGATATCACAGGCCCTACTCATCGAACACACTCAAACAAACTAGCATTCCCTCGCTCTTTTCTCTACTCTTCTCACTACTGTTTTTTTTCTTTTTCTTTTTTTTCTTTTTCTCTCCTTTTCTTATAATTTATTTTCTCTTTTCTTTCCTGCCCCTTCCATATACTTTTCCCTTTCACCCCTTTGAAAATTCGACTATCCCTTCACCCCACAATCCCATCCAGATTCCCCACATTAAAACTCTTCACTCTCAGTTCCTATTCCGTTAGGCATCAAGAATGACCTCCTACCCCAGTGAACCAGTACCCAAGCACCCAAGCAAAGGGACAACCAGTCAAACCCACACCTCGCCCCTTACAAGAAAAGGCAATCAACTCTCCTGCTGACTCATGCTGCGTGGTCCTCCTTACCAACCCTTCCTAACGTGGACTGTTACTTGAAACCGGACTTAGCTCTACAAGTATCCCCAATGCATGAACTCTTCCCAAGTCCTCCCTACCGCAAATCTTTTGCCAATATCAAGAAGGTCAGGTTGGGAGATGAAAAGGCACCTGGGAACCCACACACCACAAGAAAATCTCAAAAGACAATGGAGAAACCTATACTACCATCATGAATATAAGGCCTGTATTACACTACCTCTTTACCTGCTTTTCCCCAATTGCAAGATACTTTCTTGCATCACCTTGTTCCTTTAATTAATTTTTTACTTCATTTCTTAAAAATCTTTTTTCTTGTCATATATATATGTGAGATATATGTATATCTTTTTTGGGTGTGTGATCTGTTTTTGTTTTCTTCTCTCTCCACCCTCAAATGCACCGGCAATATAATGTAGCACCATTTCTCCCTGCAAAGGCACACTAAAAAAGGGGGAAATCTTACATATAAAAACGAGCTCGTATTTATTAGGGATAAGAACTCATACTTGTTTACAATACAGGGGTATCTCCCACCTTGAAAATATGTCACGTGGACCCAACTTAGACCCCAGGTGATTAGACACCAACCGTCCAGCCTTGAACCCTGGACCACAGACATAGAAACAACACACTTCTTCACAACAGCCACAGGAAACAAATCCCAACTGGGACATCCTTAACAGTGCTCAGACACCAACAAATGCCAGCCCTAATATGATACCCTGACAACGAGGAAAATGGGAACAACTTGACCTAAGAGCAAGTTATCCTACCTCACCAGCTAACGATAAGACAAAATCAAAAGACTTGTCACCCTTTGGTCTGTCCAAATGCCAAGATCGCGATTTACAGATGACTGGCTGACAGAACCATGGCCAGACTGTATGTATCCTGGGACCAATAAAAAAGCCCTAGTCTAGGGTGTGAGCTACGACCTGCATAACAACTATGATCCCTAGTTCCAGAGGTCTGTCTGAGACTATTGCAACAGAAGGGGACCTCTGGAAACATAACGGAAGATGCTATCCCAGGCCCATCTTAGGATCAGCGCAAAGACCAGGACCGCCAACCACAGAAAACAGATTAAAATGACACTGAGAGGGGCCTGGAGAGATAGCACAGTGGCGTTTGCCTTGCAAGCAGCCAGTCCAGGACCAAAGGTGGTTGGTTCGAATCCCGGTGTCCCATATGGTCCCCCGTGCCTGCCAGGAGCTATTTCTGAGCAGACAGCCAGGAGTAACCCCTGAGCACCGCCAGGTGTGGCCCAAAAACCAAATAAATAAATAATAAATAAATAAAATGACACTGAGGAAACAGAACTTCTAGACCCACAAAGAAAGACATAATCATAAGTTCAACTCCTTGACTTGTGCAGATACCAAGACCTCTAGATACAGAGATCTGATGTTATCACCCAGGACGGAGCAGAAGTCTTCCATACACCACAAAAGCACCAAGGGGAGAGTAAATGAACCTGAAAAGAGTCTATAGTTAATCCCATGACAATATACTTCAAGGGTTGAGAAACCCAGACTTAGGCAAAGGAAATTCTTTTTTGAATGACCCCAATATTTACTGTGCATCTGCAGGAGGGAAAAAAAAAAGAGCACAAAACATTTTTTTATTATTATTTACTTATCTATTTTTTGTTGATTTCATTGTTGTGGTTTGGCTATTGAAGTAGATGTCTCCATTGATATTTATTTATTTATTTATTTATTTTATTTTCTTATGTTCTCTGCCACATTTTTTTTTATCTCAATACCATTTATATGGTGCTTACCCTTTTGTTTTGTTTTGTTTGTGTGTTTTTTGGAATGCCCACTAAATATTTTATTTGACAGTTCTTTATGTTTCCCTTTGTTTCTCAAACCAAGGATGAAAGCCTCTAGAAGGACTCCGCCCATTTCCAGAGTATCTGATTCTTTTTTTCTTTTTTTCTCCAGGTTATTACTTTTCTCTTCTTCAAACAAAACCACATAACTTGAACTATCTAGTCCCGCCTCCCAATTGGGGGGGAGGAATAAGGGAGGTACCAAGACCAAATAGGTGTAAGACCACTAAGTAGTAAGCTAGGCACAAAGGGGACCACTTATTCTAGCAGCCCCGGGGGTAAGGGAAGAAGTTATGGGAAGAAGGACGGGAACGAGGTGGAGGGAGGACAATTCAGGGATGGGTATTCCCCTGATTTTATGTTAATATGTACCTAAAATATTATTGTCAATGATATGTAAGCCACTATGATTAAAATAAAAATTATATTTAATAAAAAAAGAAAGAAAAGAAATAAAAACTAAAGGAAATAAAATGGTGGGTTCTCTTTCAGAATTAAAAAAAAAGATATCAAGAGCATCCAGGTAGAAAAGGAAGAAGTCAAACTCTCACTGTTTGCAGATGATACAACACAATATTTTGAAAATCATAAAGATTTTAATACAAATAATTATTAATAAAATAAAATTTAATAAAATAAAAAGAATATATGTGTGTCTATGTTCATTACAGTGTTCAGTGCAATAACCAAGGTATGGAAACAAAACAATAGTCTTCTTGTTAATCATGCTTATGCTCTTAATACACAATGGAATACTATGCAGCTCTAAGAAAGAAAAATTCATGCAATTTTTTCCTACATAGCTAGACCTAAAAGGCTGGTGCTTTGTGATATTGATCAAAGGGAAAGGGAGAGGTACAGATCTCTCTCATATGGGGGATTTAAAAATACACAGTAAGGGACCACTAAATGGCTAAACTAATGAAACTAAAGAGCTGGTCCACAGAACTGAATTTAAGGGAGTGAGAGTTTGAACAGGTGAGATTGGGGACCTTGAGGAAGAAAATTGGATACATTGATGTCAGATGTGGTATTGGAATGCATTGGTATTGGAATGTGGTATGCATGAAACTATTATTCATAGCATTTATTGTAAACAACAGTTCCTCAATAAAGACTCTTTAAACAAAAAAATAGGGTTCCTGAAGTAGAGATCCCTAACTAATGTGTGATTAATCATTTATATTTATAAAGGGGCTTTACAAATATGAACTATTTTCACATGTGAACTAGTCCAAAAAGCCCAGAATATAAGTGACCAATTGTCTCTTAAGAGACATGGGTGTTCTTTCAACATAGCCTTTGTGGTAAAGGTGTGCAATTAAATCGTTTGTTGGATGTTTGTGAATCCACAGATAGTTCCCAGAATGAGAAATTGATTCCCATCCCCTTGTCCTCTTTTGGGGGGAGAGACCTCAATATTATTTAAAGCAACAGCCTTGGCTGTGGGAGGACCATTAATGCTTAAAGAGTTCTGTAGGTAACAGTCCTATAGGTGAGATATAATCTTATTATCTATATTGTATTGATGGTTTCACCCGTAAATATGTCACCAAAGTCATTAAATCTCATTTATTTGATAGTTATTTTTATGTCAATTGCATAGTAGCTGCCTTTTGTTTTGACAAGTACTTAAACTCTAGGCATCTATTTATCTTTACCCTTGACTCTTTCTATCGCTTAATACAGCCTTTTGAAGAATCTATCACTTAAGCCTCTCAAGTGGCATCTCCTCTTGTGTTTGAAATGAAATCTCCTGTCTGTATAATGGCCCTTGAATCTCTACTAGATCTTTCCCAGGCCATTTCTCTGTCAGCCTCTTTTCCAGCTCACTGACTGACCCCTTACTTAGCAGGTTGAGTCTCCCATTTACTAGGAGCATAAAGTTTTCCAAGTCAAAACCTTTTTCTCAGGTTCTGAGGTTCACATTCTCTTTCCTATGGGTCGCAAAGATCCCTGCCCAAAGGTCCCTGCTATCATCTACCTCTTCATCTTTTGCTACACTTCCCACTGGCTTCATGCTATTTCATTTCCGTGGCTAGTACTCTTCACTTCTTTACATCATATTTTCTTAATAATTTGACTATTGTCAGCTCTAAAAGATGGCCTGCGCCTGATCTGTCTTGTTCAATGTGTTTCCAACTCCTTGAGAAGTGAAAGCATTGTCCTAAATTACTCACTCAATACACATTTGTGGAATACATGAATAAATGGCGCAAAATATATTAAATATAAAATATATAAAAATGTCCAATAACTCATATACAACAGCAAATCAGTTATCCACTGGATTTTCTAAAAATAAAAGACTTAAAATTCTTTATGACTAATGCAATTTGAATGTAGTGTAAAAGTTTGACAATTAACCTTCTCATTTATTTTGATGTTAATTCAAATTAATTTTCCTACTTGTGCTTAATCCAAGAAGATGATAATACTTGCTAACTTTTCAAAATGAATAACTGCAACTTTGATTAGAATTTTGCTTGATCCCCAAAGATTGAAAGGTCAAAGGCGAATCTTCCAGACTGATGAAAGTTATTGAGGCTCCTTATTAACACCCATCTTTTGCAGGGCATGGAAAAATGTAGTTATGCATCGTGCAGTTGGCACAGTGAGAACATAGGTGACCCAAGCACACACTGCTTTTCATTTGTTTCTGTTGATGCTCAGTGGGGTAGTATACAACAGAATTGTATGAAGAGATTAAATACCAGGCATAGATGATTGTGCCTTATTGATAGCTTAGTATCATTAAGAAGGTCTCATTTACATGAGTGATATTTGGGATAATTCTTCTGACACTGAATTAAATGTTATCCATATAAAGCAACTGCCTAAGCAAAGTAGTAAGAGAAAGGTGGAAATGGTGATAGGTGGAGTTTTCCAAACCTACCAAAAGGATCTAGTTGTTTTTATACACTGACACATGTTTTTGTGTGCTTTTATATGACTGTTTTACTGACTCGTTAGCCATTCTTTTTTTTGGGGGGGGGGCACACTCGGTGACTTTCAGGAGTTACTTTTGGCTATGTGCACAGAAATCACTCCTGGCTGGGGGACCGGATATCAGACCAAGGTCCTTCCTGGCTCAGCCTTGAGCAAGGCAAACACACTACCGCTGTACTTTGGCTCTGGCCCCTCATTAGCCATTCTTTAAGAATACTTGGTGACAAAGATGAATAACTCAGATATTTTGGTGCTTGGTTTCCAGAGGTCCTGTGTTTATGTTAATATATTATCTCAGTGTATGAATCTAAAAATAGTTGCAGATTGGTTCCCTAAAATAACAAGGAATTAAATCTAAAAAAATCTACTTAAAACGTCCTAACATTTTTATGTGGGGGGCCACACCCAGTGACGCTCAAGGGTTACTCCTGGCTATGAGTTCAGAAATAGCTTCTAGCTTTGGGGACAATATGGGATGCCAGGGATCTAATCCAGTTCCATCCTGGGTCAGCCGCATGCAAGGCAAACACCCTACTGCTGCACTATTGCTCAGTCCCTCAACATAAAATTTGATAGAGCAAATTATTAAAATAGTAATCTGGGGCCAGGGATGTAAGCTCAATGGTAGAGCACTTGCCTGGCCTATGTGAGTCCTAGATTTAATATCTGGAACTCCAAATGAATAGAACATAAAATAGGGTTCATAGGAAGAGTTGTACTTGAGGCTAGAGTGATGATAGTACAGTGGTAGTAGAGCTTTTGCTTTGCATTCCTCAGACCCAGGGTAGACCCAAGTTTGATCCACGGCATCCCCTATGGTCCCCCAAGCCTGCCAGGAGCTATTTCTGAGCACAGAGCCAGAATAACCCCTGAGTGCTGCCGGGCATGCCGGCCCCCTCCGCTGCAAAAAGGGAAAGGTAATACATTTGTATATGTAAAAGTCTGCTTTATGAGCTTAGCATACACCAGTACTTTACAGAATGGGAAAAAAAGAATAAGATAATATTACCTTTGTGAAAGAAATCATACTTGTTTGGCTCAGAGAAAATGCTAAATATGGTTCAGAGACAAAGAGCAGGTGCTTGCTCTGATGTAGCTGACCCTGATTCAATTTGGTTCCACATGTGGTCCCCTCCCAGCAATACCTCTAGAATGATTCCTGAAGCACAGAGTCAGAAGTGAGTCCTAAGCTCTGCTGATTGTGGTCCTGGCCCCCTTCCCCACTCAAAGACTAATGCCTTTTTACTGCTTCTTCAAGATGCTTTATATGACAGCAAGTGTTTGTGGTTTGTTTGTTTGTTTTTCTCTTTTTTATAAGGGAGATTTGGGGCCACACCTGGCAGAACTCAAGGCTTATTCGAGGCTCTGTGTTCAGAGCTCACTCCTGGCAATGCTCAGAGGACTGTATGCTCATGGTTTAATAAAATAGTTAGCTAAGTCTCTTTATATTCTGGGTTACAAACAAAAATATTTTAATAAAGATGAATAGGCTAGCTTATGGAGTGGGGAAACCCATTAAAAAATGCCAACACCTCCTGATGCATGTGTTTGTGAGAGTTCAAATCCTCAGGAATGAGAAGATTTAGCTAATCTTTCCAATCACATTCACTCTCTCTCCCCACCCCCATTTTCTTGGAATTATGTTATCTCTGAGAGTCTTAAAAGCTCAGAAGCTTTTTGAATTGCAGTGGCATTCAAAGGACAGTCAAGGGTCATCCTTGGAATATTAAAGGAGAGTGGATTAAAGGAGAGGGAGGGAAGGGAGCAGCTGGGGCTAAACATTGCCAAGTACAGACCCACGGCAGAAAATGAGAGGAAACCTCAGCAGGAGCAGATGTGGACCAAGTGAGCTTTCCCAGGAAGTAGCGCCCTAGCAACCTGCATCATTAGTGTCCGGCACAGAAGGCTGCAGTGAGAGCAGAGGAAGGAAAACACATATTAGTGAAATCAATTAAGCAACGATCTTTCAAACAGAAATAGAATGATTCCTTTTAGAAAATGAGACAACACAAACTGTGGACACTAAATGTAAACCCAAACTCCTCTTTAATTCAGGGACACAATGCTATGGAACAATCCTCTGAACTTTTTTTTTTTTTTTTTGCAAGTAACATAGTAAGATCTTAGGACTTATAAAGGCAAATTCTTTCTCTCAACCCTTCCAAATGGAGTAAAAGACTCAGTACAAGGGGTAAGCGAGTTTCAATCCTGAGCACTGTTAGAAGTAATCCCTGAGCACAGTTAGCAGTAAACTCTGTGCACTGCATGGATGGACCCCCAAAACACAACACATCAAAACATCTTTAAAGTCATTTATTTGGGGGCCGGAGAGATAAGATGTAAGGCGTTTACCTTGCATGTAGAACATTGGTGGTTCGAATCCTGGCATCCCATATGGTCCCCCGAGCCTGCCAGGAGCGATTTCTGAGCATAGAGCCAGGAGTAACCCCTGGGTGCTGCCGGGTGTGTCCAAAAACCAAAAAAAAAAAAAAGAAAGAAAGAAAGAAAGAAAGAAAGAAAGAAAGAAAGAAAGAAAGAAAGAAAGAAAGAAAGAAAGAAAGAAAGAAAGAAAGAAAGAAAGAAAGAAAGAAAGAAAGAAAGAAAGAAAGAAAGAAAGAAAGAAAGAAAGAAAGAAAGAAAGAAAGAAAGAAAGAAAGAAAGAAAGAAAAGTAATTTTTTTCAAGAATTTAAATTTTGGGGAGGGAAGAAGGTTACACTTTGTTATGCTCAGAGCTTATTTCTGACTTTCTGGCTCAGAAATTACTCCTGGTGGGACTCAGGGGACCATATGGGGCGCCAGACATTGAACCTGGATCAGCTGTGTGCAAGTGCCCTACCTGCTATACTATCATTCCAGGCCCTCAAAATACAGTTTTTTCTTTAGGTTCTCTTCCATCATATATGAATAAGTAAAGTCACTGGGCTTTTAATATGGGCCTATTATGTGCCAAGTGCAACCCTATGGTTCGAAATAAAAGGCAGTTCTGACAGGTCCCAAACCTGAGTAAGGCAAATGAATGAGGAATTCCTTTGAAAACGAAAGGTGGCTAAGAGGCTTCTCCATAGCAGGATGCAGACACAGAACAGAATATCTCTTATTATTACTGTGCAGACACCTGTTCCAAGCACTATTTCTGAATTACTTATTTAATGTGTCAAGCTATAGTGCTTATATAAACATTGCTCCCATTTTATTCTCAGAGTAATTGAGTTTCAAAGAGATATAATGAGATTCTGGTTTCAGACCCTGGGATGAGGAGAGGGTGGATGAGGAGAAGCCACACAAGGATCCACTGCCCTTGTGCTCAAGTTTTAGGCTGAGTGGTCATAGCTTCTTCTGGGCCAAAGGAAGGGCAGTGCTATACTCGCCAGCTAGTCCAGGCAGCCCTGGAGCTAGCCATTACCACATGTCAGAAAATCACTCCAGTGTGCTCACAGTCACTGGAAATGTGAAAGGCACATGCTAAGCCTAGGTGGTCTCTCTGCCTGCATTTGGCATGCACTCTGGTCTGCAGAAAGTTCAGTTGGTAAGGTGGAGCTGGTCAGGCATGGCAAACGGGCTTGGGTCAGTTCCGAAAGGACTGTGGAAATCAGGAGGTTTTTAAGCTGTATTTTAAGGGATGCTGCCTGTCAGCAGGGGGCAGAATGGATTTTTCTATTTACTTATGGAAATGTGAAATAAAAGAGAACAGGAAACTTTTTAACTAAAAAGCTTTACTCCTCAACTCTATGTCTTTTATTCTTTAGAATGTGGGATGAACCAGGTCTAGTTATCTCGTTAATGAATTATCCATTTAAATGGATAAACAGTGTGCCAGAGACTATCTAGCTCTTAACTGGCCTTGGAAATGTTGGGAAATAGATTTAATTGTGTAGAAAACACAATGCCTGATTTCCTTGGTTAGAGAATCAGAGGCCAGGATAAGAGACAGATCCAACTGGTGGTAGGATGTTTGATTTGCACACAGCAGACCCTGTTTAGATTTTCAGTGCCCCAATTTAGTCTCTGAGCCCCCCAGGACTGATCACTGAGCACAGAGCAAGGAGTAAGCCCTGAACACTGCTGAGTGTGGCCCCAAACCAAAACAACAAAAAAGATGGGGTGAGCAGAGCTCTGAGGTTGTGGCTGTGCACAGCCATCCCAAACAACAGTGCTGATTTGTTTTTCTGGCATTCTTGGTTCAATAAGCTTATCCAGGTCATCAACCACCTTACCCCATCAGTGGGAGCTTTGCTTTGTTTAATTTTGTCCTATGATAAAACAAAGCAACACCACCTCATAAAACCAAACTTACATTCCTGGAAACAAATCTGATGACAGTGATGACGTCTCTGAGAAAAATTATAGCATTAAGACAGTTGTGGTAGAATATTTCTAATAAACAGTGTGCCAGAGATTATCTAGCTCTTAACTGGTCTTGGAAATGTTGGGAAATCTGATGACATGCCAGCAGGTGAGATAGGGAGGCCTTAGTTTCCTCTTGAAATCTGTAATTTTAGATATCTCAAATTAACTTTTAAATATTTAAAATTTTGACATATTTTTGCCCTTAACTTTGCTTTCTCTCTTTCTTCACTCCTCCTCTGCCCTGCTCTCCTTCCCTCCCTTTTTTCCATCCTAGTAATCAATTAAAACACATTTATTAAGAGCTTATTTTATATCTGACACAGTGCCCAGTTTGGGGAGTTATGAGATGTTTGTATGTGAAAGGCTCGAGCATCTTCTAATGCTTATGTAATGTTCCTTTCTTTGCCTCCTTGAAGTACTACAAATAGGGAATACGTTGAAGGAGGGGAGTTTGCAGTCGTACTTGGCAGTGCACAAAGCTTACTCCTGGCCCTGCCCTCAGGATCACCCTTAGCAATGCTGCAGGGAACATAGGTAGTGCAAGATAGAATCAGAATCAGTGGTGTGCAAACAAGTGTCTTAGACCCTTTTGGATTAAGTTTAAATTCTGTTTAAAAGTGTACAATCTCTTTGGTTCCACAAGTAATTACCTTAGGTAGGCCTGTAAAGTTATTTTTTTCATGTACTCTGAAGATTTCTTGTAGAGTATGTAAGAGGAGCTGATCTGATGGTAACAAGCATGAGTTGATTCTTTGCCTCGCCAGTGTCTTTCTTTGTTGGTTCTCATACATGCAAGATACGGTTCCTCAACACATCTCTGGGCTCGTCTTCCAGAGCATCCTTTCAAGTCCTTAAGGTAGGTCCCTAAAGACTTCTAGGTTTCTGTTCAGTTTAGTTTGAAAATCTTGAGACAGTAGAAACTAGGTTTTTCAGTCTGTGAACTATACTGCCCTCTTAGAAAAATATACAAATATTCAGACTCTCTGTGTGTGTTTGTATACTCAATTGTATACACGAAATAATTACTTCTGCTAGAATTTTAAAGATGTTAAAAAGTAAACTTTATTTTTAGCCCAGGAATCAGATGTTTTTATTGGTAATGCCTAAGTAACTATATGTCCAAATTACTAAATGCAAGCTCACTTCAATCTGAATTACATTTGATCAAGTCCTGATGCCTATTTGAAGCCATGGCATTATGAAAAATATATGAATATAGGCTATGTGTATGTGATGTCAATATGTCTAAATAACCCCATTACCAAAAGACCAGATCTAGATGAATCTGGATTGAACTTCTATTGAGCTTTTTCACAAAGGCAGCAGAACTTGAATTGATTGTGGTATTAGGTTGTCAATACTACAGTCTCTCTTTCTTCCGACCTAAGTATACATGAAGTATTTCACCCATTCAATCATTTGAAACTTTAAGGGGCAAAGAAATTATAGATGTTGAAGGCAATGGTTTAGGTGAGCTGTACATAAATGCACACTAGATGCATCATAGAAGTCCAGGATTGGCTGAAACTTGTTGGATTGTTATGTTTTTATTTCAACTATGGATTGGTGTTGATGAGCTGTTTTGCTTAGTATTTGCTACTTGTGTCAAGAGAGTATGGTTCTCAAGGTAGGTGGGTCTTTTAGAAGAATGGAGATTCTAGGTAGTGACTGACAGGGGAAAAGATTGTATACTTATCTGAAGTTCAAAAAAATATAAGAGGACCAGAGTGGTGGCACAAACGGTAAGGCATCTGCCTTGCATGCGCTAACCTAGGACAGACCACGGTTCAATTCCCCATTGTCCCATATGGTCCCCCAAGCCAGGAGCCATTTCTGAGCACATAGCCAGGAGTAACCCGTGAGCATCACTGGGTGTGGCCCCAAACCCAAATATATATTATAATCTATATAAATATATATAAGAGATTTATTAACTGTGCTTATATCTTCACACTTAAAGAAATATCATTTGTTAATACCAAACAAGTGAAACATTTTGAAGCTATAGTGTATCCTTTCAAGATGATTCATTACATTTATTTTGACTAAATATTCACTAGATAAATTTTGAGTATTGATGAATGAGCAAGTTGTATACTTTCCCCAAAACTTCTCTTTTCTGTGCAAGGGTCTTGGGCTCTGTCTCAGTCAATAGTGACCTTTCTGGATCCATGGATCACATTTATCTGATCTGTGGGTATCATTCCCAGTTTCCTGGGCTGAGTTACAAATGTCTAAACCAAAATTTGCATGCATAACTGTTGAGTTATTTTTTGATAGATAATAGTGATAAATGAGGTAATGCTATATCCTCTAAACTTTGCCAACTTATAAATGTAAATATATATTCAATATAATACTATATCAGATAATTATATATTATATAATACAATATGTATTCATAATATAAAACATTAAATATTTATTATAATGAATATATTGTTATATTATATATGATATCTGATACCCACAATATCTATACCTAACATAGATTACTACTAAACATAATTGTTTTATTTTAAATCTCGCTTCTTAAACTGTGCTCATAAAGAATTCTTGAACACAGAGCAGGAATATTGCCAGGTGTAGTCCAAATATCCAAAAAAACAATAATCAGTGTTGATTGAATTCATTGTGATTTTAATATCTTTATTTTTATTGATTTCTAAAATTTTCCAAAATAAGTCTATATACTTGTATCAATATAAAAAAGTATATCTGTGAAAAATTGTTAATGAAGAAAAGAAAATAAAAATTATTTATGAATAAAATAATAAAATTTACATTTATAGTTTTCCCTCCACTCTTTGGACCACTTACTAAGGTTTAGGGTTTTTCTCTCTTTCAATTATTTGAAGTTCTGCAATTCAGAGTTGGGGAAATTAAATGCAAAACTTTGCAATTTAAGTTGGTTAAAGTCAGTTTGTTTCAATTTTTTTCTTTTTTTTTTTTGTTTTTTTTTGTTTTTGGGCCACACCCATTTGACACTCAGGGGTTACTCCTGGCTATGCGCTCAGAAATCGCCCCTGGCTTGGGGGAACCATATGGGATGCCAGGGGATCGAACCGTGGTTCGTCCTACGCTAGCGCTCGCAAGGCAGACAGACACCTTACCTCTAGCGCCACCTTCCCGGCCCCCAATTTTTTTTCTTAAAGTAAAATGTGTCACTTTTAAGGAGGATATCTAATACGTCTTTTTCTTTATAATAAACATAATTTTTATTGAATTATGCAGATAGATCTCTTCAGTGTAACTTTGCCTTACACAATGCTTTGAAGCTAAATAAATTGTTTACTTGGATTTTTTGAAACTAGCTACCTTAATTGTATTTTCCTCGAAACTGTTCTACCTGTTTCATAGCTGGTTTGTCTGTACATAAAAATATGCTAAAAAAAATATGCTGAACCCAGTTTAAGCGCATTTTAGTAGGGCACAGTAGTTTCAGCATGTGGCTGACTTGGATTTTGGTGTTCTGCTGAGTTAATAATTTTGTGTTCTTCAGTCTCTGACTAAAATATTTGTGTTTACAAAAACTGTTAATTTACTGAAGCCTTTTAGCTGAATTTTATTATGTTTATCTTATATGACTTTTCTGGTAGACTTTTCTGCTGTGTTTTAAATATGGGATGACTTCAAAAATTTTTTTATTATAGAACATCTTTTTGGGATACATTTTTTGTGCTTTTGGAAATACTATATTATTCCCATCTATTTTTTTTCCAGATGAGAAGTGTAAGAATGAAGAAGTGTGAGAATGTAGAGAATGAACGTAAATATATGAGTAAGGCCTACATATTTCACACTGTCTCCTGTCCTGTCTACTTTACTATGTTGGCCACAGATCACCCAAATAGTGTTGGATAAAAAATATTTTGTTTTTGGGTCTGAAGGGAAGAAAGTACTGTATATGGCCTATGCTGAAGTCATTAATTTAGCTATAGCCACCCTTCACAATTTATAATTCAAGTTCTGGGAAATTTCATAGGTTCCAGTGTCCAGGGGCCTCTGTTTAGTCACTGATGCTTACTGATCAAAAAAATTTAAAGGACAGTTATCTATGAAATCTCAAACTACAGCTTCACCATGTAACAGAATAAGTCATTTAGTTTTTCTAAGTCTCAGTACTAAAATGGGGTTAAATAGTTCCACAGTTTGGATGGCATTTTGTGTGTGTGTGTGTGTGTGTGTGTGTGTGTGTGTGTGTGTGTGTGTGAAATGTCCATATCTAGAATGTGGAGAGAGAATACAGTGGGTAAGGAGCTCGCCATTCATGCATCTGACCCAGGTTCGATTTCTGGTACCACAAACAGACCCCAACTCCTACTAGGAGTGATCCTTGAGCACAGAGTTAGCAAGAAACTCTGATCACTGCTGGATATAGCCTTAAAAACAATCACAATAAATAAAGTATGTATACATAAAGATAACTAATAAATGGAATATATTTTATTTTAATCTAGCAATGCCTGGAGAAAATGTAAAAGCATATCATGTAGTTCTTTAATTTGATTTTATTTTTTATTGTTTATTGTTTCATGGGCCACACCCAATGGTGCTAAGGGCTTAGTCCTGGTTCTGGTAAAGATAATAAATGGAATATATTTTAGAAAACAAAGCATATTTATTTTAATTTAGCAATGCCTGGAGAAAAATGTAAGAAATTAACATGTAGTTCTTTTGTCTGCTATTTCTTCTTTCTTTGACAAAACTCAGTGGTACTAAGAGCTTTCTCCTTGTTCTGTGTTCATGGATCACTCTTCAAGTGTTTGGGAAATCCTATGTGGTGCCAGGAATTGAACCATGTTAGATGTGAATACTGTATATTTCTGAGGTTGATTAAAGTCCTTTTATTGCAGGACATAGTGAAAGTTTTGTTTTGTTTTGGTTTTGGTTTTTGAGCCACATCCCGTAATGCTCAGGGGTTACTCCTGGCTATGTTCTCAGAAGTCGCTCCTGGCTTGGGGGACCATATGGGACACCGGGGGATCAAACCGCGGTCCGTCCTAGGCTAGCGCTGTCAAGGTAGACACCTTACCTCTAGCACCACCACGCCGGCCCCTGGACATAGTGAAAGTTTTGTTGGTATTTTGATCATGAAAATTACCTCTCCTGCTTCACCTGTTTTCACCATCTGGTTCTGAGTCTCTGCTGATTTTTGTGAGTACTTCACTGGTATATGTGGTGCCCTATTCCTGCCTGCACACACTTGACTTTATTCCATATTGGGCCAGTGACTCTCTTCCATCAGGATTGATGAACAAATTGCAGTCAACTGCTACTTCTTTGACTGTAGTCACATTTTCAAGGAAGGGTTCTTTACCAGCTTTACTTTTTAAATGTACTAGCTATTTCTGTTACTGTTGGCTGCTGCAAAGATCCTTATACATGTTGAAGTTGCCCTCTTAAATTCTCTCAAAATCTTTTCTCTACTCTTGTAGAAAGTATTTGCAGACTGCCATTGCTTTTAGCAGGGAGAAATGTCTTCTAAGCCAAGTGTTGCTTGAAAAAAGGAACTCCACTCCACCATCACTTATAATGCTGTACTCAGTGGTTACAGGTTCTTACGTATTTTTTCCAATGGATCCTTCCCAGTGGCTGCTGCTATGATTAAAAACTGTCTTCATTCTCTCTGTCTCACTAAGGGATTTTTTGTTAATCATATTGCAAATATATGTATATAGACATACATATTTTGTAAGATAAAAAAATTAAATGAGGGAAAACTTCTGGATTTTCTATGCTCAATTCTTTGGCAGGCATTAGTTGGAAACTTCGCCGTGTATGAGGTATGTAAAGTAATTTCATTAAGAGATAATGGCAGGGACCGGAGAGATAGCATGGAGGTAGGGTGTTTGCCTTGCATGCAGAAGGACGGTGGTTCGAATCCCGGAATCCCCCGAGCCTGCCAGGAGTGATTTCTGAGTGTAGAGCCAGGAGTAACCCTTGAGTGCTGCCAGGTGTGACCCAAAAAACAAATACAAAAAAAAAAAGGTAATTGCCATTGAATATATCCCATCTACAAATACATGCTTTACACACATCAACAAAACCAAACATCTTAATGATTTCAGCGCACTTGACTTTAGCAGCTGCATGTCAACTCCTCTATGTGATTTGGGGCTCATTTTGACTACTGACAAATAAGATATATATAGAATATTTTAAAAATATCTCCAGGTAGTCAATAATACAGAAGTAATCATGTTTGACTTTTGATAAAGGTAGTAAATATTATTTCCAGCCGTGTTTACCAGAAACATTACCTTTATAAGAACTTCAATGGGCAAAGGAGCCTTTGAGATGTGTGTTTAAAAGCACATGCCATGTCCTTCACTTTAGATTAGAGAGATGCCTGAGAAGTCACTTGTTTTATAAAGTAAAAAAAAAAAAAAACTTACTAGAATTGAACCTAAGCTTTCTCCTTTCTATAAGGAGTCTAGGTAGCAGAACCAAACTATAAAGCAGCATTTCCTTCCCTATGCAAGTGGGATCCACTAACTAAGTCAGAAGATTCCAAACATGGGAAAGAAATTTGGGGAAAATTGTGAGAATTTTGTGTCTTCTTTCTTTTTTGTCTTCCGATCCTAAGGTCTCCAATTTAAGGCAACCAAGCACAGTAAATTAAATGTCAATCCATCACCAGCAAATTCAGACTGACAATAGTGTGAATTGACCTCATTGATTACATTGACTATATTTCAAATATTACAATATGACGAGACAAGCTTAATCTATTTCCTAAAGAGTTCAAGGTAGGCATCACTGTTTCTGAAGGGGGAAAACAATGGAGCAATGTTTGTGGTTGCTCTCTGCAATAATCTGATGCTGACAGAGAGTAGTATTTTATTTAGTAATTAACAGTGTAAAGGGGAGAGGAGCTGTCATGTTGGTTCTTAAGCTGGGGAATGTGATGAAAGATGATATCTGCGATCTCATCCTTTCCACTTGTTTAGGATTGTCAGGATGAGAAATGTCAGCATTATGGAGCTCGCCTCTGCTCTTGATATGATAAAACCCTTCAAAAGCCAGTCTTTCTCCCTCATCCCCCTCCTTTCCTGCTTTCTCTCTCTCTGCACTCTCTACACTTGCTTTTTTTATTTATCCTGTTTTGTTAGATGGCAGAAATATAATTCTTTTCTTTCTTCCTATTATAAGCCACCATTTTTGTTTTATTATATGTTTCACAACACCTAATGCCCCACTGAAAATTACCTTGTTAAATGACAGTGTTTCCAAGCCATGAATCCTTTCCACCATTCCCTCAGAGGCTTGAAACAGTCAACAGACTGTAAAGAATAAATAATAAAAAAGTATTGATTATTTTGATGACTGTGAGATTCAATTAAGTATTAATTTTGCCCTCCAGTGGACCTATCAAGGTATTCAAAAGGGAGGATTCGGCTCAGCTAAATGCGTGCTGAGTGCTTCAGCCTTAAATAGGGAGAAAATGTGTTTACTTACAGTATTTGGAGACGAAATGCATTGATGCACGGAGGCCAATATTTAAGTGCTGTGCAAATTAAGCCCTGGTGACAGTGACATTGTTTTCAGTGGTATGAGTATTGACTAAGAAGTGCATTTGATGACAGCTTAAACTATTTGTATTGATTAACATTTTCATAGATTATCATGTGTCATATCAAATTCACTTTTCAGGCATGAATACATTAAAAAAAATAACCACAGGCATACCGTGACCAATGCAATGATGGCCGAGAGACCACATCTACCCACCTGCTCCCACGCTGGTCACCTGTTTCCTGCTCAGGAACCATTTGGGCATGAACTTGGCAATAAATACCTCCCAGAGAATGCTAAAAGGGCATTTCTTTTTTCCTTTCCTTTCAAGCCTCAATATTTGTGGCCAAACAAAATGATGCCCCTTAGTTTGAAGATGGAATCAAAGACCATACTTGGAAAATATTTTTAACCCTAAAACGCCTTCCTCATGAGCTTCAGATAAAGAACACTTACGTTATTAGGGAGGAAAGTTTGCCCTCTCTGGGGTTTTTTCCCTTTCCTCTTTTTCGTTCATGTTCTGGGCATTAGCGAGCAGATTCTGATTTATTGACCAGCATTTGTAAGTATTTTTTCCAATTCCTTTAACTATTCTAAACCAATTTTTATTTATTTTGTTGTGTTGCTTGCTTGAAAATGCTCATTTGATGTGGGGTCAGTTTCAGTCTCAAAAGTGGGGCTAGACAAATCAAGTTGTGAGAGTGCTTTCGAGAATTTACACGAGTCATTTTTTTTCTTTTTTTCCCTTTTCTTTCTTTGAACTCAAAGGGCTCTTTTCTTTCCAGGGTCTTTTCTCAGCTCTCAAGATTGAGTTTAATCGCTTTCTCCCCAGGGAAAAGGTTCCTTAAAATAGCCCCATCCTTTTTTCCATAGGGTGCACCATTCTTGCTTTGAAGTACTGCAGAAATACAAACCCGGCACTTTTTCCCCTAATATTTTTTCCTTGCTGCATGAAAGAGGGAACAAGGTGTAAAATAAAAACAGGGACACAAAAGCACACCTCCCAATGGAAACTGCGTGGCTCAGGTTGCCTTCCAAGTTGTTGTTGTTATTTTTTTCCCTCCTCCTCTGCGTTGCCTCCTGCATCTCTCACATGCTAGTTGAGCTTTAATAGGGTGGGAGTAATGGAGAAGTCGGATCTGTAATAGCTATTCACTTGACTGCAGCCGGCAATAAACGCGGGAGCAGCCGGAGATAAGAGGGAGAGTGTTGTGTGTGTGTGTGTGTGTGTGTGTGTGTGTGTGTGTGTGTGTGTGTGCGTGCGTGCAGAAGAGGGAGAGAGGGAGCTGGAAGACGCGCTCACTAAAGCGCCCCCGCGCTTTTCGCTCCCCTTGTCCCCCCCAATCCTAGGATCCAATGATAGCCGGACAAGTCAGTAAGCCTTCGCTGGCGGTGCGGGGTGCGATGAACGCGGAGCCCAGAGGCGAGGACGCGGCTGCAACACCCGACGGCGAGCCGAGTGCGCCCCTGCCCGCTCCCGCGGACTCCGATGACAACGAGGACGCCCCCGGCGCGCGCTTCGGTGAGTCCGGCCGCGGGTCCCCCAGCTCGCCAGCTTGGATCCCGCATTGGGGCCCCTGGCCCCGGGCCCAGACCCGACCCCACTGAGCCGCTCGGAGGAGCTCAACTTCCCCAGCAAGGAACTTCCCGGCTCGCTCCTGGCCAGCTGAGCTCTCTCTCTCTCTCTCCAGGGCTGTCACACTGGTAGAGGGAGGAGTGACGAGGGGTGCGGGAAAGTCAAGAAGATTTGGGGTTGGGGGGTATGATGATCAGGAAATCAGTTCCTAGAAGAGAATCGGTTCCCCTTTATTGAATCAATATCGACTCGCTTTCGGGATGCTGCGCAGCCTTTTGTTAAAAGGGAAGAAGCTGGGTGGGCCCCGGAGTTGTTCATATTCTTAGTATCTGTCCTTAAAAGATTGGGAAGGAGGACAACTGAGAAATAGCAATAATGAGAGTCTGGCTGGGCCAGGTAAACAAAGGTGGAATGGATGGATGTAGTTCAGGGGAATCACATTTTTGCAATCACAAGTCGAAGGAGTCTCTCTTGGAAAGCAAACAAGCAAACAAACAGAAAATCGAGGGCTTTTGCCCTAGTTCTTGCCCTCGTCGCCCTCCTCCTGAGGGTGAAGGCTGCCCAGGACCTTTTAGGGATCATTGTTTCCTAAACAAAGCAGAAATAAGCAGAGTGTCACTCTAGTAAAGACATCCGTCATTCAAACAGATGACACTCTGTAAGCCAACTCTGGCCACTGTGATCTCTAATCAGAAACGGGGGTGCGCATTGCTGAGGCGCGTGGTTGAGTGATGGATGGGGATCTCTCTCTCTCTGTGCTCCAGAGAAGCACTTTCTGGGGCATTCACATTAGGTTCAAACTCTTGCTCTCGAAGCACTTTCTTGTAATGACTTTCAAGTAATTACATACTTCAACAATATGTATGCATAGACGTGCATGTACATAGATAAAGAAACACATACTAACATGCTGATACCTAATATACATTCACCTGATCCCTATCTATATATCTGATATCTATCAACAAGTCTGGCTGATGTCAGAAGGTAATCAAGTACTTTAACTTCAAAGAAAATTCTAAGAATGCACTAAAACAAGATAGACTTTATGACAGAAGAAAGCAGCTTTTGACAGTTGGTTTGGCAACTTTCCGCTAGCTTCAACATGGAAACTTTTCTCTGATTTTCAGTATTCACAATTAAATATTACAGGGGTATTGCTGAGCAACTTTCTTTTAAATCTTATATTGGCAGAATACTGTTTTAAGTTAAGAATATAACAGGTTAGTTTCCTGTTCCATTCATCTTTCTTTTAAAAAAAAAAAGCAGCAATTTCATCTTTACATGGATTTTCAAAACATGGATATAATTTTAAATCATTTTCATCTTACAAAATTGTTGGTTATATAGTCTATTCTTATCGATATAATATCTTAAAGTCATTATTTTAGGGGGTTAGTGAGAAAATTAAAAAAAATTATGTTGGAACTTGAAAGTCTCTGATGTTCAGTGTACTAACATTTAGCATAATGACATTGAAAAATTGAAGTTAACATAACTACTGGCAATCATTTGTTCCTAAACTTTGCATACATTTAAGAAAACTAATCTACTTTGTAGATGTCAGGTTTTAATTCCAACTTGTGGATAAAAATTCAGAAAATATTGATTTAGTTTCTCAACATTTAGAGTTTTCTAATACTGAAAATAATTCTAGACATGCTATGTCACTCTTACTGATTGGCATGTGTCAAGAATTAAGCTTAAAAAATTCTAGCAAATAAAATAATGGAATTAAAAGTTCATTGAAATTATTTCTAAGTATGATATTGGGTAAACTAAGAAATCGTAACTTTATTTAGAAGCCACAATAGGTTTCAGAATGTACTCAAAACTTTTGGTTTTATGAGAGTGAGTTATGAGTCTTATATTTAATATTCCTTTTGTATTTCCTTAACTTTATTTTGTATTAAATTCTTTTAAACACAATGTCCACATATTTTCAGGTTTCCTATTAGGTAAAGAAGAAATAAGAAGATAGCTTTGGTGATTTCAGAGAAAGGTTTAGAGGTAATACGAGAGAGATAACAAACCATATGGGCAAAGTATCCTGATATACTCTTAAGGTTTTCTTAGCTCTTGGGTTAGTTACAATCTCACTTTTGCCTTAGAGATTTTGGTTTATATGCCAAAAATTTGATAGAATAATTCTCTTCCCAACAATTAACAATGGATAATTTAATGGATCATTATTTCATTTGACATGAATTTGTTCACTTATTCAGTATGTACTGTTGTTAGTGTTTCCTATTGATAGCAAGAAATTATATTCTTCCTCAATAATTGAGAGCACCCAGATAAATTGCTAAGCAATGCTATTTTCTTAATGCTCTCTTAAACAATCAGTTTTATAATATACATACATTCTTAAAAACTGTGCCTCTGAGAAAAAAAGACAAGATAAAGAAAGACTATGTGCATTCTGATGTGCTTGTTTTTATGAAGGCATGTTAGTTAACAACAAGAGACAAGAAGGGCTCAGATTTTTGGTTCCTGAAATTGAACACAAATGAACAGCCCAAAATGGATTGGGGGTGGTGGTGTTTATTCCCTGCCTTCTGTGTTGTTCAGATTAGCAATCCAGAGGACAAGTCAGTATCCCTCACAGTAAGGCACCTGGAGGCTGCAAACTGCAGGAGAAAGGCTAATACTGATGCCCTCTATGGATAAACAAAGGAAATTCCAGGAAACAGAGGGTCTTTTATGCCTTTTCTTAAATAGCACCTCTGCACTTAACAGCATCCAAAGGGAGACATACTGTACTGAAGGCTTCAGGGCTCTGAACAGCTCGAAGTACCAGAAGGAGAAACCAGAAGCCATATGCCAGCCTAAGTAGAAAGTTCAGAAAAGGGCCCTTGTGTTTTATAAAGTAATTACATCAGAGGTAATGTTTTGCGTAACTTGAACAGTCATGGAAACTAAAGTACCCTTAGGAGAGATGAATTCATATTTCATTGAGAAACATGTGGTTAGCTAGTTTCCTGTGATAGCATTCAGTGGTGCATTATTTATTCTTGTAAAGCCTAAGAGTAACTCTCTAGTTACTAGCTTTTCTAGCTCATGACTACATTATGTTAAGCTCTGAGCCTTAGGAGAAAGGATGGAAAACAGACTTGTTTCAGCTGTGTGCTTAAATCAGTGATGCCACACAGGGCCAGTTCTTTAGTATGTGACCATTCAAACCATTCTCTAAACTGGCCTTTGGCAAGCACTCGCAAAGGGAAGAGGTTGCTATGTACAGTGACAGTTATAGCACTGCTGTCAATGTGGTGCTTCAGTTTTAGTTACACCCATCAAGAATTCAGTGTTCCACATTCAGTCAAGTTGGATGCTAAAATTCAAAGAGTAATATCAACAACTTGGTCAGGAATATGGCTGCAGCAGAGATGAAAATAATATACATCCCGAGGAAATCTCTATATTAAAGTTTATTCCTACAATCCCATGGAAGAAGTGAGAACGCATAAACATGCCCTAAATATTTTCTCCCATACATATTTGAGATTGGAAAGGTGATTTATTAACAGTTTTCCTCCTAGAACTATTTTTATTGTTTCAAATTAAACTATGCTTGCTTTTCATAAAGTTTCATGTTCCTTGGGTAGCTGAGTTAGTCTCTGTGGCTTGTTTCTCAGAACCAAACTGTGGGAATCAGGTACTCCGCTCTAAAGCCTTGAGTTGAGAGGCAAACAAGATAACCATCAAAACATTCTAGCTGAAATAAAATGTTTGGTATTGGGTTTATTTAATGACGTGCTGTTTTCCTGGGCTAAACAGAAAACGTATGCAATAATATTTATGAGTGACTATTTCCATGCCACCTATCTGTAAACATCTATCTGAAAAGAGTTGAGAGCCCAGTGTTTCCTCCTTTCTAGAAAATGTTCAATTTGGGGAATTTCTCTTTTCTTTTCCCTTCAGCTGTGTAAGATTTTAGGTAGGATTTATAAGTGTTTTCTTAAATTACTATTCAGTTTGACTTAATTCACATTTAAAGTAATGGAGTTGTTTTCAAAGACAAAAGGAAAAGAGACTAAATTGTCTGTCACCCCTTGAGACAATGGTTTCTATAGGTCAGTGTGGAGGTCATGAGTAGAGAGTAGGAAAGTACCTGGGAGGTGACATTACTTTCTATTTTTGCCTAAGTGAGGTATTCATCATGATACCACTGTCTTCATCATTTTATGCAACTTAATCTCTTAGCGTTAGTGTTAGAGACTTGAATGTCTTATAAACCTGTGAAAATAATCAGCACACAGGACTTAAGCCCAAAAGAGATTTTGCTGTGACACCATGAGAAAAATTCCCTAGAGTGGCAGGCGAGGGGCGCTAGAGGTAAGGTGTCTGCCTTGCAAGCGTTAGCCAAGGAAGGACCGCGGTTCCATCCCCTGGCGTCCCATATGGTCCCCCCAAGCCAGGGACAATTTCTGAGCGCTTAACCAGGAGTAACCCCTGAGCATCAAATGGGTGTGGCCCGAAAAACCAAAAAAAAAAAAAAAAAAAGAAAGAAAAATTCCCTAGAGAATTATTTCCATTTAAAATATGTATTATGGCTTTATATTTTAAAAGGTTTCTATTATATCAACTGCAAATTCATTGCATTTTCACTGAAGTGATATGTTTAGCTAAAAACCCCCAAAACTACATGTTTTAATCAATGAAATAATTTGAGTAATGTAGCCAATGCAAAAACAGTTAATTAAAAAAATTCAGAAGAAACCTGTATTTGTGTAAGGAAGTGGACTTTATGCTGTCAAAAAATCCCTAAGTACATGCTGTGCTGCTCTCTGAGGGGTGGGATACACATTTAAACACATTTCTTAATATTAAAAAGAAGTTACGTGCATTGAAATATCTTTGAAAAAATCCAGTGAGAGGTTTTGATTAGTTAAATTTAGTTGAGACACCAATCCAGAAAACCATTGAATACAGCATTGATAAATATATCTCTTTTAACTACCATTCATGTGTAAGTGTTAAAATTAAAAAAAAAAATCCACATGAATTGGTACTAGTGTTGTAACTTCTCACCATATTCATCCAGTAAGCTATGGTGATTATTAAATAGCACTTTGATAGAAGATAGTAAGAATATCTGATTCAATGTATTTAGTGGGGGCTTTATTGTCTGTTTTGCCATGCTTAGGGTGCTGAAGTCAAATCTCTGTATAAGGAAGGAAGCTCAATATCACAGCCATTCATGGTTAGACTAGCAAATACAAATACTAATACAGTTTGACAAGTTTTTTCTTTTGAAAGCTATGATTCTTATATCTTGTCATCAGAAATAGTCTCATAAACAACTTCAAAGACACAGTATTAGAAATTATACAAATCTACACCATCACCATTTAAATGATCTCTCATGTTTTTGATGTCTTGAATGCTTCTGACTTAAAGGTTATATGACATACTAGTGCTTGCGTGTTCTCTGGGCTGATTTTATGTCATAATTAATAAATAGAGATGTATTTCAGATTCAAGCCCCATGTCTCAGCCCTTAAGTAGATCATTTTCTTTCTCAGTTACCTAATTTCTTTATAACTAGCTTGGTTCTTTCCAAAACTGACTAAATAAAATTTCCTCATCCTTAAAATGAGACAAAAGTGATTACGTCAAGTGGATGTGCTTATTATTAGAGAGTAAACAGAGAGAACTGGTATTTTCTTTGATTGCCGACCTTGCTTTTTTATATTTGGGGATTAATAATACATCATCCGTTTACACATTTAAGGAGATAGATGTGAAGAAAAGAGAGTATGCGATCCTGATTTTCTTCCCTGAGAAAACAAAACAGGGCCTCTCATGAAGCGGCCCCATTCACCCAGCTAGCTCCCTGGATCCACTTAACATGTATCTTGATTTTCTTATGCTAAAGTAAAAGATAACAAAGTGTTTACTCCAAACTAGCACCCTGTCAGGGGACAATATGTGTAAAGTTTCCTGCTGTAAGGTTAATAAATTTTTAAAAAATATCCAAAGGCAGAGGTAATGAGAGAAAGCCCAGGTGGTGACAGCTGCCATTCTCCAGCGGGCGGTTTCTCTTTAACATCCTACTTGACTCTGGAATTTTCGTGTTTGTTAGCTTCCCAGGTTCTATGCTGGCTTGGTGCTTGTGTGTTCAGTGTTGCTTTCATCATAGCCACTTCATTCCACTTTGAAACCTTGACCCTTTTATATTTCAAATGTTTTCTTTTAGAGCAAATAGGTTAGCCTAATTTGTCTCAATATGGTATTTTATATACATCATGCTATAAACCTGAAATGGGAATTTAAGCCTGTCAATGCAGAACTTTTCTTTGAAATGCTTTTCAATAATATTTATATTTAAATTAATTCATAACTGAGAAATTGGACTTTGTCTGGTAGCTTCTGCTGATGTCTGTGTATTAAATGTGTTGAACTGGGCCAACCTTCAAAAATGTAAATTTTCACGTTTTGATTTTCAAAATAATATGAAACCTGGGTGCAGTGATTTAGTAACAGCATAATTAGGTTGTTATCTACCATTAATAACTAAACCAAAATGGATCAAGTTTTCAGTGCAAACACAGGGGGTTAGAATTTTGAATTCAAAATCCTTTTAGGTGAAAAAGGTTTGGCATTTTCATAGAAATGAAATTAATTTGACTTTTGAGAATTTCATGATAATTTTTTAAAGCCACCTAAGCAAGACACTTAGATCAGAGCACCTCTTTGGTTTGGGGGTCACAGTTGGCTTTATTTCTGGTTCTGTGCTCAGGAACAGGAATTCTGTTGAGCTCGGGGTCCATATAGGATGATGGGGATGGAATGTGAGACAGCCCTGGGCAAGGCAAGTACTCTACTTGCTGCACTATGGCTATGGGCCACCTCTTCTTGATAGTTTACTAATATTTGATATTACTATTCCTTTTTTAAACCTCAGAATGTTAATAAATGTCTGTTTTACTTGAATGCTTGAAATGAAGGCTGTATTCAAATCTTTATTAGTAGGAACATTTTCACTGCAATATTTTTGAAACTTCTATGTTGCAAGATCTTTTGTTTCTTTTTAGTTAAAATGTTAACACCTGAATAACATAATTAAAGCTGTGTAAATGACTTATTTTATTAGAGTGCTACACAACTATTAAAATGATTTGAAAGTATAATGAGAGGTGATCAGCTTACAGTTAGAGAAGCCAACATCATTGTATTTAAAGCCAGTTCCTTGAAAGTTTACATTTGATCTATACTGAAGACCACTTAAAAATTGGGTTCTACAATGAAAGCTGCATTTATCTCAATAGTGAAAGTATCTGTCAGGCAACAGAGGGTGTGGGTGGAGAGAGATGGGGTGCATTGGTGGTAGGAATGTTGCACTGGTGAAAGGGGGTCTTCTTTTGTTACTGAAACCCAACTACAGTCATGTTTGTAATCACAGTGTTTAAATAAAGATATAAAAATATCTGAAAAAAAAATAAAAGAAATTTCTTCCTGAGAGGTAGAGAGGCAGGGAGAGGAGTACTGGGAGGGAAACAGGGGACATTGATAGTGGTATGAAATGTGCACTGATGAAGAAATGGGTTGGCTATGGGTTGGATATTGTATGACCGAAACTAAATCATGAATAACTTTCTTATTGTGTCTAATAGTTTAATAGTTTACTAATTAGACTAGTTTGTATGTCATTTATGATATTCTTTACACTATAACATAGAAAAGAAATTTTCAGAATCTGCACAGCTTTATTTAGTAAAGAATAAATAAAGTAAAAAATAAAAATAAAGTAAAAGAATTTTCATTATTTTGCAATTTGAATTATAGGAAATACCCATTTTTGTGGCATTTAAAAATTGTCCAAGCTAGAAAAGACATAACTCTAAATATTGGGAAATAAATATTTGTTTATTGAAAATTATTAAATTATAATTAAAGCATTGTTATTTTCCTTTGAGCAAATTTTTATCTCATACCTATCAAGATTTTGTGTGCTTGAATAGACATTTCTATTACACATATTAAGAATGAGAGGGTGGTTGATGCACAGTAAAAAATAATATTTTAAACATTCGCTATTAAAGTACTGTAGTGCAATTGATCTCCTTTAGCAATTCTTGACAACCACATTATGTGGTTATTCGTTTTTTTATAAAAAAAATGGCATAATTTATTTTGTAAATTTATGACTTGGGATTACTTTCTACAAAAGAGAATGATTACTGATAAAGAACTGCTAATGTTTATTTTTAACTTTAGAAATGAAAGAATTTTTAAACTCGTTAAAATCTAAAAAATTATTATTGTGGAGTAAAGTAATTTTCCCTGAAATCAACCATGAATTTAGAAGAACAAAAATATAAAGAATAGAAGACTTTTCCTGCATTTAAAAAGTGTAGATGTGGAAGAGATATGTAGAATGTATTGTCCTTTCTCTCTTTCCCTAGACTTTATTTTTCTTAACAGTTTATAGCTCGTATAGCAAAATATTGTGAAAGAGAATCATGCTAATAAGGAAACATGCAAGTTGAAAAAGGAAAACATGAAAAATATTCTTAAATAAATACTTTATTAGATTAATTCACTATAATCTATGCCTTTTAATGTTTAATATCTTAGGAACTATTTCTCACTAGGATATTTCAACAGAGCAACAGTTAAAAATCACATAAAAATGGAATATTTCTTGAGACTAAGGGACAACTGGTAGTGGGACAGGGACATAAGGGTCAGAAGGTGGCCAGTAAAATGCACTATTATGGCTGAAACCCAATTATGAACATGTTTGTAACCATGGTATTTAAATAAAATTATATATGTAAAATATGTATATGTGTATATATATGTATATATAAAGAAGGGGGCCAGTAAAAGGTTGAGAGATGCTGTTCAACAGTATACAGAATAAGTCAATGAAATAATAAGATTCTAAATAATGTGGAGAAGATATCTTTGTTAAACTTTATACAAATTTTTTCCTTTTTCTTTTTTTTTTTTTAAGGCAGGTTTTAAATTTCAGAATGACCTAAGAAATCCTTCATATTTCCATGAATTCTTTTATAGATCTTTGTTTTAGTCTGGAAATCTTCCATTGTATTCTGTGATATAATTTCTTAAAATTTTTATGAGAATGTACAGGCAATCAGAAATTATTAAAAAGTGAAGCTTCAGGTTTCAATAAGGATTAGTGTTGACAGCTACCTGCTCAAAAAAATAAGCAGAGCTAGTAGGATTGAAAGTTGCTGATGGCACCGAGTTGGTTGCACTAGCATGGAATGGGATACCCGTCTTGTCATCTACAGTATATCTATATGTTTTTATAATGATCTAATAACCTGAACCCTGTAACAGTTTATGGTCCTTTGGAGAATTCTTATGGATTTTTAGAGTGACGGAGGTCTGCGAAAGGATCTTGAAAGCTTTCACAAAGTCTGGCTGGGTGACAGAATTAAGCATGACTGTGATTTAGCTGCTAAGGAATCCTATTGATTGGGTGAGTCATTAAACTTTTAAGTTAAAACAAAACCTCAAAAAAAAAAAAAGGTAGCTAGGAAGAGTAGGTGCGGCCCAAAGGATGGTAGAAATTGAAGAGTGCTGAAGGGTCTGAGATAAGAAACCAAATGTTGCTGAAATTCTACTTAGAAATCGGATCTTTATTTATGGTTCTGAACGTTACAATGTGCAATTAGAAATCTGCCTGTCTGTTTCCTTCATAGAACACAATAGAGTTGGCTCTTGCTTTTTCATCGTTCCTGGCTATTTTTAGTCAGTGATAAATAAAGTACTTGCATTTTGAGTCTGGCACCAGTGATATAGAAAACCAGAAATCACAGGCAATAACCATCACAAGTAACTTCATATCATTACACACACACACACACACACTAGCTTTAGCATGCATTGTAATACTGCTAATTTCTGTGAGGTTTTTAAAATACACTTCCACATGAGTTCTCAAAACCCATAGATTGTGGCATGTAAAGTAAATTGTTTGTCACCTGCTGACGACCTGCCATATTTATTGTCAGGAGAAATGGACATTAGTTGGAAAAGCAGTTGTTAAAGGCCAAACAATTTTTAAAGATGGCAAAGATGCGAGAGGGTTTTCCTTTTTCTAACAATGAGCCACCCCTTCAGACATCAAAAGACAAGATAATAAGACACTTCAAGCACATTTCAAGATTATATTCAACATCTAAAGGCTCATCTCTTGTCAGTTTGCATTTACTCTCTCAGGGATGTGATGCTTCTATCATCTTTCTGTCAAGGGGAGTCTGGCAGAAGAGGCGAGGGCTCTTATTTCACACACTTAGGGTTTTTTTTATCGAATAGCCCCCACTCGTCCTGATTCAGCCAAAATGGGGGGATAATTTGAAGAAGGTCATGCACAAGCACAAAAATCTCATATTGATTTGTGTGATTAGAAGGCATTAAAATAGCACATTTATGTTAGCTGCTGAGATGTTTTGTCAGTTTATTTGGTAATACACTTTTACAGTCCAGAAAAATGACTTAAAATTTAAAAATGGATGGCTAAAAAATGAATTTGTTTTCTTTAATGTGACCATATTTGAACATTTAACAAGTGAACATGAAAATAATTAAAGGCTTTTAACTGAACAGTATCTCAAATTAGCTGATATAATGAAATTTTGCATAAAAGCAAAATAGCACAAATGGATCTATCAGAGGAAATAAATATATATGGAATTATTTTTTAAATACTTAAAACATTGATTCAATATATTTACCCTGTAGAGGAGAGGAGATAACATTTTCAATATAAATGTAATTATCAAGGTATTTTATAATAGTTATCAAACTTTTAACATGTTATACTCTTGGAAATCACAGTGCCATTTTATGTGTCATTTTATGCCCTTTTCCAGAGAGGGGACTAAAAATAAAAATCATTTTAAAATTATTATTATTATTATTTTCTGTCAAAACTCATCATATTTCCTCCTTTGCTCTCTGGCAGTCACAGATCCACACTGAATTGAAAAAAAAAAGATTTTTTTTTCCTTTTTGGTAGACAGAGGGCACATCTAACAGAACTTAGAAGAACCAGTCTTTTCTCTCAAAATAAAACAATTGATGAAAATAAAACCATGATATCCTGGGATCATTTCTATATTGAATCTTTGAAATTACTTTTTGTGGGAATTTTTTATCAACTCTCTGGGTCTCCATTTCTTATATTTCTTTTCTTTACTGTGAACTGTTTTGAAATAGAATTTCTTGTTTCTGTTCTATTTTCATGCACTAAAACCAAAAATGATATACACACAGATGTGTACATGCTGTTACAGTATGATATAATAGGCATAGCACCTCTGATTTTGTTCTATTGTGTAGACCTTTTCTATACTAAATACTTTGCACATGCAAACAAAACTCAGCAGCAAATTCATCTACTCAACAAATATTTGTGATCACCTGCTTTGTGATAGACCTGGATTCTGATCTAGGTCTATTATTAATAAATAATATAATAAATAATATATACCTGATAAAATGCAGAAGGTATCGTTATTCAGCTGCTAGGAGTTCACAGACACAATTGCATATTAATATTTTGATGCTTCATTGCTTGTGAATCTTGAAGAAACCTAAAATTTCAAAATAATTCATCTTAGTTGGTGCTCATGAGAAGCCTAAGTAGTTAGAAAGAAAAATTGATTTTATAAGAAAAACTGATTTATACTCAAAAATGAGAAAAATAATCCTTGTTGTGATTTAGGCTATATTAGCTTTTTATCATAGCTTTTTATCATATCCAAAGAGTGAACAAGCAAGACTCTTAAACAAGCAAGATTCTTAAATGGTGCTTTATTTTTTTATTGTTGTTGTTGTTGCTACTGTTATTTGTTTTCAGTCACTCCCAGCATGTTCGGGGGTTAGTCCTGACTCTGTGCTCAAAAATTATTCTGATCAAGATAAGGGAACATATAGGTTTCTGGGGATCAAACCCGGGTCAGCTGCATGCAAGACTAGTATCTACATTCTGTACTGTATATCCAGCCCTTAAACTGTGTTCTTTAACTTTTTAAAACTTTAAAATATTTTTAACTTAAACATGTTTTAAAATAAAGTAATTTATAATTTATTGTCTTAAATGTTAGATTCTATATACCTATACATCTGTAGTCCCATACAAATTCTCAGGTGAGGGGCTAGAATAGCACAGCTTTCAGGGTATTTGCTTGCATACAACCAAACCAGGTTTGATTCTGACATCCCATATAGTCCGCACAAGTCTGCCAAGAGTAATTTCTGAGTACAGAGCCAGTAGTAAACAGTGAGCACTGCTGGGTGTGGCCCAAAAACCAAAAAAAAAATTTTTTTATGTGAATAGGGATCTAAATAGAAAAAGTTTAAGAAACCCCTGACTAGACAGAATATTTCCAATGCTGGTCTGCCTGTCTCCTCCCAAGACTTGTTTGATTATCATATAATGTAATTAGCAGATCAAGGCTTTGGAACAAAGCTGTTTGGATTTGGCTCTGGATCTTACCACTTATTACTGGTTTGACCTGGTGTGTAGCATGTATGCGCTTAAGATAGGCTCTCATCTCTAAATTTAGGAGTTGGTACTTTATAAGGTGGTCTAGAGAATGCTATAATATTATACATGTAGAATTGTGTTAAGTACAGTACAATATAATCGGCTCTCAATAAATAAATACCACCTATAACACTTTATTTAGAGTCAAATTGAATTTACAACTTTTAGGAGGGATTTGATTATTTTTTTAACAACTTAAACCTACAGAAACATTTCAGGAGTTAAAATTTGACCCTGCTTCTCCCTAAAGAAACAGCAGCCCCTTGATACAGGAATGAATGAAAAGTCTGGAGATGGAAACCCTTCCTCTTTTGTGTGTGATTTGTCCCAAAGTCCATTCAGGAAAAAGACACAGATGGATGAGAAACAGGTTCTGAAGGACATAAAAATTCACTCCCTTCATCTGAGAAAACAAGAATGGAAGGGGAGGGCATGTGCCTTCAACATTTAAAATATTGGAATGTGTGATTCTCTTAAGTCATGGAGATTTAAAAATAACTCTGGCATAGAGTGGTGCTATGAAACCAGATGTCTGTGGGCGAGAGCAAATGCTTCTCACTTGTGCTTTGGTCACATCCTTGTGCATCCTGCCTTGAGATGGTGTTTCTCCAAGGTGATCTCACTGTCTCAAGGGGGATTTGCCAGCTAAACTCCTCTCTCTTTCTCTCTCTTGACCACATCTTAGCCAACGTTCGGAACATAGCTTTGACTCCAATTACAGTATCAAAGGTCTTTCGGAAAATGATTTTATGAATACCTCAATGCAAACTACATACACTAGATGTCTCAGGGGGATTATCCATTGCAGTTGTGTTAAGATAGAAATAGCAGTAGGACTATCACTCAAAATGCACTGCTCTGACCTTTGATTTGGGAGATGAGTCCTCAAAATTACTCACAATAAAAATAATTATACAAAATGAACTCCCCCTTCCTTAAGACAAGAGTTTGAATACCAATCTGATGGGGTGTGAATAATTATGATCAGAAAGGCAAGAGGAGTTTTAGTAAATAAGAGTTTCTTCCCCATTGCCCTCTCAGGAAGGAGTGACTTTTATTGAGACCCTCCTGGGAGTTGGGTCAGTTACATTTTTTTATTTTTCTGCAAAAATATTGTCATAAGTCATGTTAGACATGAAAGAAATATCTCTTCTGAAAGAAGACTATTCTAGTAGGTCTATTCTATGTCAATGAAGGGAATTCTTTGCTTCCAAAGTGAAGGAGTTTTCACAGAGGGTTTGTAAGGTATTAGATATTAGAGCATAACTACAATCAGCAATTTGATTATGTGCCTTCATTCCTTTGGGAATTTTTATGGCAGTGTTTGATTAGGATTTCTTTATCCCTGATGACTTCCCTTATCCTTATGACTACCTTCCTTCATTCCTTCTTCCTTCTTTCCTTCCTCCCTTCCTTCTTTACTTCCTTCCTTCTTCCCTTCCTTTCTTCTTTCCTTCTTTTCTTCCTTTCTTCTTTCCTTATTTTCTTCCTTCCTTCTTCCTTTTTTTCTTCTCTTCTTTTCTTCCTTCTTTCCTTCTTTTCTTCTTTCCTTCTTCCCTTACTTCTTTTCTTTTTCCTTCTTTTCTTTCTTTCTTCTTCCCTTACTTCTTTTCTTCTTTCCTTCCTTCTTTCCTTCCTTTCACCCTCCCTTCCTCTCTCCTTCCCTTTCTTCCCTCCCTCCCTCTGTTTTTTACTTTTTAGGTCTTCCAGGAGGCAAGGGGAATCCTCCTGGTAATTCTTAGCCAAACTGGCCATCAGTTCAAAGGACCCCAGAGTGGGGTGTTGTTTAAATTCTGATGCTGAAAATTAGCCAGACCACCCTGGGTTTTTTGAGGGTCCACCAGGGTTATACTCAGTGGCACTAAGAGGCCTCTAAGGATGCAGGTGATGATACTTGGAGGTCCTTATGATGCTGGGATTGATACAATCACATAGGACTCCTTAAATACCACCAGGAGTGATCCTTGACTACTTTGACTACTTTGAAATTTTAATCTTTGAAATTTTAAGTCATTCTCTAAGATAAAACCAATGTACTTGTCTCTGTTACTATTAGTAGAAAAGACAAATTCTCCTTGATGCCAGGAACAATGACCATGTTACCCACTAGTATGACACAAGCATGTAATTTGTCTCTAAGTGTTCACTATCTCAATGTAGAAAGGTTTGTTTCTTAGATGTCTCTGCTTTTATGTCTCTGGTTAATGTCATGATGGAAGGGCTAATACTGGGACTCTATAAGAGAGTATATATTATGGCGTGAGATAAGAATCTGTCTCTGTCTCATGCTGGGGTATGGGTACAGTTACTGAACTCTCACTGAGCCCTGTGTAGCTTTACCAAATTGTTTCTCTCTCCAGGAAAGAAACTGGGAGTAAACCACCAAGAAAGCACGCTAAGCAAGTAGTTCACTCTACACATGGATGTTTGTTCCAACAAAATGACAATATCTTCATGTTACTCTTTTTTTTTGAAAAATACCTTTGTTCTTGGTCTTTTGATCTTTGAGAGATACAATATTTTCTAACCAGTAGCAAACTTAGAGAAAAATCTATGTAATCTAAATAGCAGGACATTTTTAAGTAATATCATTTCATTTTAATTAACCTAAATGGGACCAATGCAAATAAGTGTTTACAAATATTGATATATCCTCTACATTGTTTATAATAAACTTGTTAAGAAGTTGGTTTGTTTAAAACCACTTATTAAATATGTCCTAGTCTGTTACTTGCCTACTTTTGTGGTCAGAATATTTTGGCTAAACTTCTTGATTCCCACTTTATATTTTGTTAGATATTGCCTTCTAGTGCCCTCCAACCATTCTCTAATTTTTCTGTTGCAGCATTTCCAGGGTTCGCCTAATATAATGGCTTGTGCATTTGTCTGCCTCCCTTGCTGGGTAGAAAACTCCTAGAGGACAGATAATAGATTTTGCATAAATTAAGTGCCAGATAAATGTTTTTTGAATTGAACTGCATCTGAATTGGATGTTTCTGGACATCATCCATACTTGGTAAATACTTACTGAATATTAAGTAGAAATATACTTTACCCACAAGAGCCTTTCAACTAAAACTAGAAAGTGTAGATGCAGGTGTGAATATGTGCCAACCAAAATGAGTAACAAAATGAGTAAAAAAAAGGAATATTTTTACAGATTTAATCAATATCTATTTAGCATTTGTGCACTAGATGTTGCACATTGGTATAAATTCAATGCTAAATTAGACGTTCCAGATGGTAGGAAACTCAAATATTAAATAATAATTGTCTACAAATTTCATGTTTCCATTGTGAAAAATATTCTGCAAGAGAAGTACAAGATGTAAGAATGAATAATAGGAGGAAGAGGGGCTTGACTTAGTTTGAAGGCTCGAGTGTTGTAATTGGACATTGAGTGTAAAATATATGGATATTACTTTAGCAAATGACTCTTGTCCAATTGAATAGCATCCTATCTGACAAGATTTGGTGTCTATCAAATAAGCTGCTCCATCTTTCCCTGAACAAAAGGATTATATGCTTCCTAAAGTAGACAGTCAGATGCTCTCACTTGACTAGAGATATCTTGAACTAAGTAGTCCAAAGTAGGACAAAAACAAAGAAAACATTTACAGATGTATATGTAAAACATATACAGATATGCTTATACAGCGCTCCTTTTCTCCACCTGCGTTTCTGAAAGAGAGTTGACTATTTACTTGAGCCTTTGAAACTGAGCTAACCTAAATTCCCACAACAAATTGTTTTCTCTATGATGAGAAATAAGCTTCATTAGGTTCATGTGACTTGCAAGTGAATACATTTTCTACTAACATGTTTATAATATTCAAAGCTGTGCTTATTAATACAGTTTTCTGTACAGATATTTTGTTTAGAGAAGAGGAAGCGCTCCAGTTTAGGGAAACACTATGGTCCATGGAGCAGAGCATGTGTTGGGCTACAAATTTCTGTGATGCCAAGTAAACTTTATGATAAAATAAGGTTCAGGGCAGAACAGAATATTAGCTGAATAAACTGAAATCTCCTATTTGAATTTAGAAATCTGGGGAAGCCCGAACGAACCATATAGGCTACAAGTTTGCAGCTGCTTCCCCTTCCTAGATTGTAGACCATTCCCATGTGCCAGCTACTACAGAATCAATTAACCAGATTTTTTGGTAGAAACTTTTTTTTCATCACAGAAAGTCAATTGCAGGTAAGCACTTTGAATTTGTTATGTATAAATTAGATGCCTTTAAAATAATCTGTGGTTGTGTATTCAAAAATAGTTTGCTGTTTTTAGCTTTTTCAGTGACCCTCACACTCAGTTGTCATGACCCATTGGTTAAGAAGTAAATTTAAAATACCACAGAGGTTTAAAGTAAATGTAGTTAAGTTACAATTAAACGGTGGCTTATATTGTCTACAACCCACGTTAAAACTTCATAGTTAAAAACGAGATATTTATTTTGGTCACAAATCTTCCGTTTTGACAGAGATTACAGAAGATCGTACATTTCTCTCTCACTTGGTGTCCACTCGGGCGAGTTCAAAGACTGGAGGCTGGAATCATTTGAAGCTTTGTTTATAAGTCTGGTGATTGACGCTAACTTCCCTCAGATCTGATCTGGGACTGATAATTGAAATTTTTATGTATATCTTCTTCACCATGTGACTTGGGCTTACTCACAATAAATTTGGTGACTGAAATTCTAAGGCAAGCCATGAGGATAAGAAAGGAGAGAGGCAGAGAAAGAAAACAAAAAGCAAGGTAGAAACTGCCTTTCATAAATCAGATTTTTCTAATCTATTCTGGGATGTCAACAGCTTCATAGTCACTACTTTTAATTATTTAAATTGAGTCATATTCAGAATGAGGGAAATGTTTTATCTGCTTTTCTGTTAAGAAGAGTCTGAAATGTGTGGACAAATTATGAAAACATAATATGAGTTCTATATAGCTATTCTTTTTCTCTGATCAAAATCTATAAATACATTAGGAAGCATTGTCTCTTTAGTGAATAGATATTCATAATATGTCAAAAAATTGTGTTTGGAGCAGAGTTAAATGGTAAATAACTTTTATACTATTAATGACCATTGTTCCATATCTCCTAGATATTTGTTTCATTGTAGTGAAAGTTACCTTTCTTTTATCACTTTCATTTTTCTCATAAAGATTAAACATTTACTTTAGATTTTTGGAAACTTGGTCTCTATAAACTTACAAAAAAAAGGAAGGTTCATCTTAAGATGTCAGGAGCAGATGAAAGATAGAATCAGGAAATCTATGTCTACTCTATGACAGACCATTGGTTATAGAAATGAAAATAGATTTCCCAAACCTAACATATTAAGTTCAATACATTTCTCTTTGGTAATAACAGACAGAAATTTCAGTTATAATAAACCATTTCTGTGCCTTTATGTCTACAACTAGACATTCCAAAGAAGGATGAGGTAGTGAAATATTGGTATGTTGAAAATCATTTCACATAATCATTGTCATTTGTAAGAAAATCATTTGTACCATATTTTATTTAAAAATGCTCTAAAACAAAACAAATTCTACATTTGGCAAATATTTTGCTTAAATTTTTTCCTGGTTATATCAAGTATATTTTAAATATTTAAGTTACTATTAAAAAGCTAATTCCTGGGGCCGGAGAGATAGAACAACAGTAGGGCGTTTGCCTTGCCTGCAGCTGATTATGGTTTTGCTGAGGGATAGGGGAGCAAACACTTTCAAGTTCAGAATTAGTTGTAGTTATTTGAAGTATGAATTTAGAAAATCTAAATGTATTTCACTATTATATATTGTTCAAAGTGACAAGGTCTAACGATTCTTATAAGCTGAAAAATAAATTGCAATTATAAATTATAAAAAATTGTGACCCAGAATTCTGATTTCTTTTGTTTGTTTGTTTGTATTTTGTTTTGTATTGTTTTGTTTTGTTTTGTTTTGGGCCACACCAGGCATTGCTCAGGGGTTACTCCTGGCTGTCTGTTCAGAAATAGCTCCTGGCAGGCATGGGGAACCATATGGGACACCGGGATTTGAACCAACCACCTTTGGTCCTGGATCAGCTGCTTGCAAGGCAAGCGCCTATCTCTCTGGGCCCAGAATTCTGATTTCTTTAAACTGATGTTTTCAATCTATCTTTCTGCTGGGAATGAGAAGTCAGGATGGAAATTTTAATATGTGCTTGTCTTCACTGGCAGTACTACTGGTGAATGAGTTTCCATGGAAAGAAATACTGTGGGAAAAGGTACTGTGAGAATTGGATCTATATGAGTGAGGGAAGGGGTTTATAGGAAGGGGTACTGCTGGAAGGAGTGCTGTGGGAAGGGGTGTCCTGGGGGGAAATTTTATCTTGGTGAAGTAAACTTTCCTGTATGCTATGTCAAAAGTCACAATAAGCAATGTTATATGCTATATAGAAGCAATGTTATATGTTCTACAGAAGACAGGTAATATAGAGCTTTTGGTTATGGCCATTAGTTTTCTCCACTAATTGAAGTCTTATGGTGACTTCCTTAATGATCTAAAAATAAATTTCAAACTCTCATAATGTGGTTTTCTGCTCCAGATAATGTGCATTCTGCTAAGCTGCATGCAATCTACAATCGTGTTGTAATACAATGTGTTTGCAATTTGCATTTTCCTTGAATTAGAGTGTTTGCATGGAAACTATATATGATAAACAAGCAAACTGTGTAAACACGTCTGTTTGAAGCAATAGATTAAATTATTATAAATTATTATAAAGCATTTTATAGTATATGTATGTCCTCTACTATAAGGAACTAAGCATACTTAGTTTCCAATTTTTAATTTGAACATTTTTTGACACAAAATTTGGTTTATATCCTTAGTCACTTCCATAGTGCAATTTTATTTTACTTCGTTGCTGCTATAGTAATGGTGATGTACATTTTCTGCAAATACACACCATGTTTGAGACTATTTACTTTCTGATCCCTTCATTAAACTCGACTGTTTTGGGGTGTGTCATGTCAGTCTGTGCTGAAGGTTTACCCCAGCTCTGCACTCAGGGTACCAGGACTGGAGCATGGGTGGGCTGTATACAAGGAAAGCACCTTACCAGCTGAACTTAATCTTTTACCCGAATATTTCTTTTTTGTTTTGTTTTACTTATTTGGAGCCAACTTGGAGATAACTTGGGTGGGACTCAGGGACTCTGGGACTCAGGAACATCCGTGCAGTGCCACAGATGATACCGAGGTTGACCCCATGGAAGGCTAGCACAATAACCACTGTAATAGCTGTCTAATCCCTGATCTTGACTATGATTATTATTATTATTATTAATTTTGGTCTTAGATAACTTGATAGATAAGAAATGGTATATAGTGCATGATGTTTATTATTTATCTGTGCCCCAATAATCTTTTTTGTAATTTTTGGCTATTAAGGTTTTATTACTTGGCTGTTCTTAACATCTACTGAGGAATTCGTCTCTCTTGCTTTTTTTTAATCACACTTGGCAGCTTATTCTGGCTCTGTGCTCAGGGATTGATTACTCCTGGTATTGTTCAGGGGAACATGTGGGGTACTGGAGATTGAACCTGGGTTAGTTGTGTGCAAGGCAAGTGCTCTATGCATTGTACAATATCTCTGGCCTCTCATATTTCCTCTTATTGTTTAATGTTAGCTCTTCTGTATAATCGCCTATAACTTTTATTCTAGAATTAGTTTCAGGAAATCTCTATTACTCACATTTCTACTTACTTATATGATATCTGTTATTCACATTTGTCCTTAAAGACTATAACAATAAACGGCTTCTAATATAATGGATAATTGGAGGACATTTAGCAAATTGGCACTTGCTAAAGACTTCTTCTATAGTATATATGATGTCTATGTACTCGAAAGTTCAAGAAAACATAGATTCCTTTTGTTGATGACTTTTTCTCTTTTCCTTTTCTCCTCTATTTTAATACTTTTCACTTTATTTCCAACCCTGCAATTTTCAATCACTGGTCATTATAAAATATTTGAAAGTCACAATTCTAACCCCTCTAGTTGAGTTTTGTCTGGGCACTAAATCATATAGAGGCTTCTGTCCATCATAGAAGCCAGCACTGTTCCTTTCTTCAGACCTCAGAAAGAGAATTCATGGTGATGCTCTTACTAAGATCTAGAGATCTACAGATCTTCCAACATGCTACTCATACTTCTGACCACTGGCCTAGGTCAGTGGTACCACATATGTCCTCAAATATTTTATCATATAACTTTATAGATTAAAAAATAAATTTATTAACCCAACATTTAAATGTGTGCAATGATTTATTCATTGAGAATACATCAACAAATGGCAATATATGTATTTTCTTGATTTTATAAGTAACAAATTTCTACAAAAATTTGTCCTCTTTTAGAAAGATAAAATATTCAAAGCAAGAATAGAAGAAAATGTTAAGTAGGGCCGGAGAGATAGCATGGAGGTAAGGAGCTTGCCTTTCATGCAGAAGGTCTTTGGTTCAAATCCCGGCATCCCATATGGTCCCCTGTGCCTGCCAGTGGTGATTTCTGAGTGTAGAACCAGGAGTAACCACTGAGCGCTGTCGGGTGTGACCCAAAACCAAAATCAAACAAAAAAAAATGTTAAGTATACATTTCCTAATTTTACTGTTGATTATTACTTTCTATATTAAGTTAGGACAAGACAATATATATAGGGTATATATAATCAGGAGACTAGGAGAGTAGGAAAATTTTTTTTTATAGAAAGGTATCATTCTAAAGTTTGCTTCCAAAATTTTTTGCCTCATCACCAATAAATATGTCTTCTGAAAATTAACATATTCTTTTTTTTTAATGCATAATTTTTTTATTTAAACACCTTGATTACATACATGATTGTGTTTGGGTTTCAGTCATAAAAGGAACACCACCCATCACCAGTGCAACATTCCCATCACCCAAGTCCCAAATCTCCCTCCTCCCCACCCAACCCCCGCCTGTACCCTAAACAGGCTCTACATTTCCCTCATACATTCTCAATATTAGGACAGTTCAAAATGTAGTTATTTCTCTAACTAAACTCATCACTCTTTGTGGTGAGCTTCCTGAGGTGAGCTGGAACTTCCAGCTCTTTTCTCTTTTGTGTCTGAAAATTATTATTACAAGGGTGTCTTTCATTTTTCTTAAAACCCATAGATGAGTGAGACCATTCTGCGTTTTTCTCTCTCTCTCTGACTTATTTCACTCAGCATAATAGATTCCATGTACATCCATGTATAGGAAAATTTCATGACTTCATCTCTCCTGACAGCTGCATAATATTCCATTGTGTATATGTACCACAGTTTCTTTAGCCATTCGTCTGTTGAAGGGCATCTTGGTTGTTTCCAGAGTCTTGCTATGGTAAATAGAGCTGCAATGAATATAGGTGTAAGGAAGGGGTTTTTGTATTGTATTTTTGTGTTCCTAGGGTATATTCCTAGGAGTGGTATAGCTGGATCCTATGGGAGCTCGATTTCCAGTTTTTGGAGGAATCTCCATATCGCTTTCCATAAAGGTTGAACTAGACAGCATTCCCACCAGCAGTGGATAAGAGTTCCTTTCTCTCCACATCCCCGCCAACACTGTTTATTCTCATTCTTTGTGATGTGTGCCATTCTCTGGGGTGTGAGGTGGTATCTCATCGTTGTTTTGATTTGCATCTCCCTGATGATTAGTGATGTGGAACATTTTTTCATGTGTCTTTTGGCCATGCGTATTTCTTCTTTGTCAAAGTGTCTGTTCATTTCTTCTCCCCATTTTTTGATGGGGTTAGATGTTTTTTTCTTGTAAAGTTCTGTCAGTGCCTTGTATATTTTGGAGATTAGCCCATTATCTGATGGGTATTGGGTGAATAGTTTCTCCCACTCAGTGGGTGGCTCTTGTATCCTGGGCACTATTTCCTTTGAGGTGCAGAAGCTTCTCAGCTTAATATATTCCCATCTGTTAATCTCTGCTTTCACTTGCTTGGAGAGTGCAGTTTCCTCCTTGAAGATGCCTGTAATGTCCTGTAGTGTTTTGCCTATGTGCTGTTCTATATATCTTATGGTTTTGGGTCTGATATCGAGGTCTTTAATCCATTTGGATTTTACCTTTGTACATGATGTTAGCTGGGGGTCTAAGTTTAATTTTTTGCAAGTGGCTATCCAATTGTGCCAACACCACTTGTTGAAGAGGCTTTCCCTGCTCCATTTAGGATTTCCTGCTCCTTCATCAAAAATTAGATGGTTGTATCTCTGGGGAACATTTTCTGAGTATTCAAGCCTATTCCACTGATCTGAGGACCTATCCTTATTCCAATACCATGCTGTTTTGATAAGTATTGCTTTGTAGTACAGTTTAAAGTTGGGGAAAGTAATTCCTCCCATATTCTTTTTCCCAATGATTGCTTTAGCTATTCGAGGGTGTTTATTGTTCCAAATGAATTTCAAAAGTGTCTGATCCACTTCTTTGAAGAATGTCATGGGTATCTTTAGAGGGATGGCATTAAATCTGTATAATGCCTTGGGGAGTATTGACATTTTGATGATGTTAATCCTGCCAATCCATGAGCAGGGTATGTGTTTCCATTTCCGTGTGTCCTCTCTTATTTCTTGGAGCAGAGTTTTATAGTTTTCTTTGTATAGGTCCTTCACATATTTAGTCAAGTTGATTCCAAGATATTTGAGTTTGTGTGGTACTATTGTGAATGGGGTTGTTTTCTTAATGTCCATTTCATCCTTATTACTATTGGTATATAGAAAGGCCATTGATTTTTGTGTGTTAATTTTGTAGCCTGCCACCTTGCTATATGAGTCTATTGTTTCTAGAAGCTTTTTGATAGAGTCTTTAGGGTTTTCTAAGTAGAGTATCATGTCATCTGCAAACAGTGAGAGCTTGACTTCTTCCTTTCCTATCTGGATTCCCTTGATATCCTTTTCTTGCCTAATCGCTATAGCAAGTACTTCCAGTGCTATGTTGAATAGGAGTGGTGAGAGAGGACAGCCCTGTCTTGTGCCAGAATTTAGAGGGAAGGCTTTCAGTTTTTCTCCATTGAGGATAATATTTGCCACTGGCTTGTGGTAGATGGCCTTCACTATATTGAGAAAGGTTCCCTCCATTCCCATCTTGCTGAGAGTTTTGATCAAGAATGGGTGTTGGACCTTATCAAATGCTTTCTCTGCATCTATTGATATGATCATGTGGTTTTTATTTTTCTTGTTATTGATGTTGTGTATTATGTTGATAGATTTACGGATGTTAAACCAGCCTTGCATTCCTGGGGTGAAACCTACTTGATCGTAGTGGATGATCTTCTTAACGAGGCATTGAATCCTATTTGCCAGGATTTTGTTGAGGATCTTTGCATCTGCATTCATCAGTGATATTGGTCTGTAATTTTCTTTTTTGGTAGCATCTCTGTCTGGTTTAGGTATCAAGGTGATGTTGGCTTCATAAAAGCTATTTGGAAGTGTTTCTGTTTGTTCAATTTCATGAAAGAGTCTTGCCAAGATTGGCAGTAGTTCCTCTTGGAAAGTTTGATAGAATTCATTAGTGAATCCATCTGGACCTGGGCTTTTGTTTTTCGGCAGACATTTGATTACTGTTTTAATTTCATCAATGGTGATGGGGGTGTTTAGATATGCTACATGCTCTTCCTTCAACCGTGGAAGATTATAAGAGTCCAAGAATTTATCCATTTCTTCCAGGTTCTCATTTTTAGTGGCGTAGAGTTTTTCAAAGTAGTTTCTGATTACCCTTTGAATCTCTGTCATATCAGTAGTGATCTCTCCTTTTTCATTCCTGATACGAGTTATCAAGTTTCTCTCTCTCTCTTTCTTTGTTAGGTTTGCCAGTGGTCTATCAATCTTGTTTATTTTTCAAAGAACCAACTTCTGCTTTCGTTGATCTTTCGGATTGTTTTTTGAGTTTCCACTTCGTTGATTTCTGCTCTCAGCTTTGTTATTTCCTTCTGTCTTCCTATTCTTGGGTCCTTTTGTTGAGCATTTTCTAGTTCTATTAGCTGTGCCATTAAGCTACTCAGGTAAGCTCCTTCTTCCTTCCTGATGTGTGCTTGCAAAGCTATAAATTTTCCTCTCAGTACTGCTTTTGCTGTGTCCCATAAGTTCTGAGAGTTTGTGTCTTTATTGTCATTTGTTTCCAGGAACCTTTTTATTTCCTCCTTGATTTAATCTTGGACCCACTGGTTATTGAGCATGAGGCTGTTTAACTTCCAGGTGTTAAAGTGTTTCTTCTGAGTCCCTTTGGAGTTCACAAATAATTTCAGAGCCTTGTGGTCAGCGAAGGTAGTCTGCAAAATTTCTATCCTCTTGATCTTATGGAGGTATGTTTTATGTGCCAGCATGTAGTCTATCCTGGAGAATGTCCCATGTACATTGGAGAAGAATGTGTATCCAGGTTTCTGGGGATGGAGTGTCCTATATATATCCACTAGGCCTCTTTCTTCCATTTCTCTCCTCAGGTCTAGTATATTCTTGTTGGGTTTCAGTCTGGTTGACCTGTCCAGTGTTGACAAAGCCGTGTTAAGGTCCCCCACAATTATTGTGTTGTTGTTGATATTATTTTTCAGATTTGTCAACAGTTGTATTAAATATTTTGCTGGCCCCTCATTCGGTGCATATATGTTTAGGAGAGTGAATTCTTCCTGCTCTACGTACCCCTTGATTAATATAAAATGTCCGTCTTTGTCCCTTACAACCTTCCTGAGTATAAAGTTTGCATTATCTGATATTAGTATGGCCACTCCAGCTTTTTTATGGGTGTTGTTTGCTTGGATAACTTTTCTCCAGCCTTTTATTTTGAGTCTATGTTTGTTCTGACTATTCAGGTGCGTTTCTTGTAGGCAGCAGAAGGTTGGATTGAGTTTTTTGATCCATTTAGCCACTCTGTGTCTCTTAACTGGTGCATTTAGTCCATTGACCTTGAGAGAAAGAATTGTCCTGGGATTTAACGCCATCTTTATTTCAAAATTTGGTGTGTCTTTTGGGTAGTCTTGTCTTAGATTAGGTCTTTCAGTTTTTCTCTTAAGACTGGTTTTGTGTCTGTGAAGTTTCTGAGCTGTTTTTTGTCTGTGAAACCATGTATTCTTCCATCAAACCGGAAAGTGAGTTTTGCTGGGTATAGTATTCTGGGTGAAGCATTCATTTCATTCAGTCTTGTCACAATATCCCACCACTGCTTTCTGGCATTGAGCGTTTCTGGTGACAGGTCTGCTGTAAATCTCAGGGAAGCTTGCTTGAACATGATTTCCCCTTTTGATCTTGCTGTTTTCAGAATTCTGTCTCTATCTGTGGGATTTGTCATTGTGACTAGGATGTGTCTTGGGGTGGTTTTTCTGGGGTCTCTTTTGGTTGGTACTCTTCGGGCATGCAGGATTTGATCACATATATTCTTTAGCTCTGGGAGTTTCTCTTTAATGATGTTCTTGACCATTGATTCTTCCTGGAAATTTTCTTCCTGGGTCTCTGGGACTCCAATGATTCTTAAGTTGTTTCTGTTGATCTTATCATAGACTTCTATTTTCGTCTGTTCCCATTCTTTGACTAATTTTTCCATTGTCTGCTCATTTGCTTTAAGTTTTTTGTCCAATCTCTCCTGCTGTATGGAATTGTTATGTATCTCATCTTCCACAGCACCAAGTCTATTCTCAGCTTCTGATACCCTGTCCCAGAGCTTATCCATTTTGTCATTCACTTCGTTTACTGAGTTTTTCAGGCCTGTTAGTTGACATATTATTTCAGTTTGGAGTTTTGTCATTTCTGCATTCATATTTTCTTGGTTCTTATTAGTGTTCTGTTCAACTCGATCCATGGTTTCTTGGAGTCTGTTGAGCACCTTCCATATTGCTAGTCTAAAGTCCTTATCTGAGAGGTTGATTAGTTGTTCAGTCATTATCTGGTCCTCAGAATTGTCATCTTCATTCTCTATGTCTGATGCTGGCCTGCGTTGTTTCCCCATTGTCACACTTGTATTGTGGGTTTTTCTACGTGTTGTATTGGTATTCATTGTCTATATGATGTAGGCAGCACACTCCTCTGGCTCCTCCCTTTCTGGATGGGCTGACTTGCCTCTAAGGGAGGGGAGTCCTCCGTGGATGAAGCCTCACACTGGGTCAAATCTTAGGCCCGAGCATGCAACAGAGAAGACAGTCCAGAGAGAAATGTTTGCTTCTGTGATATAGCGCCGTTCTTAGTGTGATTTTTCCTTCTTGTTGCAATGGAGTTCTTTCCTTAGAAAGAGTGCACGGCCGCGTAGCGAAGCGGAGCGGCCGTGCTCCTCTGAGCCTCTTTTTGCCCCACTCGCAAGAGTTTCACGCAAGAGGACAGTAGACAGACATAGACAGGTCACACTCACAGTCTTTCACAGCTGAGCCCCACTGGGCCGGTGTACTTTCGCGGATTTTCCCCGCCTGGTGTCACACACAGGGAGCCAGCTTTTGCCGAGAGTAGGAAAATTTAGGCCAACCCTGGGTTGGCCACATGCAAAGCAAATATCTTACCTGCTGTTCAGCCTCAGCCTATATATATTTTTTTCTCTTTTTAGTACTAATAGGTTTGAAGTTGCCACAATTGTGTTTATTGGTATTTATCTAAAGCATTGATATCTAGCCTGAGTAGTTATTTGGAAAGGAATAAATTTTGTTTTATAGATTATTAGTACAATATATAATATGAAGAGATGCTTTCCATCTGCTTGATGGAGACTTTAAATGATTCTAAGAAGCACATTAATGAGCTTATTTTTATATGAGCTCATTTTATAGACTTATTAAATGGTTTAGTTTGATAAACTTAAAAATAATTGAATTTTAATGACTTTGAATATATATTAGAGATAGTTTTATTATCTATGTATTTAGTTTTGTTTTTATTTGGGTCCAAACATGATGGTTTGAACCATCATGGGTTACTCAGGGATTACTCCTGGCTCTGCACTCAACAATTACTCATTGAGCTATGGTGGGATTTGCCATGAGCAAGACAAAGGCTCTGGTCCCAATAATTTATGTTCATTAAGTTATTTCTATATAACCTCATGTGTATGTTATTTATACATACTACTTGTGTGTAAATTCTATATCATGATGTATATTTTTCTGAAGTTATGTGCTTAACTTGCCCTTGGAAAGAATAATATACCATAGAAATTGATAACTAAAAAAAGTCAAAACTCATTTGTTGTCTAGATTTGAGAAAGTGATAAGCACTTAATAATGTAAATTAGACACACTTTCAAATATTCTCTACAAGCATTGTTGTAGATAAAAATTATTCTTTATGTTTTACAAATATTATTTAACTCTAGAAGAAAATCACTTATGTCATTGCCAAGTGAGCAAAGTTCCAACTTATATCTTTATTCACTTACTTATCAACATAAATAAAGAACAATGTTCAGAATGTTTATCAATGTCATGAATGATGTATGAATAAGGTAAATAATTTTAGTCAAATTTTGGAATAGTATTGCTAGTGATAGAAATGTGTGTATGTGCGTTATGCATGCACATGTGGAGTCCACATCCAACGATGCTCAGCGTTTACTCCTGGCTCTTCACTCATGGATTAGTCCTGGCAGGCTCATAGTACCATATTGGGTACTAGAGATCAAACCCAGGTTGGAGCAAGTTCCCTACTCTGTAATATTTCCTCAATCTTAGGTGATAGAAACTTAAAGTAAATTTCATAAGAATCACAAATATCTGTCATAGCCATATAAACTTTAAAATAAACAACTTTGACTATAAGTTTTGTTAATTGCAAGCATGCATTCTAATTGCTTCTATAAATTTATAATAAAGTTATGTATATATCACTTATATATGTACATTTTCCTCCAGAGAACTTCCAGGTACGCAATTACCAGCACGTTAGATTTAATCTTATTAGTCATAAAAGCAAATCTGGAAATCTCTGCATTGTGTCCTAACATATCAGATATAGTCCATGAAGTCATACTAAAAGACTGTTTTGCCAAGAATTATTTGATCCCTCCAAGAGTTGTTTTTTGTTTTCTTTTCTTTTGTTTCGGGGCCATACCTTGCAATGTTCAGGAGCTACACTTGGCTCTACACTCAGGAATTACTCCTGAAAGTGCTTGGAGGACCATGTGGGATACCAGAGATCGAATTCTGGGTGCACTGTATGAAAAGCAAACATCTTATCCACAGTCCTATTTTTTCTGGCTCCAACCCTAGATTTTTAAGGAACATTACTATGATATCAGTTGGCACCAATACTTCTTTTTTTAAGAAGGTGCTTTTTATTAGTTATTTAAACAATTAGACTTATGTAAAATTATTAGTGTCTAGGTCTCTGTGGACAGTAAAACTGAAGTAAAATTCTAACAATTTGTTGTTGTTGTTTTGGGGCCACACCCAGTGGCACTTACAGTTTGCTCAGAGATTATCCTGATCTCTGGTTCAGGGGACTTTATGGTGATCAAATCCTGGTCAGCTGTGTGCAAAGCAATACTCTATCTGCTTTTCTATTGCTCTGGTCTCAAATTTCAAAATTTAGACAAATATAGTTTTTTGCTAAGCCATATCATATTTGGCTGCTGTCTATTTTAATAAAGAATTTTTAAAAATAACATCCTATTGCTAATTACATTTCATGGCTGAATTACAGTCATAAATAGTTAAATTATTTAGGCATAAATATTTTATTCTTTATAGCCACCATAATAAAGTTCAGTAACTTACTTTAATGTGCATTCATAAAATAGTTGTATCATTTGTATACAATGGGATGATATGTAATTGTAAGATAAAACTCAGCAACTTGCTGCAATGTGGATAGAACTAGAGGATATTATGAGGATGATGATAATGATGATTGGGACCAAACTTGACTGTGCTCAGGGCTTACTTCTGGCTCTGAGATCTGGATCCTTTGCAATATGCAGAGGATCATAAACAATCAGGAGATCTAAAAGTTGGGTGAGCCATATACAAGGCAAGCACCTTAGACCTTGATAGTGAAATAAATCAGAAGGATAAGAACAAGTATTAGATGATGACACTCATTTGTGTTATAAAGGGAGCTAAAACAATGGAATAGACTATGTTGAGAAATGATAAATAATTGCCTAGAATAACAAAAATGCTAGTTAAACAGAGAAAACAATTGTGTGTAATGTATGTTGGGGGAGGTTTGGTAAGACTAGAGGTGAAATAGGAAGAGTGGTGGACGGTCTTGGACTCTGGTGGTGGGAAGGGCGTAAATCTGTTCCATTCACCTTATATATATCATACCACAGATTTAAATCTATTTTAACCATAGAATATACACAAAAGTTTTAAAATTTATTATTGCACAGTTAAAAATATGTTCTGTGATAGAAACTTTTAGCTTTTTTTTTTTTTACCAACATTCAGATATATAATATTGTCAGTAATAATCACTGGATATACATTGTGTCTATATGGCATGCTTTATAATTGGAAACTTGCACTTTTGACCCCTTCTTTCATAGATTTCATGTCAGTCTCTGTCCACCACTGAACATATTCTGTACATTTATTAATTCAGTTTTATTTTTACTATTTCATGCACATAAATAAAATCAGATTATTTATCTTTGTATTTTGCCTGTTCTCTTCCTTTACTTTCTTTTGTTGTATTTATTTTCATTTTAATTGTTAAAACTATAGCTGACGTAGCTATGAGGATTAAAGATTATAGTAGGAATAGGAAATATGCAAATATCCAGACACACACATAAACCAAAGTGCCTATGACCCTACACCTATTACTGTTTCTTCTATTCTGGTCTTTTACCCACTTCTTATTCCCCTGCTCTTGGTCATTGATTTTGTATTATAATGCCAAGAGTTGTCATTGTTCAATATTGTCTATCCTCTTGTTTTGTCTCTTTGTTCCACAGATGAGTGAGATCACCTGCTAGTAGTTCTCGTCCTGATTTACTCTGCTTAGCATAAGACCTTCCAATTCTACTCACATTGCAACACACTGCATGATATGGTTCCCTTTCTTCTAATGAGTTAATAAACACATACCTCATTTATTTATCTATGTTTTACCAATGTATTCCTAAATTATTTCTGACTTGCAATTGAAAATAATGTTGTAATGGATGTGAGATGTAGTTTTCTGTTTTAGTTGGGTTTTATTTTCCTTTGAAAATATTCCCAAAAGTAAACTGCTGGGTCCTATGGTACTTCCATTTTTAATTTTTTTAATTTTATAGTTCTTCATGCTAACTGTTCTAATCTACATTTCTACCAACATCACATAAAAGTGCCCTTTTCTTCATTCGTTACTTATTTTTTTCTTTCTGATGATAACCATTCTAACCTAGTTTGACCAATATGTCATAGCTCATTGTAATTTGATTTTTATTTTTATGATGTTTAGTGACCTACATTACATTTACCTGTTGTATATTATATTTTTGGGAAAATGGTCAGATTCAATATCCATATATTAATTAGGTCATTTACTCTTTATAAAGTTGAATTTTAGTCTTTTATCAGATATATGACTTGCAAAAATTTTCACCAACTTGGTAGTTTGCCTTTTTAATTTTGTTGATGTTTTTCTTTTCTGTACAGAAGTTATTACATTTGATATAGTACAAATTGTTTAGTTTTTTCTTTGCTTTTGGCTATAAAATAAAAGATATGCACACTGACACAATGGTATAAAGAAGCTTACTACATGTATTTTCTTCTATTGGGGTTTTATTATTTGCAGTGTGGATTTTTTTAATGCTGTAGAAATAATTGTATTATTGTAAGTGGTTCCAGAAAGTTAAAAGAGTTCTAATGTGTAGAATTAGAGAAAGGTGGACTTGGAACACTGTGAAAAATTATCTAGTAGCTATAACTGTTAAAAATTAAAATGTACTAACCAAAAGACACACCAAATTTGATATAAAGATTGTATTAAATCCCAGGACAATTTTTTCTCTCAATGTCAATGGACTAAATGCACCAGTTAAGAGACATAGAGTGACTAAATGGATCAAAAAACTCAATCCAACCTTTTGCTGCCTACAAGAAACGCACCTGAATAGTCAGAACAAACATAGACTCAAAATAAAAGGCTGGAGAAAAATTATCCAAGCAAACAACACCCATAAAAAAGCTGGAGTGGCCATACTAATATGAGATAATGCAAACTTTATACTCAGGAAGGTTGTAAGGGACAAAGATGGACATTTTATATTAATCAAAGGGTATGTAGAGCAGGAAGAAATAACTCTCCTAAACATATATGCACCAAATGAGGGGCCAGCAAAATATTTAATACAACTGTTGACAAATCTGAAAAATAATATCAATAACAACACAATAATTGTGGGGGACCTCAACACGGCTTTGTCAACACTGGATAGGTCAACCAGACTGAAACCCAACAAGAATATACTAGACCTTAAAAGAGAAATGGAAGAAAGAGGCCTAGAGGATATATATAGGACACTCCATCCCCAGAAACCTGGATATACATTCTTCTCCAATGTACATGGGACATTCTCCCGGATAGACTACATGCTGGCACATAAAACATACCTCCATAATATCAAGAGGATAGAAATTTTGCAGACTACCTTCACTGACCACAAGGCTCTGAAATTATTTGTGAATTCCAAAGAAACACAAAAGAAAAACTTTAACACCTGGAAGTTAAACAGCCTCATGCTCAATAACCAGTGGGTCCAAGATTAAATCAAGGAGGAAATCAAAAGTTTCCTGGAAACAAATGACAATAAAGACAAAACTATCAGAACTGGTGGGACACAGCAAAAGCAGTACTGAGAGGAAAATTTATAGCTTTGCAAGCACACATCAGGAAGGAAGAAAAAGCTTACCTGAGTAGCTTAACTAGAACTAGAAAATGCTCAACAAAAGGACCCAAAAATAGGGAGACAGAAGGAAATAACAAAGCTGAGAGCAGAAATCAATGAAGTGGAAACCCAAAAGACAATCCAAAAGATCAACGAAAGCAGAAGTTGGTTCTTTGAAAAAATAAACAAGATTGATAGACCACTAGCAAAACTAACAAAGAAAGAATTGAGAGAAGCTTGATAACTCGTATTAGGAATGAAAAAGGAGAGATCACTACTGATATGACAGAGATTCAAAGGGTAATCAGAAACTACTTTGAGGAACTCTACGCCACTAAACATGAGAACCTGGAATAAATGGATAAATTATTGGACTCTTATAATCTTCCATGGTTGAAGGAAGAGGATGTAGCATATCTAAATACTTCCATCACTATTGATGAAATTAAAATGGTAATCAAATGTCTACCGAAAAACAAAAGCCCAGGCCCAGATGGATTCACTAATGAATTCTTTCAAACTTTCCAAGAGGAACTACTACCAATCCTGGAAAGACTCTTTCATGAAATTGAACAAATGGAAACACTTCCAAATAGCTTTTATGAAGCCAACATCACCTTGATACCTAAACCAGACAGAGATGCTACGAAAAAAGAAAATTACAGACCAATATCGCTGATGAATACAGATGCAAAGATCCTCAACAAAATCCTGGCAAATAGGATTCAATGCCTCATTAAGAAGATCATCCACTACGATCAAGTAGGTTTCATCCCAGGAATGCAAGCATGGTTTAACATCCATAAATCTATCAACATAATACACAATATCAACAAGAAAAATCAAAACCACATGATACTATCAATAGATGCAGAGAAAGCATTTGATAAGGTCCAACACCCATTCTTGATCAAAACTCTCAGTAAGATGGGAATGGAAGGAACCTTTCTCAATATAGTTAAGGACATCTACCACAAGCCAGTGGCAAATATTATCCTCAATGGAGAAAAACTAAAAGCCTTCCCTCTAAATTCTGGCACAAGACAAAGCTGTCCTCTCTCACCACTCCTATTCAACATAGCACTGGAAGTACTCGCTATAGTGATTAGGCAAGAAAAAGATATCAAGGGAATCCAGATAGGAAAGGAAGAAGTCAAGCTCTCACTGTTTGCAGATGACATGATACTCTACTTAGAAAACCCTAAAGACTCTACCAAAAAGCTTCTAGAAACAATAGACTCATATAGCAAGGTGGCAGACTACAAAATTAACACAGAAAAATCAATGGCCTTTCTATACACCAATAGTAATAAGGAAGAAATGGACATTAAGAAAACAACCCCATTCACAATAGTGCCACACAAACTCAAATATCTTGGAATCAACTTGACTAAAAATGTGAAGGACCTATACAAAGAAAACTATAAACTCTGCTCCAAGAAATGAGAGGACACGCAGAAATGGAAACACATACCCTGCTCATGGATTGGCAGGATTAACATCATCAAAATGGCAATACTCCTCAAGGCATTACACAGATTTAATGTGATCCCTCTAAAGATACCCATGACATTCTTCAAAGAAGTGAATCAGGCACTTTTGAAATTCATTTGGAACAATAAACACCCTCGAATAGCTAAAGCAATCATTGGGAAAAAGAATATGGGAGGAATTACTTTCCCCAACTTTAAACTTTACTACAAAGCAATACATATCAAAACAGCATGGTATTGAAATAAGGACAGGCCCTCAGATCAGTGGAATAGGCTTGAATATTCAGAAAATGTTCCCCAGAAATACAATCACCTAATTTTTGATAAAGGAGCAGGAAATCCTAAATGGAGCAGGGAAAGCCTCTTCAACAAGTGGTGTTGGCACAACTGGATAGCCACTTGCAAAAAATTGAACTTAGACCCCCAGCTAACATCATGTACGAAGGTAAAATCCAAATGGATTAAAGACCTCGATATCAGACCCAAAACCATAAGATATATAGAACAACACATAGGCAAAACACTCCAGGACATTGAGACTACAGGCATTTTCAAGGAGGAAACTGCACTCTCCAAGCAAGTGAAAGCAGAGATTAACAGATGGGAATATATTAAGCTGAGAAGCTTCTGCACCTCAAAGGAAATAGTGCCCAGGATACAAGAGCCACCCACTGAGTGGGAGAAACTATTCACCCAATACCCATCAGATAAGGGCTAATCTCCAAAATATACAAAGCACTGACAGAACTTTACAAGAAAAAAACGTCTAATCCCATCAAAAAATGGGGAGAAGAAATGAACAGACACTTTGACAAAGAAGAAATACAAATGGCCAAAAGACACATGAAAAAATGCTCCACATCACTAATCATCAGGGAGATGCAAATCAAAACAATGATGAGATACCACCTCACACCACAGAGAATGGCACACATCACAAAGAATGAGATTTAAGTGTTGGCGGGGATGTGGAGAGAAAGGAACACTTATCCACTGCTGGTGGGAATGCCGTCTAGTTCAACCTTTATGGAAAGCGATATGGAGATTCCTCCAAAAACTGGAAATCGAGCTCCCATAGGATCCAGCTATACCACTCCTAGGAATATACCCTAGGAACATAAAAATACAATATAAAAAAACCCTTTCTTACACCTATATTCATTGCAGCACTATTTACCATAGCAAGACTCTGAAAACAACCAAGATGCCCATCAACAGATGAATGGCTAAAGAAACTGTGGTAAATATACACAATGGAATATTATTATGCAGCTGTCAGGAGAGATGAAGTCATGAAATTTTCCTATACATGGATGTACATGGAATCTATTATGCTGAGTGAAATAAGTCAGAGAGAGAGAAAAACGCAGAATGGTCTCATTCAACTATGGGTTTTAAGAAAAATGAAAGACATTCTTACAGTAATAATTTTCAGACACAAAAGAGAAAAGAGCTGGAAGTTCCAGCTCACCTCAGGAAGCTCACCACAAAGAGTGATGAGTTTAGTTAGAGAAATAACTACATTTTGAACTGTCCTAATAATGAGAATGTATGAGGGAAATGGAGAGCCTGTTTAGAGTAGAGGCAGGGGTTGGGTGGGGAGGAGGGAGACTTGGGACATTGGTGATGGGAATGTTGCACTGGTGATGGGTGGTGTTCTTTACATGACTGAAACCCAAACACAATTATGTATGTAATCAAGGTGTTTAAATAAAATATAGAAAAAATTAAAATGTGCTTCCTAAAGAGATCTTCATCATGACAATCATACAAATTGAGCTCAGAGGAGTGATAGATGGAATTTAGATAAACTTTATGATCACTCTTATAAGTCTGTAATCAAACTGTAAACTGCCTTATTTTAAAAAATGAAGGAGTCTATATAATACATGTAACTGTTTAAAAATAGCTAAACATATCAGTTCAAGATATTAAAAATTGAAACTAGTCTTTCAAATATAACATATACATTTTTGCATACAATTTTTATGTGAATTTATTTAAGTTATATCTATTTAGGTTATATTCCACTGGAACAAGTAAATTTTGGTTGTTTGAAGTTTTGCCCCTTCCCCCATTTTTCTGTTTTCGTTTTATTTTTCTTACCTTCAAAGAGAACCACATAACTTGAACCATCTTGTTCTGCCTCACAAATTGAGGGGGAAATAATGGAGGGCACTAAGACCAAACAGTCATATAAAATTGGATGCATGCTAGGAACAGGGGTCGAAAGAGGACAACATTGGTGGTGAGAATGCCCCTGATTCAACGTCACTATGTACCTGAAATACTACTATGAATGATTTGTAATCCATATTGGTCAAAATAAAATTTATTTTAAAAAGTACTGCTCTTTATAAGAAAAATGTGTCTAGCACATTCACCTGTAGTTTAACAGTAAATAATACATTTTGATATGGTTATACTGTTGGTATGATGTGTGATCACAAATTCCCTTACTTGAGAAGTTTATAGATCAAATGAACAAAGTGAATCCTGACTGTCACACTGGAATATTCTGCTCCCCAGAGAAAAGTTACTGCCACCTTAAGCTATTAAGGATTACATACTTATATCTTTAACCCTCTAATTAACTGTCCTTGGTTTTTATAAGACAGTTGAAAATTTTTTTTTCTTTTATCACCAGTGCAACATTCCCATCACCAATGTCCCAAGTCTCCCTCCTCCCCACCCGACCCCCGCCTGTACTCTAAACAGGTTCTCAATTTCCCTCATACATTCTCATTATTAGGACAGTTCAAAATGTAGTTATTTATCCAACTAAACTCATCACTCTTTGTGATAAGCTTCCTGAGGTGAGCTGGAACTTCCAGCTCTTTTCTCTTTTGTGTCTGAAAGTTATTATTGCAAGAATGTCTTTCATTTTTCTTAAAAACCATAAATGTGTGAGACCATTCTGCGTTTTTCTCTCTCTCTCTCTGACTTATTTCACTCAGCATAATAGATTCCGTGTACATCCATGTATAGGAAAATTTCATGACTTCATCTCTCCTGACAGCTGCATAATATTCCATTGTGTATATGTACCACAGTTTCTTTAGCCATTCGTCTGTTGAAGGGCATCTTGGTTGTTTTCAGAGTCTTGCTATGGTAAATAGTGCTGCAATGAATATAGGTGTAAGGAAGGGGTTTTTGTATTGTATTTTTGTGTTCCTAGGGTATATTCCTAGGAGTGGTATAGCTGGATCCTATGGGAGCTCGATTTCCAGTTTTTGGAGGAATCTCCATATCGCTTTCCATAAAGGTTGAACTAGACGGCATTCCCACCAGCAGTGGATAAGAGTTCCTTTCTCCCCACATCCCCGCCAACACTGTTTATTCTCATTCTTTGTGATGTGTGCCATTCTCTGTGGTGTGAGGTGGTATCTCATCGTTGTTTTGATTTGCATCTCCCTGATGATTAGTGATGTGGAGCACTTTTTCATGTGTCTTTTGGCCATCTGTATTTCTTCTTTGTCAAAGTGTCTGTTCATTTCTTCTCCCATTTTTTGATGGGATTAGATGTTTTTTTCTTGTAAAGTTCTGTCAGTGCCTTGTATATTTTGGAGATTAGCCCCTTATCTGATGGGTATTGGGTGAATAGTTTCTCCCACTCAGTGGGTGGCTCTTGTATCTTGGGCACTATTTTCTTTGAGGTGCAGAAGCTTCTCAGCTTAATATATTCCCATCTGTTAATTTCTGCTTTCACTTGCTTGGAGAGTGCAGTTTCTTCCTTAGAGATGCCTTTAGCCTCAATGTCCTGGAGTGTTTTACCTACGTGTTGTTCTATACATCTTATGGTTTTGGGGCTGATATCGAGGTCTTTAATCCATTTGGATTTTACCTTCATACATGATGTTAGCTGGGGGTCTAAGTTCAATTTTTTGCAAGTGGCTACCCAGTTGTGCCAACACCACTTGTTGAAGAGGCTTTCTTTGTTCCATTTAGGATTTCCTGCTCCTTTATCAAAAATTAGGTGATTGTATGTCTGGGGAACATTCTATGAGTATTCAAGCTTATTCCACTGATCTGAGGGCCTGTCCTTATTCCAATACCATGCTGTTTTGATAACTATTGCTTTGTAGTAAAGTTTAAAGTTGGGGAAAGTAATTCCTCCCATATTCTTTTTCCCAATGATTGCTTCAGCTATTCGAGGGTGTTTATTGTTCCAAATAAATTTCAAAAGTGCCTGATTCACTTCTTTGAAGAATGTCATGGGTATCTTTAGGGGGATCGCATTAAATCTGTACAGTGCTTTGGGGAGTATTGCCATTTTAATGATGTTAATCTTGATGATTAACATGGATGTTAATCCATGAGCAGCGTATGTGCTTCCATTTCTGCGTGTCCTCTCTTATTTCTTGGAGCAGAGTTTATAGTTTTCCTTGTATAGGTCCTTCACATTTTTAGTCAAGTTGATTCCAAGATATTTGAGTTTGTGTGACACTATAGTGAATGGAGTTGTTTTCTTAATGTTCATTTCTTCCTTATTAGTATTGGTGTATAGAAAGGCCATTGATTTTTGTGTGTTAATTTTGTAGCCTGCCACCTTGCTATATGAGTCTATTATTTCTAGAAGCTTTTTTGGTAGAGTCTTTGGGGTTTTCTAAGTAGAGTATCATGTCATCTGCAAACAGTGAGAGCTTGACTTCTTCCTTTCCTATCTGGATTCCCTTGATATCCTTTTCTTGCCTAATCGCTATAGCCATTTTTTTAAAATGGTTACTCAAGTTATTTTCAGTGATCTTAAAATGTTGGAAAATGTTGGTCTTATCTTTGAATCAATTTTGGCTCTAAGTTCCAAAGAAACAAGATATAAAAAGTAAATGGAAAAGACTTAAAGTGAATATCTTGAGCTTAAAGTAAGAAAATAACCTTTTGGCATCCATTACATGAAAATAAATCATCATTGTTTGCAAAACATAAAAAATAGGGAGAAAATATTCTTTTACCTTTAATTTTAATTTGATCTTTAAGCATAAGGAATAGAAAAAAGAAACACTTTAAATGAAACATTTGGATAAAACCTGCTCAAATTTTGGGGCCAGAGCACAGCAGTAGAGCGCTTACCTTGCATGTGACTGACTCAAGATGGACTTTGGACCTTGGTTTGGTTCCCCAGTATCCCATTTGGTCTCCCAAGCCAGAAGCGATTTCTGAGTGCATAGCCAGGAGTAACCATTGAGCATAACCGCGTGTGGCTCAAAAATCAAAACCAAAAACAAACAAAAACAAAAAAAACACACCTGGCTAAAATTCTAAAATAATACTACCAAACAACCTTTACCCTGGTGTAAGAATTCATGGCTGCTGTTGCTTGGCTACTACTTGGAGCAGTTCATCAAGGGAAAAACAAACTGAACTGAACTTAGAGTGTTCCTGAATGTTTATATGTCTGGTCATCATATAAAGAAGTAGAATTTTGGGCAGAGTAATGAGTAAGGCCAACCATGTCCTGGTGGAGTTTAGTGGGATAAAACATATCTGGTGACAGGAATCAATCCCAGGGCTGCAGCAAGTCAAAAACTAGCTGTTGTTCTAATTCTCTCACCCAAGTTGTAAAAATTTTAAATCCCCCATTCTAGATTTGTTTCTTTTCATTGTATTCAAGGACTGAACCTGATAAATTTCATCACTATTAATTATGTTAATGGTAAAAAGTACTTTTAATAAAAGTAACCCTAGATCAAAGTAATCTATGGGCCACATAAATTTCCTTATAATGGGCTTCACATTTGCTCCCAACTTTACTTCTAGCATTGCTGCTGGTCATAGATTGACTACAAGTGATTAACTGTGGAGAATGGAACAAAAGTTTCCATCATTAGGAGAACATAAAGGAAAATAGTTTCATGTTTAGTCCATGCATATACCTAATATGCATAGATCATTAGATTGTGTCTCTTAAGAAATATTGACTTGGCTCAATCTTTGGATAAAATAATAAAGAAACTGATATATATGCAAAATGGAATAATACTACTTAGTCCTAGAGGAAATCTAACTTCTAGCTGCAATGTGAATCTGGGGGACACTATGCTGGTGAAATGAGTTGGGAGTTTTTAAATAAATTTTTAACTATTGTAAACTAAATAAAAGTTAAGTGAGACATTATAAAAGTTTTATAATTGGGTCTTTCCAAAAAGCTAATGAATGGATTATCATATAATCATCTATTGAAATAGATCTAAAAGTGGACGAAAATGTATGGAGATCTCCTCTTTCTGTCTCTTTTTCTCTCACACACGCAAATGTTATTGAGGAAACTATTGGGTGAAACCAAATTTCTCTGTCATTTTTGTTACTGTTGACAGGCATGCAATCGTGATGATGATGGTGGTCACAATAATTATCCCTATCATCTACTAGTGAAAAATCACATCCATCTTAATTTAAATGAGAGGCAATCTCATTCATTTAATTCTGCAGAGTTCTAGTGAGTCTCTAACTATAGAATTTAGCATTTACCCTTCATGGGTCAATGGATAGGTGAGTCCTAAAACCCCCTTAGTGGAGGTTATTCTAGTAGAAACTTCTTTAGCCTTTTGCTTTTCAGACACCCAAAGCAATATTTTATATTTCTTTGAAGAAATAAGGTCAAATATGAGGAATGTGCAGATAAACAATATCATTTACATGGAAATCATCACTTCAAGTTAACAAAAAGGTGGATTTGCTTAGGGGGAAAAAGATGGAACAGATTTTTCATGATATTAAAATCAAGTATTTTTTTTAATAAAAATGGTTGTAGTTTTTAATGCTATAAAAAAGTGGTCAGCCTTACTCGAAAAGATTAGCATTGTCTTTTAATGTTTCATAATACTTTTGTACTGTGACTTCTAGGCTACTAATCAGAGTAATAACCGGTATATCTCAACTGAAATGAACTTTAAATGTTATGAAGTTTATCTATTAATTAGGATGCATATAAACTAATATGTGTAAATTTGTGACAAATGCTCATAGCCTTTTAACTCAAATAAGTATTGTTAGTAAATATATGTATCTAACAGTTTATGTGTGTTTCCAGTTATGGAGAGAGAAAAAACACCCTCTATACGACAGGCCTGGGAGGCAAACCTTGGACATGGTTGGCCTTACTCATTACTCTGAGGACAAAGACCTACATTGGAATTTCAGATGGTACAGCCCCTGAGGGAAACATTAGGTCCAAGCAAAGTCCAAAGTCCAATAGGCCTCAATTTATCTATTTATTTTTCTACTTATCTATTTATTTATGTATCTTTTTTGGCCACACCCAGTGCCGCTCAGGGATCCTGACTATGCACTCAGAAATTGCTCCTGGCTTAGGGGACCATATGGGAAGCTGGGGATAGAACTGAGGTCTGTCCTGGTTCAGCTGATTGCAAAGCAAACCGCCCTACAGTTGCGCTACCTCTCCGCTACCTCTCCAGTTTCAAGCGCTACCACCTAAGCCACCGCTTAGGCCCCTTAACTTTAGCTTTATTCAAAACCTTTATAGCTTTAAAATAGACCTTCAGGCCTGAATTTGATTCCTGATACATGTTACCTAGGTTCCTTAGAACGTGCTATTCTGCTCTCACGAAGAGCCACATTTTTAAAAGTGATAGCAGGGCTTACAGAATCTAAACTGATGTCCTTAGTTGCAGATAAATCATGAGAGGGAAGAAGAGCAGAAATGTTGAAACAACAGGAAGCCCAATATATGGCAGGCATATAATTTTCTTTTTTTTTTTTTTTTTTTTGGTTTTTGGGCCACACCCGGTGACGCTCAGAGGTTACTCCTGGCTATGCGCTCAGAAGTCGCTCCTGGCTTGGGGGACCATATGGGACGCCGGGGGGGGGGGGTGGGGGGGGCATCGAACCGTGGTCCATCCAAGGCTAGCGCAGGTAAGGCAGGCACCTTACCTCCAGCGCCACCGCCCGGCCCCGGCATATAATTTTCTGAGGAAAGGTGGAATTCATTAAGTCAAAACTCCTGGAGCTCAGGCTACAATGTTGTTTGCAAGATGCCTACATTTTTTTAATTTTTTAAAAAATAATATTTTTATTTAAGCACCTTGATTACAGACATGATTGTAGTTGGGTTTCAGTCATATAAAGGACAACCCCCCTTTACAAGTGCAACATTCCCATCACCAATGCTCCAATCTCCCTCCTCCCCCTCTACCACCTGTATTCAAGATAAGCATTCTACTGTAGTAAGATTCCTACATTTTTTAACAGGAAAGAGAATTAGAGAGCATTTGGCACAAATAAATAAGAGATTTTAAAAAAAAAGAAAAGAAAAGTAAGGGGGCCGGGCGGTGGCACTAGAGGTAAGGTGCCTGCCTTGCCTGCGCTAGCCTTGGATGGACCGCGGTTCGATCCTCCAGTTTCCCATATGGTCCCCCAAGCCAGGAGCGACTTCTGAGCGCATAGCCAGGAGTAACCCCTGAGCGTCACTGGGTGTGGCCCCCCCAAAAAAAAAAAACTCATAAATTAATTTATTTACTGATGTAAACTGAGGTAATATTACATTGTGGTAATTTACTGTAACAAAGACTATTGACCTCTAGCAGAGTCATTTGGTAAGATAAAGACAGATTTTTAAAAAATACCATATGTGGAAGAACAAACATATTATCAAATTTTTTTCTGTGGGGAAACCAAGTCTTAAAATTATAAGGAAGAGGTCAAGCTAAATAACAAATAAGATCATTCTAGTAGATTTTTTTGTTGCATAAAAATAAATGCATGCATTTCTCTTTACTATTGCTATACAATAAACTTAATCAGAAAGGATTTTAAAACTAGAACAACAAAAACCATTGAGAAAGTGACCTTGAACAGGATCTACCCTAAACTTTCTAAAGAAGAAAAATGGATGTAACTGAATAGACAAAGCTGATACCTTACTTGCTGAAGGAAAACAGAGAAAGCAGAAAGAAAATCCCATGGCACAGATCCTAGTTGTCCCAGTAACTGGAACTTCTAGTATTTCTCCTCAGTGAGAAATTGGCACAAGGACTGACAATGTAGTAAAAAAAAAAAAATGGCTACAAGTCCTACAAAAATTAGAGTCAGCTAAAAAACCCTGCCCTGGTTTCCCCATAGAAAATGAGCTATTCTTCCCCACTCAACAGATACATGAATCTTAACTTTTAAGGATAGCTATACCAACAGAGAGGTCCACAGAGCTGAAAACAAAGGTTTTGAATGAGAATTGGCCACAGAATTCAGCAGCAAATACTGTTTCTATGCAAAACATCTAAATGTCAGTCTGTCCACCATGCATCTGCCCCTCAGCAAAACATTAAAGGATTTCTCTTTGGAGAAATAAAGTGGTTTGACATATCTGCTAAATAAAACCTGGAAGTGTCAGGAATCATACCAGAGAAATTTGGCGGATCATTGGGATTCTGACATTTTGGGGAGATTCCTCCACTTTCAAAATTCTGTAGGCCACTGAGATGTTGTTTAATACCTTAGAAACGTTGAAGCAAAATGTGTGAACATAGTCAAAGACATAAATTTAAATACATATAATTGCATATAGATAATGAGATATACAAGTTGATATCTGTACTATGACTTAAAAAATGTCTTTTTGTGTTTTTGTTTTTGATTTTTACTGTGACCTATAGTAGGAAACAAAGATCAGCATGCAAAGTTAAGGGCACTTACTATTCTGTAAATTATTTTTTTACAAAATAACAAAATATATGTATATACCTATACATATATATCTTGGTAGTTTACTAGTACTTTTTGGAATAGAACTTTTTAAATTTCATGTAGTCTAGTTTTTCAAAAAAAAAAAAAAGTCTTGATTTTGCTGTTCCTGCTTTTGTTGTTAAATTCAATTATTTTTTGCCAAGACACCAAGGAACTTATTGCCTATGTTTATTTTTCTAGAACTTTTATAGTTTCAAGCTTTACATTTAATTCTTTCATTCATTTTGAGCTAATTTTTGTAGGCGATTTAATGTAGGAGATATGTTTTCATTCTTTTGCCTGTTCCTGTTTGTTTTTTCTAGTACCATTTTTCAGATGAACTGTTCTTTTTCTGTTATATATTCTTGACTCTTGTAGTGAACATTGATTGGCTGTATGGGTGTGGGTTTATTTCTGGGTGCTCTATTCTCTTTAATTATCTGTGTCTGTTAATATTACATTGCATTGACTATGATAGCTTTGTGACATAGAGTCAGAGAGTATAGTGTCTCAAACATTGTTCTTTATCTTCATTACTGATTGACTGTTGTTCCAAATTTTATGACCATTAGCTCCATTTTGGTAAAAAAATGATTAGAATATTGATAATAATTATATTAAGTTTGTAAATTGTTTTAGGTCACATGAAAATTTTGACAGTATAAATTATTCAAATCCCTGATCATGAAATATCTCTCCTTCATTTATGTCTTCTTTAATTTCTTTCATCAATAGTTTTAAGTTGCATACATTTTATTATTGGCCAAATATGTTCTTGGGTATTTTATTATTTTTTGACAATTTAAGTAGGGCTGTCTTCTTAATTTCTTTTTATGCTATTTCATTATTAACATAAAGAGATACAAGGTATTTTTAGATATTGATTTAAAATTTTTAAATTTTATAACATTACTAAGCTTGTTTATTGGTTCTAATAATTCATGCATGGGTATAAAATAGTGTTTGCAAACTATTTAGCACAGACTTCATTCACATGAACAGCCTTTGCAACAGAGGTGAAGAAGAGGGAGAACAAAACCTTTGAAAGGCAAGGATGTTGCCTTTCCCTGATGCTCCATTTTTTTTTTCTTTTTCATTTTAAGCTGGCTACTTCTGTCTCCACTAACTTTCTTATTGGGAGTCAACCAGGACCCTAAGCTGGAAAGTTGTAAATACAAATGTCGCTTACCATTCTTCCAGTTATGAATTGTGAAATGTAATTGTATTACTTAACTTCATTTTCATACATGAACATATTTAGTGCTTAGGTTTTAGAGCTGATATGTGTATTAGCTATGTCAGGGATTCACATTCCCCAGACCCTGGGAACAAATGAGAGTTAGTTTCTTTGTCAGAAAATCATGAGATTTTAAAACACAGATACGTGTATTCAGAAAATTGATGGAATGAAACACATTTAAGTGTTTGTGGGCAAAAACAGGTTTTAATACTTTTTGTGTGCGTCTGGCTTAATCTATAATTTCCTAAAGATAAGCATGGTTTTCTCAAATATTAGTAAATCAGTTGACTGCTAATTTGGGGCACTCTCAAATTTTTATGTGAAATTTCTATTCTCCTTTTTTGGCCTAGTCAGGAAAAAAATAACAAAATAAAATTTCTATTATATTTTGTTCAGTTTTAGTGGTGTTTTTTGTTTTTGTTGTTGAGGGGGGTGTTGGGTCACACCGTGCGGAGCTAAGGAGTCACTCCTGGCTCTGTGCTCAGAAGTCTCTCCAGGCAGGTGGGGGACCATATGGGATGCCGGGATTCAAACCGGGGTATGTCCTGGTTTGGCCTGGAGGCTGGCTATATCATCAGATTTAAATTTTAAATAGCAATAGCCATGGCCACTGCAAACAGTGGTGCAGACTCATCTAGCAAAAACACCAAAAAATCCAGGAACTTTAAATGATGTAAATAAGACTAATTCTGTAAGTGGCCGAGGCTCATCTTCAGACAAGTCTTCAGAATTGAGTTTACTTACTTTTTGATTAGGTTGATTAGCTGATGTATAAATAAATCCTTAAATTTATAACTAGGCTTTATTTTTCTCCTTCTCTCTTTTTCCATTTAAATATTTGTTTATAGAAGAAAACAGCATTGAGGTTGCCTATAAAAACACTGATAAATCACCCAAAAAATTTTGTATGAGACTTGTAATGCTCAAGACCTGCTAAAATGTTTGTGCATGTTGTCATACAATTGTAGTTCCTGGGTCTGAAAATATTTGTCATAATTCCTTTTAGCGTTCTTTCCCTTATTTTTAGTTGTACTTTAAGTTTCACATAACATAATTTAATTCATTTTACAAATTAATAAAGAGAACACCACATTAATAGTCTTGTAGTCATAAACATTGCAGGATTTAGCTCAAAACTTGGGAATTTGTATAGGCCTGTACATACATATATTTATGTATTTGTGGTAGGCAGTGTGCTAAGAGAAAAATTCCTATACAGTTGGAATTCAATGTTCGATGGTATTTTTAAAGCTGAAATTAGATTCTCTGCTTTGATTATTCCATTGTGGGGCCCAGTTATATTTTAGTGTCCTTCACCCTTTCCTCCTTTATTATTTATAACCCATACTCTTTGAGCAATGACCAGTACTAATCTGTAACCTTCTGTCCTTCTGCCTGATTCACTGCCTTTTTTGATTCTCTAAGATTGGAGCATATATTCTGAGACTTTCTGTTAAAAATATATATTACTTTTTCCTATATTTCTGAGTCTGAAATAAGAGTTATTCTGGTTTGCTTGCCTCATTCATTTTCAGCAGACCTGCTTCAAAAAAATAAGAGGAGAGGAGAGGCAGAAAAAGAGAAAGTATAAAGAAGTCACACTTTTATATACATTATATTTGTCATATTTTATATCATAGTGTCTCTTCCAAGAAAACACAGGTCTGCTTTTGGATTAATATCTGGTAAAGAAATTTGTCTTGCTATTTCAATTGTTAAATTAATTCTTTGGATCTGCTTTTCTTTCTTTTTTTTTTTTCTTTTTTTTTTGGTTTTGGGGCCATACCCGGCGATGCTCAGGGGTTACTCCTGGCTGTCTGCTCAGAAATAGCTCCTGGAAGGCACGGGGGACCATATGGGACACCGGGATTCGAACCAACCACCTTTGGTCCTGGATCGGCTGCTTGCAAGGCAAACACCGCTGTGCTATCTCTCCGGACCTGGATCTGCTTTTCTTATGTTGTCTCTTTTTATCTACATTCATAGTAACTGGGCCTAAATAATAATGAAAACAAAGGATAGCAGTTTATTTGTACTTGATGGGTATTGAAAGAATACACAATATTAGTGGCAAATTCCCCAAGGACCAGAGATTTCCACTAGTTAATCTTCTGAATATTTCCTGTTTCTCATCTACACCTAACGGCTACACCTAATGGGATCCCTTGCCACCAGGAGCTTTGAATTTCTTTATATTTTTCAGGTCTCTTTGATGCAATGCAAAGTGATAGCTTTCATTTCAGGCTGGTTGATTATCCACTCTTATGCGAGGCAGCAAGGACACACATCTCTATTTTTTTTTTTTTATTTATAGGCCACACGTATGAAACTTAGGGATTACCTATTCCTCCCTCTGCACTCATGAATTATTCCTCATGCAGAGGGGGACTATTTGGGGATCACGTGGGATGCGGGGGTCAAACTTCAGTTGGGCATGTGCAAATCAAGTTCCTTACCCACTGACTATACTATTGCTCTGGCCCCCACAAAGACACATCTTTATCTGCATGTTGGACTAACTCTTCTCATCACTTATGTTGATTTCCTCTCTATAATGAATGTGTCTTTGATTAGGATAAGAGATAAAGTACTGTGAGTGTGAACCAGGTCATATCCAAAGCAATTAGGATAAATGAAAGTTGGAGACAAGGTGTAGTGCTTCACAGGTTTTATAAATGAAGAAATAACTTGTTTCATTAAAACCCACAACGAAAGGGATAAGAACATTTTTGAGAAAAGTTCAACTTTGAAAAGGTGAAGATAAATAGAAGGTAAATAGAATCTTCTAGAGAAGATGCAAGCTTCTGAACTCTCTGATGCTCCTGATAAACTGCTAGATTTGGTCTTGAACACCAAGTCATTCAGCAGTCTGTGTCTGTTAAGTATGCATTGTGTGTTTATTTTTTTCTCTGAGCAACTACACAAAGCACAGCATCATTCATGGATTTTTGCCATTTTGAGTCTTTGTTTAGAAATCAGTGTTATAGGGTCCGGAGAGATAGCACAGCGGCCTTTGTCTTGCAAGCAGCCGATCTAGGACCAAAGGTGGTTGGTTCGAATTCTGGTCCCCATATGGTCCCCTGTGCCTGCCAGGAGCTATTTCTGAGCAGACAGCCAAGAGTGACTCCTGAGCACTGCCAGGTATGGCCCAAAACCCTCCCCCAAAAATTAGTGTTATAAAAAAAAAAAAAAGAAATCAGTGTTATGAAACCTGACATCAAACTTGTTCTAAGCAAGCTTCAGCCCACAACTCAAAGATTATCCAAATTGTCAGTATATTGGCCACCCAGTTCTTTGTCTTGAATGCTTATACTCTAACTAGTGCTTTATATAAGAAAGCTAGAACCAATGTGTAGATAATTTTATAAATGAACATACAGTTATTTGGAACATATGCCAAAATACAATTACTTGCTAAGTACTTACTGGTATTGAGTATTGAAAAAGAAGATAAGGGGCCGGGAAGGTGGAGCTAGAGATAAGGTGTCTGCCTTGTAAGCGCTACCAAGGAACGGACCGCGGTTCGATCCCCCGGCGTCCCATATGGTCCCCCCAAGCAGGGGCGATTTCTGAACACATAGCCAGGAGTAACCCCTGAGCGTCAAACGGGTGTGGCCCAAAAACAAAAAAAAACAAAACAAAACAAAAAAAAAAAAACGAAAAAGAAGATAAGTGGTCTTAAACAACAGTAACAATCAGGGGATATAAGATAAAGGCTTTAAAGTAATGTGGGCTCTAGAAGTCTATTTTCACACCATGGTCCATTGAAAATCATGAGCTACATGTACAAATAAAAAGCTTTTATAAAAAGCAAAAGAAATAGGTAAAATAAATTTTAACTATTTTTTTATCTAGAAAAATACTGTTTAAAAGTGAAAATTAAAAGTATGGAAGAGAGGAGCCGGAGAGATAGCATGAAAGTAAGGCGTTCGAATCCCAGCATCCCATATGGTCCCCTGTGCCTGCCAGGAGCAATTTCTGAGCCTGGAGCCAGGAATAACCCCTGAGCACTGCCGGGTATGACCCAAAAACTACAAAAAAAAGTATGGAACAAAATTGAAATTACTGAACATATTTCTCATTTTTTGTACTTGGTGTTTGGCATCAAGTATGTGACTTATATGTATAGAATGTTTCTTTTAAATGTGGCATGTTTGACATGTTCAATAGTCATGTGTAGGTAGCTCATGGCTATTCTAATAAACATCAGAACTGTAGACAAACAGGTGATTCATGAGAAGCACTGGGTTCTTATCAAACGTGGCTATTTGGGCCCAGATAGCACAGCGGTGTTTGCCTTGCAAGCAGCTGATCCAGGACCCAAGGTAGTTGGTTCGAATCCCGGTGTCCCATATGGTCCCCAGTGCCTGGCAGGAGCTATTTCTGAGCAGACAGCCAGGAGTAACCCCTGAGCACCGCCGGGTGTGGCCTAAAAACAAAAAAGAACTACAGGCCTTCTCTATTTCTCCCTCTTGTGGGGACTGGAAGTCTAATATATAACACTGTCACCATAAGCTTCTTGTGAAGGTCTTCCCCAGGATTCAAGACCTACAAATTCTCATTGTGTCCTCACCTAGTATAAGGGCAATTTCTGAGCACAGAGCCAGGAGTAACCCCTGAGCACTGCAAGGTGTGACCCCAAAACTAAAAAAAAAATTTTTTAAGCTACGATCTAAATTAAGGGAGACAGAGTCAAGTTAATATCTGGGGATGTTTTCAGGAAATAACTGCAAAGACCCTGAGATAGAAAGGAAAAATTCATAGTCCTTCATATCCACTCTTTTTTTTTTTTTTTTTTTTTGGTTATTGGGCCACAACCGGCAGTGCTCAGGGGTTACTCCTGGCTGTCTGCTCAGAAATAGCTCCTGGCAGGCACGGGGGACCATATGGGACACCGGGATTCGAACCAACCACCTTTGGTCCTGGATCGGCTGCTTGCAAAGCAAACACCGCTGTGCTATCTCTCCGGGCTCTCATATCCACTCTTAAGTACTATGGCTTTAATTCACTCTAAATAAAGTTTAAAAATTAAAAAATTTAAACTTAAAGTATGCAAGCTTTGAATTCTCCATGAATAATAATTTAAGCAAAATCATGTTTATGTGTTTATTTCAGGTGGGGAAAGTGGATTTGGGGACACACTTAATTGTATTCAGGGGTTACCCTGTTTCTGAGTTCAGGGATTTATTATTGGTGAGACTTGGAGGGATATATGGGTTGTCATGGGCTGAATCAGGGCTGGTCACTGCAAAGCAAGTGCCCTCCCCTTTATACTCTCATTTCCCTAGTTCCTCTGCTTTTATTGTTGATTATTTTGTTTTGTTTTATTTTGGAGTTAGATTCAGGAGTTCTTGCAATTCTTGCAACAACTTCCCACCAACCTGCAAAGCCATGATTCTCAACCCTAAAAGAAAACATACATTTTCCCTTAAAGGTCAGTTCTACTTTAGATACATTGGGGTCTTTGGATTTGACTAGGTTGAAAACGTATGAAACTGAATCATAAATTTACTTGAAAGAATTTATTTTTGTTTTTCGGGCCACATCCGTCTGATGCTCAGGGGTTACTCCCGGCTAAGCGCTCAGAAATTGCCCCTGGCTTGGGGGGACCACATGAGACGCCAGGGGATCGAACCATGGTCCTCTTTGGCTAGCGCTTGCAAGGCAGACATCTTACCTCTAGCGCCACCTGGCTGGCCCCTACTTGAAAGAATTTGTGTAGGTTCAGTCAGTATTCAAGGCTAGCAAGATTTCTAGCTAAAATAGGGTTCTCTGATGCAAAGTGTTTTCTCCTCTGCCTTACAAAAATACAGTGAAGATGCAGACAGCAAATTGGGAAAACCTTCCTAAATTGTTTGTAGGAAAAAAAAGTTTCACCAATACTTGTGGGAAAGACCCTTCATCGTCAAGAAGTCCATGACTCAGAAAGCAATTGTATATGTAGACACTCGAATAGAAAACAACCGGCTTCGAAAACATCGTCTCTTCCCGACCACATCCTCAAATGCTCCTGATTTTCAGGTGCTAAGTAGTATTTGGGTGGGGCTGTCAGTCATCTAAAATGAACAAGTGGCCTCTTAAGAGGCACAATTTAATTAAAGGCCACTCTGGGGATTTGGTTTCTCTGTGCGCAGGACAGATTTGGACCTGGAGCCTCCACCTGCTGCCCAGGCGCCTCCAGCCTGGAGGCTGCGGCTCACGGCTGCAGGTGAACCTGGTACTGAACCACTTTCACAGTCCAGAAAGCATGGCATTCCTTGTTACCAGTGGGAGGAAAGGCTAATTGAGAAGTGTGTAGAAAGGCTGTATTGAGTACCATTTACATGTATTGATTAGAAGTAGGGGCACCGTTTCTCATTTATCACCACCAGCAGCTGTGAAATTTTCCCCACGTCGACTGGCACGGCTCATATTGCCGCTCCTCCAGCTCTTTATTGTTTCCCCAGCACCCTGCATGCACCCACCCCCGAACCAGAGTGCTGATCCACCGGCTGGAATGGCCTGGTAATTACTCCAGCTCCTCCAACAGCTGCCACGATTGCCAAACTGCTGGAGTGAGAAATTCCATCCCGCATTTCCGATTTTTTACATTACCATTGCATAATCATATTTGACGAATAATTAACCTGGGTTAATACTTCAGGGAGCCATTTGCAAGTAAATTGATAAGCTGAGTGCTGTAACAGCTCGCGAGGGCTGAGCACTTGCATATTGGTTGGCTGCTTTCAGAGCTGTAGTATCTGACCAGCTAAACTGACCAAGGCTTTTACAAATAAGAGCCTTTGACCGTGTCTCAGATGCAGGAGCAGACACATACATGCTAAGGTCCCCGGGATGACTGGGATTTACTCTCAGCCTCATGGTTCATATCCCATGTAGTGGAACAGATCTTAAGAGCCCACATAAACCCATTTTTAGGAATTGACTAACTCTGGGGAGTGTGGGCTGGTATTTAGTCTACCTTGCTTTTTCATCTGATATTTTTTTAATTTTTAATTTTTAATTATGATAACAAAGATGCAAAGAAAGAGGACAAGGTAAAGTTACAGTGGAAGGACAGTGAGACATCTAACTAGAATACTGAATCTTATTTTCCCATTAGTTTTATTTCAGTCTCTCATGTCATTGTGGACCATTTTCTTCTTCCAGGGTAAACTGGGTGAAGTGAAGGGTGGAGTGACAAGGGGATGGCTCTGTGATTTCATGATATTGATATCATGTGGCTAGCTTTGATATGTGAGCTGACTATTTGTAAAGTAGAATCAGTGTATACGAGCCAGACAGACAGTCAGCTTCAGCATTTGTCACTGTGTGAGGCATTGCAGGGAAAAGCAGTTCCTTTCAGACTTGACTTGTAGCACTAAGTGAAATCAATGGCCAAACAATCTAACACAATTGGTCAAATATTGATAGAATTAAACACTGCTGTTAACGTGACTTGTCATTGATCTGACAAAAATGGAGTTCAAGGTAAAAGTGGCCTGGATCCTTTCTAGACTCTGTGTTTAATGGGGGGAGAGAAAATAGAAATGAGAAATATTTCACTCCAATGACTTAAAACTTGGAGTTTTTGTTTTCTTTTCTTTAATCATTGTACTTTACTCTGGAACACATTTTCTGGACCTGCATCTCATTTCCATTGCTGAAATGATAGAGGCTTAGAGTACTTTTATGATGGGGGTCCAAAGAATATCTTCTCATAGAATGGGAGATTGCCTCGTTGAGAGATGCCTGACAGAAAGCCACTGACAATAAAACAAGTCTACTCAGTTCATAAAGCATTCCATTCTGCTACATTCCACGTCTCTGCCTACAGATCAGTATCTGTCAAACACAAATCGTATACTATTGTGGCCAAGAGGACAAGGCCATTCCTCAACCATCCACGCAGGGGAAAAAGGCATCCACAGTGGGCCTTTAGAGGAACCCCGTGGGGGTTATTTTAGTTCTCCCTACCAGGAAAATCTGAGGATACATCTGGTGGGCTGAGCTCCCCTAAAAGTTTATGTATTCCGTGGCATTGTTCTGCTTTATATTTAAGCAAAAAGTTATCAATAGTAGGAAGTTGGGTAGATCAAGTGTAACATGTTTTTTGCTACAGAATAAACATTATATGTTAGCATAATCATTAGACAATCAACTAAACATTTTATATTGTAAATTCTTTGTAATCAGTTTCATTTACCATAAACAGATATCTATTTATTATTTTCTTTTGGATATGATTCTAGGTAGTCAACAGAAATCAGAAAAATACTCATTCTTTCCTCTTGGCTATGATTCTTGCTTCAACCAGCAAGTAGACAAAGTACAACTCTATTGTCCATTTAATATTATAACAAAGGGCTATTGTGAAAAAAGGGCAGAAGTAATTAAAAGACCAAACATACCTGTAATCTACAAAACACTTAATAAATGATTTAAAAATATTATTACTGATTCTACCAGCTTGGAAAAATATTATTGTGGATTATTTTATCAGTATAAAATATGTTCCAGCAATTTTTGTTTTAATGCAAGGGACAAAGGCACACAGTTTGTTTAATTGACCTTTTCTCAGCAGTGTCTACAAAGACTGTACCCCCTTTTTCAGGGGGGAGGCTTGGCCTACACCCAGCAGTCCTGTTGGAATCTAACCATTATGCCTGTAGGACCAGGGCTACAGCAGAATGGTAAATTGTGTTGTATGTTGCATGTCTTGTGGGGATATTCTGCACATAGACCACCATGGATAGGATGTATGCTATGCCCAGAGGGACTAGAATATAGTTGAAATGATTCCAGAGATTTCTTACTTTGTAAAGAAAAATATATATTTACTATTGGTTAAGGAGAAACTATATGATTATGCTTCTTTAGGATGAAGGAGAATCATCTGAAGACCTTTGAAAATTAGAAATCGAAGCCCGGAGAGATAGCACAGCAGCATTTGCCTTGCAAGCAGCCGATCCAGGACCAAAGATGGTTGGTTCGAATCCTGGTGTCCCATATGGTCCCCTGTGCCTGCCAGGAGCTATTTCTGAGCAGACAGCCAGGAGTAACCCCTGAGCACTGCCGGGTGTAGCCCAATAACAAAACAAAACAAAACAAAACAAAACAAAACAAAAAACAGTGAGCTTCACTGTGTGAACCAAAAAAAAAAAAATCAGAAATCGTTCAGTATCAGCCCCTGCCCATCCCACCCCACACAGTATTTATTTAATAGATCTACAAGTGAAGTCCAATAATTGCATTTTAAATCTTGTCCAAGTGGTGATATTGCAGTTAGCAGGACCATCATTGGAGAACCTTAAGAATAAGACCCACAGATAATTATGATATGTAAAAAGAGGAGAATATTTTCTTAACCCAATAAAAGATAGCTGAAACCAAGAACCTACATCATACTTCATGGTGAGAGAGTAAAGACATTTTCTTTTATACCAGAGACAAAAGATGAATTTTTACTGTCACTATTGTTATTTAGCATTGTCTAAAATTTCAAGAAAATACAGTAAGCCATGAAAATAAGAATAATAAGGTGTGTGATAAGTAAGCCATGAAAATAAGAATAATAAGGAGTGTGACTGCAGAATAAATATACAAGAATCAGTGGCATTTCTATATTTAGCAATAAATATGTGAAAAGATCTAATAGAAACTAAAACTATGAATTACCAAGAAATATGACACATATATAAAGAAAAATCACATTTTATTGCACACTAAAAATATTTAAAGAAATGGAAGTATATATTACATTCTTAGATAAGAAAATTACAAAATGCAATGTTTCTCTAACAGTTTTCAAAAAATTCCAATCAAAAGCCATATGGGACTGGAATGCTGAGCTATAATAGGGCTTTGGTTATCAAGTGAATGAGGCAGAGAATGGATGAAATGTTATTCTCTCTTAAAGAATGGGGCCTACGGTGAGTGGGGGCAGGTTCATGAAAGAGAGAGTTGCTTGACATAGAAGTAACAAATCTTGAGCTGTGAAAAACAATTCAAGGTGCAAATCCTACTTGAGTTTAGGGTCTGAAGAGAAGAAATGAAGTATTTCCAGATCTAATTCTCCAACTGAGAGCAGAGAAGGCTGATCACCAGGAGGTCATCAGATACCAGCAGCCTCAAGGTATACTAGGTTTGAAGCTATGCAAAGAAGCCTGTAATTGGCCTTTTTTGCCTATTGGAGTGTTCATGTATCCAGTCATCTGTGGACATGTTTAAGTTATTTTAGGAATCTCTAGAGATATATTCACCACAACTTGACTGTTGCTACTTATTAATTAATTAATTAATTATTAATTATGAATGAATTGCATCTGTAATTATATTAACCATACTATACTGTATTAATAAAACTATAAATCCTATTTTTAATCAATAGGCACATATTCAAAATAAGAATGATGCGTATGCATCTATATGTATGAGAAACCTACCCAGTGTTATCTGTTATTATTGCTGGGTTGAGAGGTCAGCAAATACTTTGGTCATAAAGTCTTTCAATGTAGATGACTCCCAGTAGTGTTCCCAGTAGTGGCTGAGTGTTCCCAAACGACATCCTGAGAAACCCTTCTGCTCTACGATGCTCAGTGCTCTAATCTAAACCCACTGTTCTGACCCAATTGTGCTCTTTCAATAAGCATTTGAACATAAAATTCACATTAAAAACATTTGACAATTAATGGACTACTCAACCAAGAATTTACTGCAGATTTCTCTTACAAAATTAAAATGTTCTATACTCTGGTTTCTCTTCAGATAGTATAAATCTTTTGCATTTTACAGATTTAAAATTTCTTCTCTAGGGCTACCATAAATGTATGTTACCCTACATGGAGCTCTCCAAGGGGAGTTGCAGTTAACCGTGTGCATATGATTCCCCTCCCTTGTGCTCTAAACTTTTCAGCATGTCACCCCTAAACTAATGTTTTCTTATGAGAAACATAATGCCCTCAAAAGATGATGGATAGCTGATGAACACTTGGAGAAATGCAAAGAATAGGGCAAATGAAACCTTAATGATGGTCATAGTTATTGGTGATCAATATCGTTTTATGATATATTTAAGTAGAGGTATTTTCTGAGGAATTTTTGAATGCAAAGTTACATAATGTAGTAATTATAACCAAGAAATTTAGACATCAGGTCTTGGAAAACATGTACTCTGAGAACTTCAATTTTCTCATTTGCAAAATAATGGGTGGTGGTGAAAATTAAATGAGTGCAAGCGCACACACAAAAGCTACGAGTCTATTATAGGAGAAATGTGTCAGGAGGATATTTGTTATTTACTTGAATCTGACTGTAACACCCCATATTTATTTTTTATAGCATGAATTCATAGTTAGAGAGACCTCCCCAATCCCAAATTCCTCCTGCTATAACCCACTAAACTATTATTTATCACCTGCCAAATGAGAAAGCAATAATTCTCTACAGTCAATTTTACAGGTATGGGAATTGTGTAGTAATACAGTATTCTGAGACTGGAAGGGCCCAGACTTAATTTAATTTTCTATTATTGCCATTATGATATTTTAAATACATTTTTTGGTTTTTGGGGTGGCCACACCCGGCGGTGCTCAGGGGCTACTTCTGGCTCTGTGCTCAGAAATCGCTCCTGGCAGGCTCAAGGGACCATATGGGATGCCAGGGATTGAACCCAGGTCCGTCTCAGATGGCCGTGGGTAAGGCAAACACTCTGACGCTGTGCTATCGCTCTGGCCCATGATGTTTTAAATACTTTTAAGCAAGGTGCCCCAAATTTTCACTTTGAACAAGACCCTTAAAAAAATGGGGCTGGAGCGATAGCACAGCAGTAAGGTTTGCCTTGCATGCAACCAACCCAGGACGGAAGGTGGTTCGAATCCTGGCATCCCATATGGTCCCCATATCTGCCATGGACAACTTCTGAGCACAGAGACAGAGTAACCTGAGCTCCACTGGGTGTGACCCAAAAACAAAACAAAACAAAAAAAAAGAAGTCAGGCAGCTTTGTTCTGTAAGTTTCCCTATCTTAACTACTTCCATCAACAGATTCTTATGGTTACTAGATTATTGAGACTTCAGAGGCATATGACTGGTCTGAATTTCCTCGTATATAATAAGAGAAATAGCTTTTGTCCAAAAAAGCAGCATTTTGGGATATAGTTTAGGGAGATTAGGGAATCACACCAGTGCTGATATGCTGATATTTTGCTGCTGATTTTGGGAATCCAAATTTAGAGCAAGTTTGGTGTTGGATAGCCACTCCTTGGCTGCTATAAATGCTAATGGATATTTTATTTACTTCTAATGCATCACCAAATGACATTTTCTACCAACCTTTGGTTTTATTTGCTGCCTCCTAATACTGGGTAGTGTCTCTAGTGTCATTTCTGAAATAATATGCATTTTAGAAACAAAGCTGAGAAGAACTTTTGAAATACTCTACTGTCCAAACTGAAGTTTCCGTTGAATCAGAGCAAATTTCTGAGAGGATTTTTCATTGCTTCTGAATACAGGGAATGTGGATAGAGAGATGCCACATATCTTCCTGGCTTGCTTAAGATGTCATTTTCTCATTTGCAAATTGATCCAGAGCATATCTCCACAAAAAGAATTCTAGCCTAGCTTTTGCTGAAAGATTATTATATCTAACTCCTCAAGAATAACCAGTAGCTAGGGGATTTAAACTCTTGATGAAATCAGATGCCAATGCTGTTCTTAAGGATCTCTGAACATTTATAGCACTATTATAACCCCTCAATTCTTTCTATTAAAGCAACACTTGTGAGCGCATGTAGGTCTTGCCTAAAATATCCAGAATGCTCTTTCTAATTTAAGAGTCTTAGCTTTATCATAAGTGTAAAGACCTCATTTTTGCCAAGTAAGGTAACTGACAGGGATTAAGGACTGGATATATTGGAGATATCATTTGAATTATTTTCTATGGGTAAGAAGGTTGAAGATAAAGGTTGGAGCAATAGTACAGCACATAGGGCATTTTCCTAATGATTCAAATAAAAAGAAAAACTTGAGAACTTCAGCACTAGAGGGGATGCTAATAGAAGTTATTATTATATTATAATGACTTTGAAAATATTTACTCAGTAAACAAGCAAATAATTTAGTCCATTAACAAACTTATAATCAATATGTTCATAGAAAAAATTTAGTGAGACAAAACGTAAGTAATTACATAAAAACAGACTGAACACAACTATACTGATATTTTAGTCAAAATATAGAATTGGTAATTATATTGCATATACAACAGAACCATATTATACAATTTTGACAAGCTTTTGCTACTGATGTAAGCAAACAAATCAAACTTGCCTAAGCAAAGAGAAAGACCTTTTTGGCATACTGGCAGGACCAATTTGCTAATGTACAAAGTGGACATATTTGAATTTCAACCTTCCTGCTTTTACCTGGCAATGGTTTTAATGGGTCTCATTGAAAGTGGAATTTTTTTTCTTTTTGGGCTACACCCTGTGACTCTCAGGTGTTACTTCTGGCTAAGCACTCAGAAATCGCTCTTGGCATGGGGGACCACATGGGACGCCTGGGATTGAACCAAGGTCCATCCTGGATCAAATGAGTGCAAGGCAAATGCCCTACCACTGTGCCATTTATGTGCCAGACCCAAAAGTGAAATTATTTTAATAACAGTTTGGTTGGGGGCTCCCAAGGAGAGCTTGTGTTCTGGGAACCCAAGTTTCATTTCAGGCAATTCTTGGCCTATTTGTACAGACCTGAATGGCCAGTGCTCAAGTCAACAATCTGAGGGCCTCCGAGATTACCCCTCTGGAGGTACTGCAGGGAGGTAAACAGTATCAAGAACCAAACTCACCCTAACATATATCTTTGAACTACTTCTCAGACTCTGATAAGATTTTTGTTTGATTGATTGGTTTTATGGCTAAACCTAGCAGTGCTCAGGGTTTACTTCACCTCTGTGCTTAGGGATCACTTTTAAAAGGGCTTAGCATCTTATGTGGTGCTGGTGATTGAAGCCTGGTTAGTCACTTGCAAGGCAAGCACCTTACCTATGCTACTCTTACTCTGGTCCCTCAAATAAGACTTTTTAAGTTGATTTATTATTTCTAGGAGAGTTTGATTCTTTGTGTTTGGATCTGGTGTATTTTAATCTTACGGTTAGCTTGTAGGGAGAGCAGAAAAATGCTGTAGTGCAAGACTAGTAGAAAATTCTCATTCCTTTCTCAGAAGCTGCTGCATGTATTTTTGAGAGGATGAGACTGTAGATGATTCTTAGTTTATATTTATTTTTCTTTAGGAGTGGGAACTAATAGCATAATTCATTTTGCATTTAGTTTTATTTATTTATTCATTTATTATTTATTTACTTTTCTCTGCCTGGAACCAGAAAGTACTTGAGAAAGCTAAGCTTAACAGAAATAATTTAAAGCCAAAAAGCTAAGATTAACAGAAATAACCCAAAGCAAATTTAAAGTACTTGAAATAAAAAGAAAAGTAAAAATAAATTTATTTTCAAGAAGAAATTAATTGACTATTAATGCCAGAATTGGACTTGGTAGTAAGGACAACAGAGTTGTCAAATAGTTCTGTTTGCTTGAAGCTTAAAATTTAACAGGAAAAATATATTAATATATATTATATACTATACACACAATATATATCATGTATAGAATGGGGCACAAGAAATTATGCTTTAATTAGATCAAGAGAGATAAGATGGTCATTGTTAGATTTTCCTAAAGGAATCTATGTATTCAGGCTTGAACTAACATATGTAACGATGGAGAGGAAAGGAAGAAGGGTGAATGGAGACTGACATAACAGTGGATACCAAACCCCAAAGGTTTAATGACTTTTGAGGACATTAAAAAGAAATGAGGGCAGGGACAGGAAGGCAGAGAAAGCAGAAGAGGAGTAAGCTGGCAATGGAAGTGTATCAGTTGCTCTAGTATCTGTAGGGACAATTATAGGACCTCAAGGAGTATTTTCCAGAATAATATGTTAAGCTTGATTTTAGAATGAAAACAGAAACAAGCAAATAGAGTTTAATATAGTGAGTACACAAATCCAAACTGTAAAGCTCTTACGTTTAATAGCAGGAGGCCCAACTGATCCAGAGAATAGAATGTGTTTGCCTGGCTGGAGACACAGGCACTGCCTAGGGAGGAAGCTGAGAATTCAAGTTATGAACTTCCATATGGGCTGGCCAGGCAATGGTGGATAGTAGGAATTATTTTTATCCCTAACCTTAATACAGACACAGGCAAATGACATCCAGAGAAATACAGTGACCCTTCCGAGTTCTTATGTCATGTTTATAGGGACCCAATTATCCCCAACCAGGCTAATCTCAAACCCCAAGTTAATGATTCACATAATTTAAAGTAATTGTATAAAAAATTAAATAACGAGTAATTTAAAAAATATATGTAAAATTATGTAGAAAATCTTATAAAACACTAAATATAAGGAATTTAACAGAGTAAATACATTTCTAAATATTTCATGTTTTCACAGAATCTTTAAAAATAAAAGCAATAGATTACTGTAGATTACTGCTACTGGGTTTCTCCTGTGAAAGTGTGCTTGCGCCTTCTAAGTCATCTCATTGGCCCTTAGGAGTTAATTTAAAATATTAAAATTGTAAATTTTGTTGATTTTTTAAATTTTGTAGAATAAAAATAATAAAAGTAAGTTAGGTTTAACTGAAAAGTTTAGAAAAAATATTGCATATTCAAGTAAATCCTACTGAAAGTCTAGCCCTCACCTGTATATAATAAATTGTTGGAGATCCTTTCTGAGCAATGTGTATTAAGTACAAACATTATGGAAAAATACAAATTTTACCGATGTTAGCTGCGGTGCTAGTAAACTTAATAAAGAAAAAACAATAAAACACATTTTCTTTTAGAACGGTTGATTTTATGAAACATACCTTTAGCTAATGGAAAGGAGCTCCCAAATTATTATAGATGAAAAAGAAACACCTATAATAAAACATCACTGGACTCTTTCTAATCGTTTTCTTTTTGTTTTTTGTTTTTGTTTTTACTCTTGAAAAAAATACCCTAGCATTTGTATTCCTTTTTTCCTTTCCAGTCTTTATATAACACTTAGAAGTCTTGGGAGATTAGGGGGACTTTAAGCATTTGGGAAATTATAGAGGGAAATAAACATTTCTCAAACCAATTAAGCATTCAGTTTTGCTCTATTTCTCTATGATAGTCTAATTTTTAATTTGGATCATTCTAGCACTGATACATAATTTCTGATCCATAGGTCCTGAGTCCCACATCCCTCGAATAGATAGAAACCTTCACTGCACTCTTATATGAGGCAGTTAAGCACACGCGCACACACACACGCGCGCGCACACACACACCCACACACACACACACACACACACACATGACACCACGAGTTTTCAAATACCAGTTTTAAATATTTAAGGTAATTTGCAAAGGAATCACTACTTATCACCCAAGACTGCTGTCAACCACACATTACCCCCTAAGTATACCCTTTTTGATCTCTGTTACCATACCTCAAAGTTGATAGGTATTAGACTAGTCCCTCTGCCCACAAGTAAAGATTGGCACAGGGTAGAAAGACTAAGGTGTAAAAAGCATCTTAATTCATTATTACATTTCCCTTTAAAGAATGGGCTCTAAGTGCAGGCTGAATAAACCTTCTTAAGAATGAGACGATAGTAACCATACCAAGCTTTGAACATTAGGACCTAATTGTCCTCTATTCTCTGGTAACCTCATATTTTCTGCTTGCTTATTAAGTTCAGTAATCTTTCTCCTCTCAGTTTTAATGTTCTAATGCCTTTTTTCTTCTCTCAGTTTTCATGCTGTCCCTTTTTCTTCTCTCAATTTCAATACGTCTAGCTCAACCACTTGCTTGTATATCTTTTATGCCTTTGGTCAAACCTTGTCTTCCATATTTATCCCAAAGATGAATATTAACTAACAAGATGTTAATGAAGATGATGATCATGATCATGATCATAACAATGAGAATGCCACTTCCCTCTCTTCAGCCTCTTGTAACAAAACAAAAAAGGTAACAACTCTGAATTATATAATTAATTGGTGGTGAGAAATTATATTGCTTCTATGAATGTTAACATGTAAAAATCTTGTCAATAAATAACACAAGGAGTAATGCAGTTTCTGGAGAAGGATGGAGGATTTGGTTGTTGATAGTAGAGTCTTGGGCAAAGAAAGAAAAAAGTGGAAGAAAAAAGAGAAGGAAAATAATATCAAAAACAAACAACAAAACAAAACCAGAAAAAGGAATGCTGGAGTGGCAGGGTTTGGTGTTACCCCACTTTTTTTTTTTTTTGCATAGGCACAGTAAGTATTGGGGAAGAAAGGAAATTCCTGTGGCCTAAGAGATTCAGGGTATTTCCACTCTTGAAGCATATTGTCATGGGAACAACCACTGGCTCCATACCTTCTCATTGCCATATCCTAGGGTTTGTTTTTTTGTCTGTGTGTGGTGTCAAAAAACTGAGAAATCATATTCTTGCTGAATCTTTCTTGGAATTCTGGCAATTGTATTTATTCATAGCTTTTCTCTATCCTTTAAACAAATCAGCACATCTCTGGATAAAATTGCTAAGAATTAATGACATCTATTAATGATTCTAGAATTCTAAAAATTAAACTATGTAAAAGTTGGTTTATTTCTAACCACATAACCACATAGTTATATACATGGAATTTTATAAAAAAAATTACCTCATAATACCATTCAAAAATATTTGAGGCTATGCTCAAAGAAGATTTCACATTGAAGAAAAAAATATTTTCTGGTAATGCAACTTATTCTTTGAGAACGATGTAAAATTAATTCTTCCCACTCTTTATTCTCATAGAAACCTTCCATCCTATGGGAAATAGGGCACTTTGACTTGCCTTTCCTGACTCATCTAGAAGGTTCTTTCCTGATGGAAGTTGGCAATCTGCAAGGTCTAGTAAAGAGTGATCCCATCCCCTTACAACGGAACTCACAGCAGCTTAAGCCCAAGCACAATAAAAGTGGCTTTAGATCTTCAATGCTTATCCTAAAGGCATTTTAGAGGTCAATTTTAATCAATAAATCATTCTAATCACATTTATCCTCCCTGCGGGCTCATTAGCTGCCAGGGATGACTTAGTCATATCACCATTAACTTCTGTAGATCCGAAGTCCTTGGAACCATAACTTTAAATCCCTGTTGATCTGATGTTATTCTTGGCTTTTTTTGAGTTAGATAAATTGAATTTCACATAATATATTGAGACATTTTTGTGCAGCATTTGTATCGCAAAGCTGTTTAATATTTGCAACCCTTTAAAAAATAGACAATACCTAATTCTGTTATTGTTCTTTCTCTTTTAGCCTGTAAATAAGGCAGATAGAAAATGCCTAAATAGCAAATTCATTTGATTCTTTTTTTTTTTTTTTTGAGTTTGGGCCACACCTGTGACTCTCAGGAGTTACTCCCAGCTATGTGCTCAGAAATTGCTCCTGGCTTGGGGGACCATATGGGTCACCAGGGGGATAGAACCATGATCTGTCCTAGGTTAGCTATGTGCAAGGCAAATGCCCTAATCTTGCACCACCGCTCCAGCCCTTCATTTGATTCTTTAAAACAGAACATCATGGCAATGATGGACTTTTGTTAACTCCACAACCACAACCGCACAGATTCTTTGAGAGAGTAAAAGAAGCACAATTCAAAAAATCCAACAGATAAAAGGAGTTAACAGTGAATGGGATTCATGTAAGCCCTCTTGCAATACAGGAATATGGTGTTTTATCACAATTTGCCAGGTGTATTCTAGAACACTGCTGCAACTGGCAGTGCTGAGATCTTGCCATTCTCTGTCAGCCTTGAGATTCCTGCAAGTCATTTCTCTCCATATGCTTAGAATGCTTAGATAATCAGGAAGTGTCTGATATTCCCAGTGACTTATCTTCTATCTATCATCTATCTATCTATCTATCTATCTATCTATCTATCTGTCATCTATCTATCTATCATCTATCTATCACCTATCTATCTATCATATATCTATCTATCATCTATCTATCATCATCATCTATCATCTATTATCTATCTACCTATCTATCATCTATCTATCATCATCTATCTATCATCTATCTATCATCAACTATCATCTATCATCTAATTACCTATCTATCAATCATCTATCATCATCTATCTATCATCATCTATATCATCTATCTATCATCTATATACACCACATATATGTATATATTTACATATACTTTGTATATATACAAAGTTAGGAAAAGCTTTTTATTAGATATAGTTGTGTCTAAAATTGGATCAAAAGTATTATGAATCATTCAATAACATACTGAAGTTCTCAAATGTCAGTCCACATTAGTAAGGACCTCAAAAATTCCCAGGAAGTCAATCAAGGGCTTACATTACTTTCTTCGAAAAATAGAAAATAGGCCCAATGACCGAATAAATACTCAGGACTCTTTGTGGCAATTATTCCACCATGTTAGAAAGGGCAAAAGAACCTATTTGTCTCCTCCTGTCCCTGGAGTGAGAAGTGAAGAAAGTGGTGTTACAATTCTCTTGGAAACTCAAACCTCCACTCTATGATTTCTATTCCAATAGTTTCCATTTCTTTTAGAAGAATTCTCCCTTACTCCAAGAAAAGGGCAGCATTTGGGAATATAAATTCAAGAGATCATCTCTGGCATTGTAAGAGTCCCCAGGACCTATCACTCTCAGCATGAAAGTCAGTTTGCTGATCCCCTCATCCTGCATCCTGCTCTCCATCCGTTAGGCTCTGCCACCTCTCACCATCAGCAAGACATACTTAGGGCACTTCAATTCAGAGTTCGACTCCATGTCTATTTTTTATCTACTTGCTACCATTTTCTGGAGAAGCAAGGTTTGAATCTTGTACAATCCAAATCACTTATAAGTGATTTTGAAAAAGTTGGCTCTAGAAAGCTGTCACGTGAGATGTATTGTTCAAATCAACCTAGTGCTGTCGTTATATGTAGCTAAATCATCCAAATCCAGGATGCCACTTTAAAACACAGACATCTGTTTTCAGGTTGCCTGTCACTTTGAATAAGGAAATGCAGTTATGCTTGCATTCATGTATTCAATTATGATCTTTCAGGAAAGATATAAACACTTGCTTTTGGTGAGCTTACCTACATTTACTCAATAAGAAATGGTTCTTGGAGTGATATGTATTGGATTTGGGGAAACAGTGTTAAAACTTTTAATCATTAATATTGGTGTATTAGTATATTTATACTACATATGCATTATTATTACTGTTATGACTATTCAAATTAAAGACCTGAAGAAACACCATAAGCATTCAACACCAGAGGTCATACTTTATTGCTTTAAAAATAGATCTAAATAAATAAATAAATATAGATAGGTAGATAAAAATAGATCAATATGGTGCCAGAGTGGTGGCGCAAGCAGCAGGGTGTCTGCCTTGCAAGCAGTAACCTAAGACGGACCGCAGTTTGAACCCCAGATGTTCCATATGGTCTCCCAAGCTAGGAGCCATCGATTTCTGAGCACATAGCCAGGAGTAACCCCTGAGCATCACTGGGTATGTTATGAGTGAAGTTCTAGGCAAATACCAAGTTTTTTCCTTGTACCAATCAAGTTTTCCAAATGTTATGGCTCATCTTAGTTTTAAATTTGCAACCCAACTACAAATATGCTTGTAATCATGGTGCTTAAAGATTTGTATAAACATTTTGCATATTTCCTAAAGAGCTCTGGAGGCTCAGACACCCCTCCCAGAGATTCTCCCAGAGGTACCTGCAGTTTAGTGCCAAGGGCTGAGGATATGATGTAACACTGCAACGCTAGGGATTCTCTGGGAACGCCCTTCAGAAGTGTGAAGTGGGCGGGTCTCCAGGGCTACCTCGGCAAGGTTTGGGTGACTTTGCATTGCTGGAGTTCCAAAGAGCTGCATACAAGGCATGTGGCATTAATTCCCTTACTATCTCTCTGGAAGCAAATGTTTTTATTTTTTTCTATATAATTCTTTATTTTAATCACCCAGAGTCACACAATTATACAGTTCACGATTTAGTTTCAGTCTTACAATATCTAACACCCTCCACCAGCATTTCAGCACCCAGTTCTTGTCCAGAGTGATTATCTCCAACTATCATTGTCATAGTGATCCTTTCTTTGTCTGTTGTCTTTGGATATTAATAGGTCACATATATTTTAAAGTACAGTATTAATCAAGTGAAGTTATTTGAAGGCATGCTATAAATTCCATGTTTGTTATTTATCTCTACTCTACCCACTGCTCTATGCTCTCCTTGACTTACTTGTTGGTCAAGATAGGCAAGAATATGAGCATTCCTAGATGGGGATCAACTATAAATCACATAGCATGTTATGCTTCCAGGATGATAATGTCCACAAAGGCTTTCTTTATTTTTTTTATGAGTCACATTAGCTATGCTCAGAGCTTGGATCACTTCTCTTGAAGCTTCGGGGAACCATATGTTGTGCCTGGAATTATACCCAAATCAGCTGTGGGCCTTACCGATTATACTATCTCTCCATTCCCCACAATGTCCTTATTAATTTAAATGAGCTAAGTACAGTGGTGCTATAATTATACTCCTTATATATCTGATCACTAAACTTAAGTGCACTAATGTATAAGTTCTTCAAGAGCAAAACTTGAGACATGGTATCTAAAGTAATTAACATAATGAGAATAGTAGCAGTGACAGTGCGGTTGAGCACCACTGGCTTAAGACTTGATAATTATTTCATTAAAACAGTTTGTTGGGGCCGGAGCTGTGGCTCAAGCTGTAGGACATTTGCCTTGCACGAGCTAACCTAGAATGGACCATGGTTCGATCCCCCGGGCGTTCCATATGGTCCCCCAAGCCAGGAGTGATTTTTGAGCACATAGCCAGGAGTAACCACTGAGCATCACGGGGTGTGGCCCAAAAGTCAAAAACAAAAAAAACAGTTTCTTGGGAATCTAGGGAGACATAAAACGATGCAGAAGCTAATTCTAATCCTGTAGTGAGCTCATTGCATGGAAATGAAATTTAAATAATTTTAAATTAATTTTATTTAATTAATTAAAATTAATAGAAAATTAAATCATTTAATTAACATAAAAGTAATATTCAACAGAATATTAACATGTATGTTAATATCACTTTTTCATCAGTGACCATATATTAAATGATGACCCCAAATCGACAGCTAGAAATTTTGTCAGATAAAATACATTTAGTACACAGATTCAGGACAAAGGATATACTCACACAAAAAGGACCTTTTCCATCAAGACAGAAGGTTTCACAGTGACACAGAGACACTCTCCAATTATTTAGTGGTATAATGACGAATAATATGACCTCATACGCAAAGCAGGCAATGCAATGCAAGATCAGATTAGAAATGAAGCTTTGGGGGTTTTAAAAGAAACTGAGTAGCTTTGGGGGTCAGTACAAATATTTTTATCACTGAGATAGAGCGACTCTTTCTGAAAGGGAACATAGAATGTGAGATGGAAAGAGCATTAAGTAAAGATATAGATATAGTGAATCAGTTTCACAATAGTTGCATAGCATTTTTTCTGAAAGTATGAGAAAGTGGCAAAAAGTGGCTTTATTTGGGTGAAAAGAAGAAAAATAATAGGAGCAGTTTTATGAAAGCAAATTTCCATGAGAAAAACTCAAGTTGAATATTTGTAGTCTCTGGATTTGCAAATATTCTTGAAAGTAATTGTTCATAAATTTATTGAAGATTTTGTTAAATGTTATTTAATTTCATTATAATATCTTTATTTATATATTTAAGGTCAAATATGTAAATAGTGTAGCAAACACTATACTACTAATCATTCTGATTAACTCTACTTATGACTGAACCCCTAACCTACTTGATCAAATTTGCCTTTCTACTTCTAAAATGTTCCTGAGTTTTGCTAGCTCACATTATTTTTTTATTAAATAATTACTAAACTTTTTTTCAAAAACACATTTAAAGTAAATCTTTTGGGTGAAAGGGAAGCAATAGCCTAAGGAAGTGTTTATATTTCCTAAGTCACCAAATAAAATTCTGATTGTAAATTTCTAATCCAACGTGACATGTAGCTGAAATGATGGAGGCTAAGACATGCTAAGATTTGCTAAAACTAAGATTACTATGTTATGGGATCAGCTAAACACGTTTTGCAAAATTCTGTCTTAACCTCCTATCAGATCATTTAGCTCTCTGAATTATGAAAGAATTAGTAAGTGTTCATTGGTGTTTAGAAGTATTTCCATTTTTAGTAGTTGTTTTGAAGTTTTATGTGAGGTAGGTAGCTCTACCTCTAAACGTTATCTTTTTCATTAGCTTATGCCTCATACTCTACTTTAGATTAAATGGGGAAAAATTTATGTGTTCAGAAAGTTATTTGAAATAAGACAAATGTCTGAATTGTAATTTTTACACTAGTAAGAAAAGAGACTAAAAGGGTTTCAGTTAAAGGATAATACAAAAACTGAGTGAGGTCCTTGCAAACTGGCAATCACCTGTAAAGAACTTAGTTCATCATTTTTAGAGCCATTGTAAAGAAATTAGAAAATAATATATACATTTTGTGTAACTTGGGCTAGCCAGTACCAAATAGAACAGCTTTCTTCATTGTGGAACCTTTTGCAGAATCTAACCATTTTCCAAGTAGAATTTTTCCTTGTTTTTACTTTAAAGAAAGAAATCTTTCTTATCCTAGTCACCATCAAGTATGTCCTTAGGACTTCTTTGTATTTATTGTAATCTGTGAATATTGCATTTTACAGCTTGTATATTAGATATAGAATTGAATACCTAGGCAGAGCACAGTGTTAAAAATGTTCAATTCCAGAGGGGAATCCAGTGAGCGGTTAAAGCCTGCTGCATGTAATGTTAATATTACATTAAGTACTATGTTATTGCAAGAGATGCTTATTGTTAATGTCTGTAGGGAGGATCTGTTCCAAAGATTTCAATTTCAATAAACAGATTACGCAGTTCTACCATATACAATTAGAGAAGTGGTAATGAAATAGTTGTAAAGTCCCTTGTGGGACTGTCATCTTTTTTTTTAATTTTGTAAATAACATCACAAGCATTCTAGAGGGAAGTGCTTATGCATTTATTTATTATTGATTTTTTAAAAATACATTTAACATTACTGGTTATTGCAAATCCAGTCTCAGTGAGTTGAAGAAGATAAGCTATTTCTACATTATTAAATGCTGAATGTATGGGGAATTGTGAAGTGGCATCCTTCATATAAATATATGAAATATTAATAAACAAGGATTGCAAGGAATTAATTTACAGCTACATTTATTTGGAAAATAAAACCTTTGCAAGGTTTTATTCATGCCTTGTATGTAATGTAAATTTTGAGTAGTAAATGATTTATATAACATGTGATTCTGTCTTACAACTGGATTATATGTAGCTGCAGAGAACAAGTTAGATTCAATTTATAGTGTTTCAATAGACAACTAATAGTTGCAGTGATTACCTCAATTAACTGTCTAAGTTTTGAGTATCCATAAATAGTTACTATTATTTTTCCATCTAGGGACTATAATAAATAAAAAAAATGGATAGCTGCTTCGTTATTAGGAAATACATATCCTTGGGGTAAGGTCAAAATTTAGGCTGTCATACTTTCCTCAAGCAAGCAGTCATATTTCCACTGAGGAGCAGAGATTTAAACATGTTCTCTGGATTCCAGGTTCTCTGAATTTCTAATTGTAATAAATTGCATGTCTTCTCTGAGCTTCGACATCTTCTGCTATAACAAACTATCTCAGCTATTTCTATCATAAGACATTACTTCTTTATTTTCACTCATTAGCCATTTAATATTGGATTTCATCTTTTTTATTTCTAAATCTTTGTCAAACTCATATTCTTCTCTATTAGTCGAAGTTGAGCCAATATTCTAAGTTCTTTAACTAGATAAATGTCACAAACATTTTGCAAAGTCTTTCAATTGTTTTTTCTTCTAACTAACTTTAATATCCTTCAAATATTAAATATATTATTTTGTGTAATAGTTGTGAACTTGTTATTTTTTTTTCTTATTTAACTTCCTCAAGAGGGATTCCTACAGTGTAGTAAGTTTCCACTATTTACGAACAGAAAGTTAAATAAAAATATAATCCTTTATAGTGCTTATTCTCATGTGTAATATGGTTTGCATATAATAGTTAAGGTAACAGTTATAAATAAATATAATTAAACAAGCATTGAATTGAACTCAGAGCAATTCTGGTACTTTATCAACCCTCTAATATATCTTTGATCACTAAACAAGAATAATTTGTGATGGAATTTCTGGGTGAGACTATCAAAGCTATTAGTTTTGGGAGGTAAATTTTAAAGATAAATACTATAAAGAATTTTGCCACATCTTAGTTCCTACATTTCTCCCTCCTTATCTCTTCCCTCTCCTCTCCTTCCTTTCCCTCCCATTTTTCTTCTTTTCTGTTCCCTCTCATTTTCTCCTCTCCTTCCCTTGCTTTTCTTCCCATCCTCCCTTTTCCCATATTATCCCTTCTCTTCCCTCTTTATTTTCTTCTTTTTCCCTTCATACCTTTTCCTGCCCCCTTTCCCTTATTTTCCCATCCCTTCCCTTTTTTTCCTTTTCATCTCTCCTTTTCCTCCTTCTCATTCACTCTCTTACTTTGCTAATATTTACTATCACAAATCTTTTAATAGGAATATTTAAGGTTCAATATTTTATCATTTATGTGGTACTTTATCTTCTGGAAGGAAGATTTACCTGTATCTCCTTGAGATTGATTTGTTACTAAGACTTCTCAATCTGCCTTGGGTATATTTCTTTGTGCTAACTTGATTTCATTTTTGCAAAGGTCAGTAAAATTGTAGTACTAAATTTTAGTATTCCCCCTTTCCAACCTGCCAAAGATAGCATTATGTTAGATATGTTGGTCTGGGTATTAACCTTGCCAGGCTGATCCATACCGGTGCCTTTGTTTTATGTATGAGAAAATTAGAGCCCATAGAGGCCAAGCGATTTACTTTAGGAAGACGACTTCACTATGGCCTGAGTAAACAGCAAAGGTATCTTTCAAGTTCTGAATGCAAATACAAACTAGCAATACTCTAGCTTGGGTCCTGGTTCCAATGGTCAGTATCATGTGCGTATTATTTCCTCAAAATTTCAAGATATAAAAGCATCACTGGAAATCAGGAAATATCAATAAAAAGTCACAAGTATGGGAAATGGTTTGGCTTAAGTCTATCTTGGCATGGTTTTCAAGACCAAGAATTTGATGCCTTCTGATATATCAACATCATATATGATTAAGTGGCTTTTTCAAAATTCATTTAGCCTGTGTGGTATAGTAATGCTGTTGTTCATAGGATCATGCATCTGCCCACCATCGACCAGTATATAGGCTTTAATAAATACTTTCCACTTGTTGAAGTATATTTCTACTAATCCATTTGTACAACTCTTAATTGCCATAGTAATCAGGAAACATTTTAATAAGATACAGGCTAGGTATGATGGGTTAAACTTTGGCAGAACGAAGAGAATTAAATACATGCTGCAAGAGAAACTATGAGAAACCATGTAATAACATGGAAAAAGCATAAGTGAAGATCCAAACACAGAATGTATGTAAATAAGGCCTAGTGATGAGCACGTAAAATACTTATTCTTTTTTATTTTTCTTTTTTTGTTTTTGGGCCACACCCATTTGACGCTCAGGGGTTACTCCTGGCTATGCGCTCAGAAATCTCTTCTGGCTTGGGGGACCATATGGGACGCCAGGGAATCGAACTGCGGTCCGTCCTACACTAGCACTTGCAAGGCACACCTTACCTCTAGCGCAACTTCCCGGCCCCGCTACTTGATTTATTTTTGTTATTTGTGTTTGAGGGAAAATGTAACAGTTCTATGTTTGGGGGTCTTCTAGCAATACTCAGGGGACTATGTGGTGTCAGTACTTAAACTCAGGTCTTCTGTGTGCTGAGCAGGTGTTTCAGCTCTTAGAGTCATTTCCTTTGGTCCTAAATTTTTATGTCTGACAATGAGTGTGAATAAGATACATATTACTAAATAGCTTTGGTTACAAGCCACCATAAGAAATAATATATGGTTTGGGGGAATGGAGTAATAGTATAGCAGTAGGGCATTTGCTTTGCACACTGCTCATCCAGGATGGACCCATGTTCAATCCCTGGCATCCCATATGTTCCCCTGAGCCTACCAAGAGTGATTTCTGAGTGCAGAGCCAGGAGTAACCCCTGAGGGCCACCAGTTCTGCCCAATAAAAGAAACTATCTATGGTTTTTATGCTTTCTATGATAACTTCCATTTAACAATTGAAATAGAATTGCTTTATTTAAGTAGTGATTAATGCGGGGTACAAGCTACTATCATTGCTAAAGCACAATATTTTCCATAGTGGTTCATGGAGTATTAATAACTTCAGCAGGAAACTCAAGAGTATAATGCAAAATCATTTTTCTATGGTCACAAAGAAGTTTTGCGCAAGCAGAATTAAGCATTCTAGCTTCTTCAGGACCATTATGTTATGCCATGCTTCTGGTAAATTTTTAAGGGGAGATAGTTTTCATTGCTTCCTTGATGTTTTAATAAAACAAGTAGGAATCCCTAGAGTATATATTAAGATAGATTAGTAAACTAAGGCCTTAGGCAGACCTTTTTCCCAGTTATCAATGACAATTTCTATCAAATCAGTAGAAAAATGGTGGGCGTAGGAACGAGTAGAACCAACTACCAGTGTGGCTCTATTGTTTTCCCAACTTAATAGAGCAAGTTTAAGTTTCTAGAATGAATAGGGACACTGGGATCCAATTCTGTCTGTAATGAGAGATCTACTTGGAGAGTCAGCCTCTAACCTTCCTTAACTGTAATTCACAGATGACCTTAAACAAGTTTCCAGCCTTAGTTTTATCATTTAAGTTAGTTAGGATGTTTATAAATCATTTTTCCCTTCATACTTTTGCATCATGATTTTTATAAAGTGAACAGAAGTATCTGTCCTGAAATAGAAGTAAGGTCAAGGGAAATCTTGAATGTATTTTATACTCTGGAAGTTTCCCCAGGCAGAATGGAACATGGGTGTGTGAACACCACTGCTTCCTCACATCTTACTGTCACCATCCTCATGTTTATGAAGTCTGATTGAAGTGGGACACAATATATAAAAGGTGGGGGGACTATGAAGGCACCCATCATCCTCAGCTATTGGTCATCCTTTTTTTTTTTTTTTAATTGACTAAAATTTTATTTAATATTATCATCATGCACATTAGTTATCCAAGACACAATTTCTCATTCTGCTTGGGGGAAAGGTAGACCCTGTTCTTTACTAAACTCTGCCTTACACTAAGGGATATTCATAAAAGGGTTGCTTTTTTTTTTTTTTTTTTTTTTGCAAGTTCTTTTTTTTTTTTTTTTAATGCATAATTTTTTTTTAAACACCTTGATTACATACATGATTGTGTTTGGGTTTCAGTCATAAAAGGAACACCACCCATCACCAGTGCAACATTCCCATCACCCAAGTCCCAAATCTCCCTCCTCCCCACCCAACCCCCGCCTGTACCCTAAACAGGCTCTACATTTCCCTCATACATTCTCAATATTAGGACAGTTCAAAATGTAGTTATTTCTCTAACTAAACTCATCACTCTTTGTGGTGAGCTTCCTGAGGTGAGCTGGAACTTCCAGCTCTTTTCTCTTTTGTGTCTGAAAATTATTATTACAAGGGTGTCTTTCATTTTTCTTAAAACCCATAGATGAGTGAGACCATTCTGCGTTTTTCTCTCTCTCTCTGACTTATTTCACTCAGCATAATAGATTCCATGTACATCCATGTATAGGAAAATTTCATGACTTCATCTCTCCTGACAGCTGCATAATATTCCATTGTGTATATGTACCACAGTTTCTTTAGCCATTCGTCTGTTGAAGGGCATCTTGGTTGTTTCCAGAGTCTTGCTATGGTAAATAGAGCTGCAATGAATATAGGTGTAAGGAAGGGGTTTTTGTATTGTATTTTTGTGTTCCTAGGGTATATTCCTAGGAGTGGTATAGCTGGATCCTATGGGAGCTCGATTTCCAGTTTTTGGAGGAATCTCCATATCGCTTTCCATAAAGGTTGAACTAGACAGCATTCCCACCAGCAGTGGATAAGAGTTCCTTTCTCTCCACATCCCCGCCAACACTGTTTATTCTCATTCTTTGTGATGTGTGCCATTCTCTGGGGTGTGAGGTGGTATCTCATCGTTGTTTTGATTTGCATCTCCCTGATGATTAGTGATGTGGAGCATTTTTTCATGTGTCTTTTGGCCATGCGTATTTCTTCTTTGTCAAAGTGTCTGTTCATTTCTTCTCCCCATTTTTTGATGGGGTTAGATGTTTTTTTCTTGTAAAGTTCTGTCAGTGCCTTGTATATTTTGGAGATTAGCCCATTATCTGATGGGTATTGGGTGAATAGTTTCTCCCACTCAGTGGGTGGCTCTTGTATCCTGGGCACTATTTCCTTTGAGGTGCAGAAGCTTCTCAGCTTAATATATTCCCATATGTTAATCTCTGCTTTCACTTGCTTGGAGAGTGCAGTTTCCTCCTTGAAGATGCCTGTAATGTCCTGGAGTGTTTTGCCTATGTGCTGTTCTATATATCTTATGGTTTTGGGGCTGATATCGAGGTCTTTAATCCATTTGGATTTTACCTTTGTACATGATGTTAGCTGGGGGTCTAAGTTTAATTTTTTGCAAGTGGCTATCCAATTGTGCCAACACCACTTGTTGAAGAGGCTTTCCCTGCTCCATTTAGGATTTCCTGCTCCTTTATCAAAAATTAGATGGTTGTATCTCTGGGGAACATTTTCTGAGTATTCAAGCCTATTCCACTGATCTGAGGACCTATCCTTATTCCAATACCATGCTGTTTTGATAACTGTTGCTTTGTAGTACAGTTTAAAGTTGGGAAAAGTAATTCCTCCCATATTCTTTTTCCCAATGATTGCTTTAGCTATTCGAGGGTGTTTATTGTTCCAAATGAATTTCAAAAGTGTCTGATCCACTTCTTTGAAGAATGTCATGGGTATCTTTAGAGGGATGGCATTAAATCTGTATAATGCCTTGGGGAGTATTGACATTTTGATGATGTTAATCCTGCCAATCCATGAGCAGGGTATGTGTTTCCATTTCCGTGTGTCCTCTCTTATTTCTTGGAGCAGAGTTTTATAGTTTTCTTTGTATAGGTCCTTCACATATTTAGTCAAGTTGATTCCAAGATATTTGAGTTTGTGTGGTACTATTGTGAATGGGGTTGTTTTCTTAATGTCCATTTCATCCTTATTACTATTGGTATATAGAAAGGCCATTGATTTTTGTGTGTTAATTTTGTAGCCTGCCACCTTGCTATATGAGTCTATTGTTTCTAGAAGCTTTTTGATAGAGTCTTTAGGGTTTTCTAAGTAGAGTATCATGTCATCTGCAAACAGTGAGAGCTTGACTTCTTCCTTTCCTATCTGGATTCCCTTGATATCCTTTTCTTGCCTAATCGCTATAGCAAGTACTTCCAGTGCTATGTTGAATAGGAGTGGTGAGAGAGGACAGCCTTGTCTTGTGCCAGAATTTAGAGGGAAGGCTTTCAGTTTTTCTCCATTGAGGATAATATTTGCCACTGGCTTGTGGTAGATGGCCTTCACTATATTGAGAAAGGTTCCCTCCATTCCCATCTTGCTGAGAGTTTTGATCAAGAATGGGTGTTGGACCTTATCAAATGCTTTCTCTGCATCTATTGATATGATCATGTGGTTTTTATTTTTCTTGTGTTTGATGTTGTGTATTATGTTGATAGATTTACGGATGTTAAACCAGCCTTGCATTCCTGGGATGAAACCTACTTGATCGTAGTGGATGATCTTCTTAACGAGGCATTGAATCCTATTTGCCAGGATTTTGTTGAGGATCTTTGCATCTGCATTCATCAGTGATATTGGTCTGTAATTTTCTTTTTTGGTAGCGTCTCTGTCTGGTTTAGGTATCAAGGTGATGTTGGCTTCATAAAAGCTATTTGGAAGTGTTTCTGTTTGTTCAATTTCATGAAAGAGTCTTGCCAAGATTGGCAGTAGTTCCTCTTGGAAAGTTTGATAGAATTCATTAGTGAATCCATCTGGACCTGGGCTTTTGTTTTTCGGCAGACATTTGATTACTGTTTTAATTTCATCAATGGTGATGGGGGTGTTTAGATATGCTACATGCTCTTCCTTCAACCGTGGAAGATTATAAGAGTCCAAGAATTTATCCATTTCTTCCAGGTTCTCATTTTTAGTGGCGTAGAGTTTTTCAAAGTAGTTTCTGATTACCCTTTGAATCTCTGTCATATCAGTAGTGATCTCTCCTTTTTCATTCCTGATACGAGTTATCAAGTTTCTCTCTCTCTCTTTCTTTGTTAGGTTTGCCAGTGGTCTATCAATCTTGTTTATTTTTTCAAAGAACCAACTTCTGCTTTCGTTGATCTTTCGGATTGTTTTTTGAGTTTCCACTTCGTTGATTTCTGCTCTCAGCTTTGTTATTTCCTTCTGTCTTCCTATTCTTGGGTCCTTTTGTTGAGCATTTTCTAGTTCTATTAGCTGTGCCATTAAGCTACTCAGGTAAGCTCCTTCTTCCTTCCTGATGTGTGCTTGCAAAGCTATAAATTTTCCTCTCAGTACTGCTTTTGCTGTGTCCCATAAGTTCTGAGAGTTTGTGTCTTTATTGTCATTTGTTTCCAGGAACCTTTTTATTTCCTCCTTGATTTCATCTCGGACCCACTGGTTATTGAGCATGAGGCTGTTTAACTTCCAGGTGTTAAAGTGTTTCTTCTGAGTCCCTTTGGAGTTCACAAATAATTTCAGAGCCTTGTGGTCAGCGAAGGTAGTCTGCAAAATTTCTATCCTCTTGATCTTATGGAGGTATGTTTTATGTGCCAGCATGTAGTCTATCCTGGAGAATGTCCCATGTACATTGGAGAAGAATGTGTATCCAGGTTTCTGGGGATGGAGTGTCCTATATATATCCACTAGGCCTCTTTCTTCCATTTCTCTCCTCAGGTCTAGTATATTCTTGTTGGGTTTCAGTCTGGTTGACCTGTCCAGTGTTGACAAAGCCGTGTTAAGGTCCCCCACAATTATTGTGTTGTTGTTGATATTATTTTTCAGATTTGTCAACAGTTGTATTAAATATTTTGCTGGCCCCTCATTCGGTGCATATATGTTTAGGAGAGTGAATTCTTCCTGCTCTACGTACCCCTTGATTAATATAAAATGTCCGTCTTTGTCCCTTACAACCTTCCTGAGTATAAAGTTTGCATTATCTCATATTAGTATGGCCACTCCAGCTTTTTTATGGGTGTTGTTTGCTTGGATAACTTTTCTCCAGCCTTTTATTTTGAGTCTATGTTTGTTCTGACTATTCAGGTGCGTTTCTTGTAGGCAGCAGAAGGTTGGATTGAGTTTTTTGATCCATTTAGCCACTCTGTGTCTCTTAACTGGTGCATTTAGTCCATTGACCTTGAGAGAAAGAATTGTCCTGGGATTTAACGCCATCTTTATTTCAAAATTTGGTGTGTCTTTTGGGTAGTCTTGTCTTAGATTAGGTCTTTCAGTTTTTCTCTTAAGACTGGTTTTGTGTCTGTGAAGTTTCTGAGCTGTTTTTTGTCTGTGAAACCATGTATTCTTCCATCAAACCGGAAAGTGCGTTTTGCTGGGTATAGTATTCTGGGTGAAGCATTCATTTCATTCAGTCTTGTCACAATATCCCACCACTGCTTTCTGGCATTGAGCGTTTCTGGTGACAGGTCTGCTGTAAATCTCAGGGAAGCTTGCTTGAACATGATTTCCCCTTTTGATCTTGCTGTTTTCAGAATTCTGTCTCTATCTGTGGGATTTGTCATTGTGACTAGGATGTGTCTTGGGGTGGTTTTTCTGGGGTCTCTTTTGGTTGGTACTCTTCGGGCATGCAGGATTTGATCACATATATTCTTTAGCTCTGGGAGTTTCTCTTTAATGATGTTCTTGACCATTGATTCTTCCTGGAAATTTTCTTCCTGGGTCTCTGGGACTCCAATGATTCTTAAGTTGTTTCTGTTGATCTTATCATAGACTTCTATTTTCGTCTGTTCCCATTCTTTGACTAATTTTTCCATTGTCTGCTCATTTGCTTTAAGTTTTTTGTCCAATCTCTCCTGCTGTATGGAATTGTTATGTATCTCATCTTCCACAGCACCAAGTCTATTCTCAGCTTCTGATACCCTGTCCCAGAGCTTATCCATTTTGTCATTCACTTCGTTTACTGAGTTTTTCAGGCCTGTTAGTTGACATGTTATTTCAGTTTGGAGTTTTGTCATTTCTGCCTTCATATTTTCTTGGTTCTTATTAGTGTTCTGTTCAACTCGATCCATGGTTTCTTGGAGTCTGTTGAGCACCTTCCATATTGCTAGTCTAAAGTCCTTATCTGAGAGGTTGATTAGTTGTTCAGTCATTATCTGGTCCTCAGAATTGTCATCTTCATTCTCTATGTCTGATGCTGGCCTGCGTTGTTTCCCCATTGTCACACTTGTATTGTGGGTTTTTCTACGTGTTGTATTGGTATTCATTGTCTATATGATGTAGGCAGCACACTCCTCTGGCTCCTCCCTTTCTGGATGGGCTGACTTGCCTCTAAGGGAGGGGAGTCCTCCGTGGATGAAGCCTCACACTGGGTCAAATCTTAGGCCCGAGCATGCAACAGAGAAGACAGTCCAGAGAGAAATGTTTGCTTCTGTGATATAGCGCCGTTCTTAGTGTGATTTTTCCTTCTTGTTGCAATGGAGTTCTTTCCTTAGAAAGAGTGCACGGCCGCGTAGCGAAGCGGAGCGGCCGTGCTCCTCTGAGCCTCTTTTTGCCCCACTCGCAAGAGTTTCACGCAAGAGGACAGTAGACAGACATAGACAGGTCACACTCACAGTCTTTCACAGCTGAGCCCCACTGGGCCGGTGTACTTTCGCGGATTTTCCCCGCCTGGTGTCACACACAGGGAGCCAGCTTTTGCAAAGGTTAGCCGGTTTTTTGCTACTGGTCATCCTTAGAATTGCACTATGCAACCCAGAAGAATTATATGCCTAGATTGTTCAAAGATAGAGACAGACACAGGTCTAACACATACATATGAAAAAGGTGAATAAAGATAACAAGAAAAATGCGCATCTACCTGAAGGTAAAATTAGGTAAAGAGTTATGCCTAACTAGCTATTTCTTAATGGTTATCTTTTCAAAGACATCTTGATAGTACTGTGATTCAGTAATATCCTACATTCTTATTTCAATTTCTAACTATATTAGGTACAGTTCTGGTCTTCCTTCTCATTAATATTAACCACATAACATCTATTATATCTATTTCTTTTTAGTCATCCCTGTTCTATTTATTTAAATTATTCAAGGAGTATATATTTCCTAAGATTGCAACTTCACTGGATCAATGATGTCTCACTCCCCAAGGATAATAACCAGCTCTGAGGAGTAGACAAACTCAGTGTTTTCTAAAGGTTTTTCTAGACTATAATCTAATATTATTGATTAAAAAAGTATCCAAAATCCCCAAGACCATCATATAGCAACACCCCAGAAGGAGTTAACTTCCCCTTTATAATATTAACTCTTATAACCCCAGTTTTTGCTGAATGTTGTATATGATTGATTAGATAAAATTCATCTCATTTGAGTGTCTGGAATCTTTTTTTTGGAAGTAGGAGTTTTCATTTATTTTCTTTTTTTAATAAATTTGTATTGTGATTGAAGTGTACTACAAGTTTTTCACAGAATTATTTATGGTACATAGTGACAATGAATGAAGGACATTCCCACTACCAGTATTGTCCTCCCTCCACCCCTGTTCCCAGCATGTATCCCATATCTCCCTCCGTTACCCCCCAGAATACTAGTGTAACTAGTCTCCACTTTACAGCTTGTAGATTGGGTATCTATTCTGTTGTCATTGACTTTGGGTTTGGTGTTCCAGTCTGATCATTTTTTGTTTTCACTACATGTTCATATGACTGGTCCTGGTATCATCATTTTCCCCCCTCAATTTATGAGGCTGAGTGATTCAAGTTATTTGATTCTATTGGAGATAAAAAGGATAAGGAAAAGAAAAGAAAAAAATTGGTAAAAGAAAGAAAAGAAAAATGCACCCAGCAAAAAATAAATAAATAAAATAAAATAAATCACCAAATAATATTCCTACGAGTGAAAAAGAAAGAAAAAGTAGAAGAAAAAAGAGAAGGAAAATAATATTAAAAACAGACAAAACAGGGCCCGGAGAGATAGCACAGCGGCGTTTGCCTTGCAAGCAGCTGATCCAGGACCAAAGGTGGTTGGTTCGAATCCCGGTGTCCCATATGGTCCCCCGTGCCTGCCAGGAGCTATTTCTGAGCAGACAGCCAGGAATAACCCCTGAGCAACGCCAGATGTAACCCAAAAACAAACAAACAAACAAAAAAAACAGACAAAACAAAACAAGAAAAAGGAGTGCTGGAGTGGCAGGGTTTGGTGTTACCCCACTTTTTTTTTTTTTTTGCATAGGCACAGTAAGTATTGGGGAATAAAGGGAATTCCCGTGGCCTAAGAGATTCAGGGTTTCTCCCCTCTTGAAGCATGCTTTCATGGGAACAACCACTGGCTCCATATATACTCATTACCATATCCCAAGTTTTTTTTTTTTTTTTTTTTGTGGTGCCAGGAAACTTTCCTCTCAGTTGTACATGAGAAAATCAGGCCACTGTAACTAGCAATCTTGGTAATTGTGCAGTGTCTGGAATCTTTAATGATTGTTTCATCCTGGTTCATTTGAGATAATGAAGAGAAGTAACTTGCCAAAATAGAAGTAAAAATAATGATAATTTATTATCATTTACATGCCTTCGCAATATGCCCAGTACAGTCTTAGTGCTTTATTATATTGTACATACATATACTGTATGTATGTATATTGACAATATGTATATTGTCCTTCATTTTCTTTACACACCAGAGGACAAATAGTAGCTTTTTGTTTATGAGAAATTAAATTACATAGATTCTACATGACAAGTGCCATTTCACAAAATTGCACCATCATTTATCAGAGGGTGGATTTGATGGAACCCTTGTAATTGGCTTAGAGAATATTTCTTCTTAGCATCCTACCCCCATTTCACTGCTAATAACTGTTGTGACTTTTCAAAACTTCTTGCCACATCTTAAAGCACTGCTCATCAATATAAAAATATAATTTTCCTTTTAAAAAAGAATAAAAAATTGGCAATAAAAGACCAGAACTTCCTCCAGTGATCACTGTATTTCTCTGTCAATTATGCTTCTTGTCATACTAGATAAAGGTACACGAAGCCGAAGTCTACAAGGTATTTTCTCTTCTGAATGGAAACATTTCTTGCATTAAAATTCTCTGCTCAGATTTCTGTCTCCCAGACATCATTGTAAAGATCTCTTCCATTGTAGGACAAGTTAAAGATATAGATTCATTGCATTCTGGCAGTCCATCCTACGAAGATTTATAGCATTCTTCTTAGCTGAAGTACACAAACTGAAAACCAATAAAGATTAAAAGCCACATTCCAGAACCCTGGTTGAGTAGTCTTTGTATTAGGTCTCAGTAGTTTCATTTCCCTTCTGGATTAAGAAGATTAACACTTTTCTTCTTATCCCCTAGCACTAAAACTACCTTTCACATTATTGATTTTTAAATCATTTTTCTTTAAATGCAGTAACATTATCTGTGAGTTTACAACAAATCATTATTAAATTTCATTTGGATGTTTTAATATTTTTATTTAATACATTTATTATCTTCTGCGATATGCCAAGGATCTCTCTCCTCCTATGGAAAGACACATAATATAGAATATACAACATATACTAAATATTATAATATATATGAACACATATATAAATAACCTCAGGAGTCTATGTGAAATAAAATATATTCCATGAATTAGTTAAAAAACAGAACACATAAATAATGATTATTCTGAGTTAAGAAAAAAAAGTCTATGTTAGGGCTTCACCTATATCTGGGATGGTGCACCTGTGTAGACCATATAAGCCATACCCAATATAAACATTATATTTAACTGTAATATAACTTTTACGTGTTCAAGCGTATTCATTCATTTCACAGATTACCTTGAAATGCAGCTAGAAATGCAGAGTTTTCACTATGCACATGAAAACTCTCAAGCTCAGGAATTTTATGTGTAACTAGATCAAATTCACACAGTTGCCAGGGTCAAGATTCCAGTAAGTAATGTCAAGCTTTTGGTATTAGAGCCTGAGGATTTAATTCTATTCTCCTTGAACTTTACTTTTAGTCCCAAAATTCCATTACTACGTATGTGAATTATTCAATATTGGTTTTTTTTCTACCTCAAATCTCTTTTAAGAGTATGTGACTTGCCTCTATCTCTTGACATCTTTATGTCTTGCCGCTATCTCCACCTCGACTTTTCATAGACAACCCAATATGTCAGTCATCTTTTTTCCACAACTTCCTGAATTTTCTCCTAATTTTGGAAGACAGGGACAAAGGAGACTCAGGTGCATTGGTGGTATTAAGAAAGGACTGAACTAAATATACAAGTCAAAGAGTCAACAACAATGAAATGAGACCCAAAGTTTAATAACCAAACTTAAAAATGGGCCTATTTTGTTGGCAGGCTAGGGTGGGGTAAGGGTGCTGCATGAGAAAGACTCTGGGATTTTTGGTGGAGGGACATTGACACTGATGGTGGGATTGGTAATGAAGCATTCTATGTCTAAAACCCAACTCTGAATAACTCTGTAAATCAAAATGCTTTAAATAAAAAAAAATCAGCTCACATCTTGGTTATATCTTCTCCCCTTGCAAAGTCAAGGACATTGTGAAATGAAGCATACCTCATTTAACATTTGGTTCAATGCTCTGTGGAACGTTATGCTATGATGGTCAACTTTCTCTAGAAAGAAAGAAAACTTCAGATAAGTTTACTTCCTACAGGCTGAATGGGTCATGTTGGTGGCCCAGTCTTTACCCCCAATGTCTCAACATTCAATGGGATTTCCCTAAGGACTGGTGTTAATTCACTAAGCTTTTGTATATGCAGATCAAGAAGCTTAAGACCCTGAGAAATGTTTGTGTGGCTTTTTTTTTTTTTTTTGGTTTTTCGGGCCACACCCGGCGGTGCTCAGGGGTTACTCCTGGCTGTCTGCTCAGAAATAGCTCCTGGCAGGCACATGGGACCATAGGGGACACCGGGATTCGAACCAACCACCTTTGGTCCTGGATTGGCTGCTTGCAAGGCAAACACCACTGTGCTATCTCTCCAGGCCCTGGTTAAGTGTCTTTTTAAAAAGTCATAGCTTGTATGAATGAAGTTGTGGCTTTAATCCCCAGCACCAACCAGTCTTATGAACATTAAATAGAAATAAAAAATGATCAGACTTAAACACCAAATCCAAAGCCAATTACAACAGAATCGATACTCAATCTACAACAAGCTAGACACAGAAGGGACCACTTATACTAGCAGCCGGGGGTGGTGGGGGTGAGGGATGGAGGTGGGGGAGGCAAAGAAGGGGCGATATGGGATGCATGCTGGGAAAAGGGGTGGAGGGAGGACAACATTGGTGGTGGGAATGTCCCTGATTCAATGTCACTATATACTAAAATACTATTGTGAATGATTTGTAATTCACTTTGGTCAAAATAAAAATTATTAATAAATTTCTGTGCCCATATCCAGGGGTAATCTCTGACTGTTGCAGGGTGTGGCCCAAAAAACAACATAAACAAACAAACAAAGAAGAATGGTGACACTGTGCATATTCCAACAAAATGGATATATATATAAATTTTTGTATATATTAGGTTATGTGTTAGGTGAATATGGTTTTGTGTTGCAGGAAACTATGTCTATCATATATCTATCATATAGAATTTTTCCTATTAACCCACAAATGTTATAGTCTTTTCACATCACCACTCACTTTTTCAGTATCTTACTATCTCATAATTTATTTAAATATTCTCCTACTGATTGCTTTCTCTTGAGCCAATAGTAAAATATTTCTAACAAAAGTAGTATCTCTATGAATAACATCATATGAAAGCCTTTGTATTGGTATAATACTATTACTTAGAATTCCTGGGTCCCAAGTTAATATTCAGTACTTTTAATAAATACCACAATATAATTGTGCACAGTTTTCCAAATTATCAATGATGGTAATAATTTTATATTAATTTATTAACTTTTTATTTATTTTCTAAATTGCTTATTTTTCTTTAAGGTTGTTTATTAATTGAGATTGAGAAGAATATCAATAAAACCTACAATGAGGGCTGGGACGGTGGTGCTAGAGGTAAGGTGTCTGCCTTGCCAGCTCTAGCCTAGGACGGACCACGGTTTGATCCCCCGGCATCCCATATGGTCCCCCAAGCCAGGAGCGATTTCTGAGCACATAGCCAGGAGTAACCCCTGGCTGTGGCCCCCAAAACAAAACAAACAAAAAAACCCTACAATGGTAACATTGTACTCTGTACTTAGTACTATTTTTCTATTATTCTTCCTACTTTACTAACAACTATAACTCATACCAGGAATTATTTTGCATTAGAAAAGTTTCCAAGGCATTAAGTTGACTATAAAAAAAAAGGACTTAAGTTAAGCAACATGGATTTGTTAAAAACATTGCTCATGAGATCTTACTCCCCATCTTTGGCCTAATGTAAGTGGTTGTGACTGAGTAACAAACCTGCTGGAAATGGTTCTGGGTGTGTGCCTAGTGCAGGCATAACTGGAGAGGTGTAAATTGTGCCCATGTAATTCCTAATACAAGATAGTGGAAAATTGCTAGCACAATTGAGAGTTGTTAACACAATAGAAAGGACTCTGAAGGAAAATCTGATCTGTCTCTCCTGCATGCTTTTTGTTCTCACTGCCATTTTTCTGAGGGGATAAAATGAGATGACATTGGGAAGAAAACTACTACACCAGATCCAGCTGTGATTGCTGCTTTGAATGCCACGTAGCTGCACCAGTGTGGCCAGATTGATCCATTTCAAAGCAATAGTCATTATATTATTGCGTTTACTCTGAAAACGCAGTTCTGTTTCCGAAGTTGTCTGTTTTGATGGGTGGCCTGATGCTCTACCCCAGTACATTATTTTTATGTTTAATAGCCCTGCATAGTGTATATTTACATAGTATTCCCAAAGAGAGTGTGGATCAGGAAAGGAATAAAAAGTATGAGAAAGCAAGTTTCAACCATAATTTTGGTCTAGTCACTTCATCTAATGTGCTTAGAGTCAGTGACTAATTTCTCTATTTTTATCCAGATGCCCATTGAGTTTATATTTCCAGAGAAGATTCCCGTCCTTAATAGACTTAATCCCACCTTTAATTTTTCTCCTTATTACTGTAAGTGTTCTAAGTTACTGAACTTTGGCAAGGAAAGTTCTGGGAAAGAATTGTATGAACCCAAAGCATCAGGATTCCCCATGCCCACACACAGAAAAGTTGCTTGAAGAGCAGAGAGAAAGCACACATATTTCACCGCAGAAAATATAATGCCAGCCAATGAGACTATTTTTTAAATTTTTTTTTTTTTTTGGTTTTTGGGCCACATCCGGTAGTGCTCAGGGTTTACTCCTGGCTGTCTGCTCAGAACTAGCTCCTGGCAGGCACAGGAGACCATATGGGACACTGGGATTCGAACCAACCACCTTTGGTACTGGATTGGCTGCTTGCAAGGCAAACACCACTGTGCTATCTCTCCGGGCCCTATTTTTTTTAACTTTTTATCATTAAAATGTTACTTGTCCAATTTTATTGAACATACTGTAGACACCAAGTCCATTATGACTAAATATACCAAAAATCACCAACCTCACTTGATAATTGATTGACCTGAAGAAACCTGAACAATAATTAATTTGTTGAATGACTAGATAAATTAATGAAATAAAATGAATTAAAAATAAATATTAATTTCTAGGGGGCAGGAGCAGGGGGAGAGGCCAGGCAGATATCTGGCTTCCGGTTCTTTAATCCTGGAGGCCAGCTCTTCTCAGGTATGGGGTTAGGGGACACCCCATGCCAAAGACCTATTCCCTAGCTTGGGGGGTGCTGGGAGGCTTGGCAGGCCCCCCCGGTCGTTCCCCTATTTCTCCCCTTTATTTCAGGCCTTCCCTAGTTGCCGGCTCAGGTGGACTCTATAGTGGTCCTCAGTCTTTCCTCCTTTCTCTCCCTACACTAAGTGGGGGGCGCATGGAGTGGAGGGCGGGCCGATGCAGCACTGGTGTATGTCGCTACATTTACTGGTATTTTTTTTTGCATGGGGGTACCATATATATATTCAAAATAAAAATGAGAGGATGGACTCTCAGGCTGGGAAGAGACCAGTACTCTTTTCCTACTTGTTTACTCTCAGCGGCCTCTTGGCCTCTTCCTTCCTTCACTGTGTAACTGTGTTTGCTACCATACTAGGTTTCTGATTAGTTCCCACAAACAGTGACAATTGAGTCCACTGTTTTAAGTTAGATTGTTTATTTCCCCTTTTTATCCATTTGTTATTTGTTAAGGAAGTTTGTAGAAGTGTCCCTCCATTTAACGTTTATACAAGAACCAAGTCAATTGGATTGTTGGACTTGCTCTAGCATCCCCATTGACACCAGTCTCATCATGTGATACTGTTCTTCCTTTGCATAGGCACATTAAAATGGGAAATTATATACAAACACATTCTTATCTTATAGAGATGGGAACACATAAATCTTGTAATGCAGCAGGACCTTACACCTTGAACATTGTCATAAAGATCTGGCTCATGTCTTGAAAGATTGGGCATTGTCCATTAACCCCTGAACCAGGGGTACCATCTACAATAAATCTATAGTTGTGTACTACATCACCTGAATGGAATCCTCTACCAGGGAAGATCCTACCACTGCTCTGGCATAGACCTATTCAACAGAGACTTCCCTTTAACACCCAGAGAACTTAACAACAATAACAACCTGCCTTAAAGACTGAGCTCTCTGCATCACCCCCTAATTGTGAGTGAAACTAAAGGGTGCTCCGCATCATCCTGACATATTTCAAAATCCTTGGCTACAGAAACCTGACACCAGCAACAGTGACTGTGTGAAAAATAAAAGTGTATTTGCACTACAGACAATGACTTGGGTTGGACAACCTAATATGCCTGAAGCCTAGAATTGGTCTTGTGCCAGAAAACTTCAGGGGTAAGGTCTTCTTGTATTTAGGCCAAGGCTTTTTTCTTCCATGTCCCCTATATTTTGCTGTGCCTATACAAACAATTTCCATACTAACACAGTCTTTGCTGCACTCCTTTGACTCATTCTAAAAAAATTATTGTTTAAAAAAATAAATATTAATTTGACAATGAAATTATATTTGTAAAATGTGCCACATATTATTAATATAAAATTAAATGAAGGACCAAATAGCATATTGTTTCTTAGAGTGTTTTTCCCTAGTCTACATAGGTCTATCTCTTATTATACATTTAACTGCATACTAGAGAATCAGATTAAAAAAATAGCGTAGGCTAGACTGAGAAAATATTATATTTTACTTAGCAAACATGAAGATAATTAGAATAAAAATATAGTCCACATATACGACTAATATATTTTAAAACAATAATTATATATTATATAACCCAACAAATTGATGTGCAGCACTGCTGTGAGTTACACTATAAAATTATTAACGAATTGAGTCTAGTTAATAGTGAGCAAGAACACTTGTTTACAGCAAACCTGGGTTCTAGCCCAGTGTCCCACAAAGTACCTTAACTCCCATCGGAAATAATTACTGAGTGGAGTAGTAAATCCTGAGCATCGTGAGGTGTGGCCCCAAAACAAACAAACATAAAACTTAACAGAAAACTATTTTAGCAAGTATACATAGTATAAAATCTCTAATTTACATATCAGGACAAATTTTAATTTGGGAAGTAACTTAAATTAAAAGTAAATTATATTATTTCGGGCCTGGAGAGATAGCACAGCGGCGTTTGCCTTGCAAGCAGCCAATGCAGGACCAAAGGTGGTTGGTGCAAATCCCGGTGTCCCATATGGTCCCCCGTGCCCGCCAGGAGCTATTTCTGAGCAGATAGCCAGGAGTAACCCCTGAGCACCACCGGGTGTGGCCCAAAAACAAAACAAAACAAAACCAAAATTATATTATTTCTATTATCTCCATCTATGTTTTTCTTACATATTTTGAGCAGACATTTCTCAGCTGTGTTTAAATTCCAACTCTTAAAATATATCAAAAAGAAAAAAAAGAAATTGCTGGATTTGTTTTAAGAAATGATGTCTTCTATAAATCAAAAATAATCCTTCAATTGCTTAATTGATGTCCTTGATAGATATCAGCAAGACACCCAAATTTTAGAGCATTAGACATCATTGTTTCTTTTCAAGCTATTTTAGACACAGAAATAATGGAAACCTGTCCTTGGCCTTATCTCCTCCGTCTTTGATTTGAAAATAACTTCAATTTTTTTTAACATAGGTTGTTGGAATCTTCTAGAGTCAGAAAAATATTCCTTATATTTAACCCTTCATGCTCAACTATTTTATGGTAGTTATAAAATAAGGCCATCAATGTTGGAGAGAATGTACAGTAGGTAAGGTTCTGTCAGCTTGCACATGCCTGACTCAGGTTTGATCTCAGGCACCCTATATACTGTCAAAAGTTCAGATGATCTCTAAATGCTGCCAGAAGTGATCCCTGAGTGCAAATCCAGAAATGAGTTCTGAGCACCACCAGGTGTGGTTCTCCCTCTCCTCTGCAGGAAAACAAAAAGAAAAGTATAAGATCTTCAGATAACATCCACAGTTGTTTTATTTTTCTTTGGTTATTTATCTAAGTCAGGGAAAAGTGAAGGGGAGCAGTCTGAAAAAGAAATGATTGGTTGTACTATAGCATCATTTTAAAAGTAGAAATAAATTTATGTATTCTTTCATAGAAATTAGAAATTTATAGATAAATTCTTTTAAAAAACTATCATAGGGGCTGGAGAGATAGCATGGAGGTAAGGCGTTTGCCTGGCATGCAGAAGGTCAGTGGTTCGAATCCCAGCATCCCATATGGCTCCCCGAGCCTGCCAGGAGCAATTTCTGAGCATAGAGCCAGGAGTGAGCGCTGCTGGGTGTGACCCAAAACAACAGAAGAAAAAAAATACTACCATAAGTTTTACCATCTTTAGTCATCTTTTTGTTAGTATTTTGTTTTATGGTCATCTTTGTCTTTGTACCATACAAACACATATTAAAGATACATCCATACTTTTGACATTAGTGTCCAGTGTCACTGACATTATTTTATCTAAAATAAAATTTTTAAAATTATTTATTTTATCAATATTAATTTTAACATTAATTTGATCATCTAGTCATAAGAAATACACTCCAAGGAATGCACTCCTTAACTCCTGAGCGCTTAATATACTGAATGTTATTCTTTACTAGGATTTTATTATTTTCGAAATATGAAAGAAATACACTCCAAGGAATGCACTCCTTAACTCCTGAGTGCTTAATATACTGAATGTTATTCGTTACTAGGATTTTATTATTTTCAAAATACGAAAGCTCTTATTTAAAGCTCTTACATGAAAGCTCTAAGAATGACTATGTATTTCTTCCCTAAATTTCAGAAAATTAAAATTGAACTACCAGAGGTCTTTACCTTCAGATCTCAAAACCATACATAAGCATATCCAGTAGAGTTCTCCCCTCTCTCCCCTCTCTCCTCTCCTCTCTCCTCTCTCCTTTCCCCTCTCCCATCCTCTCCCCTCTCCCCTCTCTCCTGTCCTCTCTTCCCTCTCCTCTCTCCCTTCTCTTCTCCCTCTCCCCTCTTCCATCCTCTCCCCTCTCTCCTCTCCTCTCTCCAGTCTCCCATCCTCTTCCCTTCCCCTTTTCTCTCTCTCTTCTCCTCTCTCCTTTCCCCTCTCCCCTCCCCTCCCCTCTCCCCTCTCTCCTCTCTTCCCTCTCTCATCCTCTCTCCTCTCCCCTCTCCTCTCCTTTCTCCCCTTTCCCATCCTAAAAAAAAAAAAGATAAAGAAAAGGATATCCAGTAGAAATACTGGTAGTTGGATCTTAGCTTGGCTACTCATTGTCTCTGATGGCTGTTATAAGTTATTAAAATAGATTATTAGGCATAGATTTGGTCTTACCTTTGCCTCATTTTTCTCCTTTTAATATTTCAGAAATATTAAAACAGAGAACTAAAGAGTTTCAAGGAAACTCTTCTCATGCTAGTTCCTATGTAATGTATATCAGAACATTCGTCAGGTGAAGGAGGGATGACCTAGAGACATGTAGGAGATGCAAATAAGCCTTTTTATATAAAAGATATGACAGAGACTGATGAACATACTATATTAAAGGCAAACCTTGTTAACTAACAGACTGTGCTTTAAATTATCTTTCTCTGAAAACCCCTTGTTAACTTCAGAGGTCACTGTTAAGCATGAGTTCCTGATTGTTGCCTCTTCTATATGCCCAGATTCCCTATGTTCGTCCACTCTGGAGTATTAAAAATAGACTGCTAACTCACAGCATTTTCACATCATGAAACTACACTCAGGAACTTATTTTGCTTGGTGCATGTAGTCCCCTATGCTCACAAATACTTCAAGTTCCTCTAATTTGGATCTGATCCAATCATGCCAATCACACTTCTCTTGCCTGAATGTCAGTCATTGTTAAATCCTATAAACAGTTCTCAAATGACTTTTCCTCAGTGTTCAGTGCTCCATTTGTTCCTTCTATCATCAATTTTTTTCTCCCAGTTTTGTGATACCAAACTCTTAAACGAAAATGTTTGTCTTGCATATGGCTTAGTCAGGTTTGATCCCTGAAGCCTCATATGGTCCCTTACGCCTTCCAGGGAGGAATTATCCCTGAATGCAGAGCCAGGAATAAGCCCTGAGCACTGCTAGTTATGACCCAATAGCTCCTCAAGTAAGAATGACAGTGAATACAAACATAAATAATGTAGCAATAGATCCGCTCTAAATTTACCTTTAAATCAATGTAGTCATAAAGTATAACTTTTTGTTTATGAAGGGTGGGGTCCCAAAGACAAAGGTAGATTTCAGGATCATGTAAATCATATTACGGTAACCAAAATATATTCATTTATATTGGAAGAATTATCTGTATTCAGAATAAATGACCACAGAATACTACAAAATTAACCTAATTATTGGTTCATAATTCACTCTTTCAGCATCTTCTTTTCAGACAAGTCTACCTTTAAACGCCTTTCCTAGTCTTTGAGCACAGTGTAGGGTTAATTTTATTTGCTTTAAATTAGTTTATGCTCATAATAAAAATGAAGCCAGTCTGGGTGGGGAAGAGGGCACATACTCGAATGTTCATCACAACGTTCATTTCTAGAGCATCACTCTTTGCTCTCCTTTACCCCAGCTTCACCACCTTTTCATAGTTCATAGTTCATAGTTCATAGTTCTTAGTTCATAGTTCTTTCTTTCTTTCTTTCTTTCTTTCTTTCTTTCTTTCTTTCTTTCTTTCTTTCTTTCTTTCTTTCTTTCTTTCTTTCTTTCTTTCTTCCTTCCTTCCTTCCTTCCTTTCTTTCTTTCTTTCTTTCTTTCTTTTTCTTTCTTTCTTTCTTTCTTTTTCTTTCTTTCTTTCTTTCTTTCTTTCTTTCTTTCTTTCTTTCTTTCTTTCTTTCTTTCTTTCTTTCTTTCTTTCTTTCTTTCTTTCTTTCTTTCTTTCTTTCTTTCTTTCTTTCTTTCTTCTTTCTTCTTCCTTTCTCTTTGCTTTTTTGGCCATACCCAGTGACGCTCAGGGGTTACTCCTGGGTATGTGCTCAGATATCGCTCATGGCCTATGGGACCATATGAGATGCCGAGGAATCGAACCATAGTCTGTCCTAGGTTAGCGTGTGCAAGGCAGATATGCCTTACTGCTTGCACCACTGCTTTGGCTCAAAGGGATATTTTCTATCAGAGGATCAGGTATTCATAGAAGCCTTTAGAGATGCAGGTACCCATGTATCTGTGATGTTTTCAGGTCTAGAAAACATTTATTCTCCTAATTTTTTATCTTAGAGAAAGGATCCTTTTCTAGATATCTTTGTCCCATCTGAGCCTTTATTTCTGTACCAAAGTAATTGACCAAGCATACATCAGAGAAGGGTATCCTCTTATTAATTCTATTAAAGAAATAAAACCGCCTTTTTATAATTAAAGAGTTATAGGTCTTCTCTGCTCTACACATCTTCTGGAAATATTTTAGTTAAATTAATATGTTAATATCTTATTTATCTATATTTATATATTATACCATTTTATTATTGCACTACTGGTGAGAGAATAAACCTTATTCACTTTTATTGTGTGAAAGCTGCTTTTCTAAGTGCTGTGGCACAATCATCAAAGACCAGAGACAGTACTTTTCTACTTTATCAATGATGGAGAACTGGATAACACTTGAGAAAGTGCATTTTAGTGCCATACTTCCTGGGTTCAAATCTCAATACTGCCACTTATAAATGATTAGGCAAGGTTATTTAATCTCCTTGTGCTTTTAAACTTTGTCTATTCATATAACAATCATATAACAATGGGAATCTTACATAGCAAGTTCTGGCCCAGTAGATGATGTGACCTCCTGCAGTTCCTGACTTCACATAGATCATATTTTGAGTAGCAGGGTCTAGAACAGATGAAGAGAAATGTTTATGGAAAATATTAGTAACCAGAGAAGCAAGTAGATAGTTAAACCATTTAGAGCACATGCTTTGCATACAGGAAACCAAATTTAACTTGTTTCACCACATTGTTCCCCAAATACTTCCAGTAGTCTCCCCCAAACAAGAAAATAAACAAAAAAAATCAAAGAGTGGACAATTCATATGGCTCCAACTATAATCACTCATCTATTGGAAAATTCCAGGAGCTTGTGGAAGTGGGGAAGATTCAGTACTAGCCCTGAAGCTGCCATTGACCGCATGCATGTCACAACACTTAGGGCCTGCCACTTAAGTGCATTGTATTTCATTTTCTCCATCCTCCAAATGGGGATAATAATACTTGCTCAACCTACTTCACAGGATTGTTGAAAGTGTCAAATGAGAAAATGTATGTGAAAGCTCTTCGAAAAATTAAACGTGCTGCCCAATTGTAAAGGGATCAATAGTAGCAGAAGGGGTGGCTAAGTGATGTTTGTCTGGTAATGGAGAGCTCCCCAGAAGAGCAAAATCTGAACCTTGGTTTGAAAAAAAAGTAAAGGAGACCAATTCACTGTTACTCGAATTGAAAAAATAGTATAATTGAGCAGTTAAAAACCGGAGTGGACAAGTGTCCATCCATTTTCATTCATACACAAAATTCTCAGCAAATTAACAGCTTTCCTCAGTGGTGGGTCAATGCTGAATAATTAATTTTTATTATTATTAATTATAATTATATATTATATTATAATTATAATTAATAATTCTGTCCCTGTCCCCAAATAAGTAACATTTTTAAATACAAATCAAAGGAAAAGAACATAAAGCAGAAGCTAGAAGAGAGTTTGAAATATCTTCTAAAACCATTAGCGTTGATGCACAAACTAGTTACTGGTAATTATTTTATAAAAACAAATTCAGTTTTACTCAGCTAGCAAACAGACACATGATAAAGACAAAATTTTCTTGGAATTAAACATGAGTCACTGTATATTAGGATTTTATATTACTAATCTTGTGTCTGCACAAAAGTCTTGACTCTAAAATTATGACAATCTTTAGCCTTACTATGTTCTTACTGTTGTGCCATAGTTAAAAATTTATTTATGTAAATGAAAACAGGTATTATATTGTATTGAATTTATATTATATTGTATTATATTATATTATCAAATGATTTGACCTTATTTACATTGGGTAAAATCATATTGCAATTATCACAAATCGACTTTTAAAAGTCAATTTTTTTAAAACTTTTAAAAGTTTATTTTCTCATTCTTTTTTTTTTCTTTTTGGTTTTTGGGCCGCACCCGGCGGTGCTCAGGGGTTACTCCTGGCTGTCTGCTCAGAAATAGCTCCTGGCAGGCACTGGGGACCATATGGGACACCGGGATTCGAACTAACCACCTTGGTCCTGGATCGGCTGCTTGCAAGGCAAACGCCACTGTGCTATCTCTCCAGGCCCTTCTCATTCCTTTTTAATTATTTTAGGTTTTACTGGACTATTATGTATGTAATACATACTTTTAAAACAAAATTTTTACTTTCATTTTACTGACTTTTCTTCTCTCATAGCCAGATTTGAACTGTTTGTTAATATTCCTGTCAACCTTTCCCTTTTTTTTTTCTAAAATACCTTCAATTGAAGTATTTATTTATTCAAAAAATCAAAGAAAATGTCAAAGAAAAAATCAAATCAAATATCTTTTGTGGATGAGTATTGGAACATTGTACAACCAAACTCAACTATTAACATATTTTAATTAACTTAATTTTAAACACCATGTTTTACAAAGTTGCTTATAATACATTTATTTCTGGCATTTACTGTTCCAACATCAATCCCAACACTGAATCTCTCCTGTCCTGTTTTTGGGGTTTGTTGTTGAGATTACCTGGCTTCTATGATAATGTCACATCTAATTTAGTGTATTTCCATGTAAGTATTATGGGTTTGTAGATGACAGATGAGTTCATATGGTGACATATGATGTTTCACAGACATGGCTGCCAGGACTTTTGAGTGTATAGAGATGCAGGGGAAGGCACAACATACTCTGGCTTCAAACAGTCCATGTCAGCCACAGAAGCGACATACACAGCTTTTGGCAGCCAGGCACCTCTGCAGAGATAATGAAAAGTGGTAAAGCAGGGTCATTGGTCTGGTGGCAGTTGTGGGGTGGGTCCATTTGTGCAGCTGCTAGAGCTTCACCAGGGCCGAGGACTTGCCCCCACTCCTGCCCTCACTGCCAAGGCCTTAGTGCAATCAGTTGGGAGAGGGGTATATCACTGAGTTTTTTTCTGCTAATATTGCCTCTTTCAAGAGTTAGATGAGTGTATGGTATTAGCACACATGATGGCTGCCGGGACTTCTCAAAGTAGAGTCTTGGAAGGAGGCAGTCCGTTCTGGCTCTAAAGAGTTCTATCAACATTTTTTTAACTCTATCTTGCTGTGATTTAATTAAAAAAATTAAAAGAACTTCTTATGATGGTTAATCTCAGTGATAGTACTTAATTGACAATACAGAAGATCACTGAGACAATTTAAGTAATAACACAATTTAATGTCCCCCAACATACCTGCCCCAAAAAATTAGACAAGAATTCCTGGATCTGATTTTCAGGCCTTCATATTTATATGATCTACAAAAAATTCATACTTATATAAATCTACAAAATATTCATATTTATGTAGATCTACAAAAAATTTAACAGTCATCTATTTGTGGAAATAAGTCTACCAGAGATTAACAGTATTGTCTAGAATGATTTTCATTTGACATTCTCTACCTCTTGGCTTTAATGAAAACTTAAATATCCTCTTGAGAAATGGTTTTTCTCGTAGAGACTGCTCATTCATTTTACTTTCAATTTGTTTTTATTAAAACATGATTATTTACAAAATAAATAGTTATTTCAGGCATATTATGTTCCAATACCAATCCCACCCAAGTGATAACTTCCCTCTACCAATAGCCCTGGATTCCATTCCAACTCCCAGCCTACCTCACTTGGCAAGCACATAACAAAATTTTTTTTTCGTTTATTTTTATTTTTTTTTTTTGGTTTTTGGGTCACACCCGGCGGTGCTCAGGGGTTACTCCTGGCTGTCTGCTCAGAAATAACTTCTGGCAGGCACGGGGGCTCATATGGGACACCAGGATTCGAACCAACCTGGATCGGCTGCTTGCAAGGCTATCTCTCCGGGCCCAACAAAATTATTTTAATATTTGCATGCTCAAATAAAACTTAAAGGAAAAACAAATGGAATGATGAGAAGATAAAATTTTAAAGTCAATTTGTGAAATTAATTGCTATATGTTACCAAATGTAAATAAGTTCAATCATTTGATACAACACAATATAATGCCTGTTTTACTTGCATAAATAATTTTTAACTCTGGCACTAATATGTATTGCCCAAGAATTAAATATTTTGTACTTGAATTTCATCGCAGTAATTATCATGTTTTCCTATAAATAATAAACCTTTTAATTCTGTGATAATGAGACTGTTCGTTTTTGTTTATTATGCAGATCAATTCTGTCCCTGAAAGTTGGTTTTGCCATATCTTCCCCTAAATAATTTATTTCTAGTTTCCCTTGCAAAGCTTGCTTTTTGAAATATATTATGTATTTCTTTTCTGTTATGAAGGCAAATTTCTTTGGACACTTCAATTCAGTGGCCTTCACCTTTTCATGACAGGCCCTTCAATGCCATGATTCAGAATGCTTCTACTTTAAAATCATTTATTAAGCCTAACCTTATTCTTTATTATTCCTTCCATATCTTTTTTTCCAAACCCCAAAAGGTAAGATTCATACATTCTAAGGATTAGAAGGTGAAAATGCCTTTTGGGAAACCAGCATTTGATTTACTACACAAGCCCATACAACTAGATTGAAGCCACAAAAACATCTCTAATTTCTTGAAACTGCTCCTGCTATCTGTTCACAAAAAGATCATGTTCCTTTTCTTTTCAATAACTATCTGAAGCATCACCAATCATTTCTCAAGTTAAACCCTTCCTCCCTCTCTCTCATAGTAGCTGAGCTGTTATTTTCCTTTACTTAGAAAACTAAAGTCATCAGTTTTCTTTTCCATTATCTTCTTTGACACTTACTTTGCTTTTCTTTGCTTCCTGTTCTAAAAATTCTTTGTAGATTCTTTGTAAGATTTTCCTGTACAAAGCGAGATACTTGTATGAGTTCTGATTTCGTTCTCCTTTGAGTAACCAATTTCATCAAAATCATCACTTTCTTACTAATATTTAAATATTTTCTTTTACACTATCTTCTTCAACTCAGACTCTGACTATGTCCTTTAAAACAAATTTAAGGAACATCTCTTCAACAAATGATAGTAGAAAACTAGATCACCACATTTCAAAGAATGTGGACCAATTAGATCAATTAATTTAGATCATCCAAAATCAGGATATAAGACTAGAAAAATATCACTAAAATTTAACTGCTACTTAATGAAATATGGTTGCAAGCTATAAATATATAAATGTTAAGTATCACTGAGGATATGCTTGCATGTCTAATATACCGAGACACATAAAGATCTTTACATCTAAAATAATCAAATAATAAAAACAAAATAAATTATTCATTCAAAAATAGGCAGAGAGTAAAGAGTAAAGAGACCCTAAAAATGTTCATCATTTATTGGATAAATTAAAATCAAAAGAGTATAAATCTAACTCAGACATGTGAGGTTGATCTGTATCAATAGGACTAGAAATAATGAAGGTTGGGGGCTGGAACAGTGGCACAAGCAGTAGGACATTTGCCTTGCATGCACTGACCTAGGACGGACCGCAGTTTGATCCCAAGGTGTCCCATCAGGTCTCCAAGCCAGGGGGATTTCTGAGTGCATGGTCAGGAGTAACTTCTGAGCATCACCAGGTGTGGCCTGAAAAGAAAAAAAAAATGAAAAGAAATAATGAAGGTTAGTGAGGATGTGGAGAAAAGAAACCCTCATATACAGATTATAAAAAATATGAATAGCTATATTCTTAGGGAAAAATACTAGAATTTATAAAAAATAGATCTAACATAGAACCTACCAATTTAACCTTGGGTTGAATTCTTGGGTGTCTACCCAAGAATATTAAAACACTTATTTGGAAATATATGTGCATCCTTGTTATTGCAGCACTACTCATAATAATAGGGAAATATCTTAAGTACTTATGAATGGATGATTGGAAAGTGATGAAATGTATATATTATTCCTTTAGATATGCATTGAAATAGTATATATTGCATCTTTATCTAATCTATGTATATACAATGGATTACTACAGAGTCAAAAAAATACAAAAGTTAAATCTTGTCATTAAGGGCAACTTAATGAATAGACTAAATATGTCCTTAATAAAAATAAATAACTATTTTAATAATTTGTGAAATATAAAAGAAACAAGGCAAAAAAAAACAGGCAAAGACAAAAATCGAACAGACAATAGTAGTGTCCTTCTATGAAATAAAATTTTCCTGTGCCATGGGGTGACTGTGAAACTTGGTCTACTTTTTCTGCTACAATCACAACTATGATTATCCCCCCAGAATTGCATACTTAAATAATGTTTTTCTAACACACTTTTCCTGGGCATTCACCCACTCTAAATTTTCCAGGAATGTGTATTTCCACTGACCCCTCTGCTTTAGCTGAGTACCTAACTGAATCAATATCTCTACTGAAGTCCCATTGATACTTGATGCTTAATATAGCTAAATCTGAAAAGGGTTTTATTTTACAGAAATACAGTGAGAAAAATCATGAATACAGATCTGGATTGACAACAACACAATAGTCTCTAGAATAATAGCTCTCCCATTTTCTTAGATCCGCTGAAGCCAAGAGTTCTGTTAGACCATCCCCTGTAGTTTCTATGTGCTTAAGAATGTATTTAAACATTGACATCACTATTTCTTATCCTCTCTGATGAATATCACTTGCTATAATAATTTACTATTTCATACAGAACATGAAATGCGGATTTTAATTATTTCATGCTTCTAATCAAAACACTTGACCCTATAAATGGTACATGCTTTCTTTCATAAAAATCTCAGTCCTGTTATGCTTAACAATAAAGGAGACGTTCATACACCTAGTCCATAAAATAGAACAAGTTGGCTCATGAGAGTGTGTCTTTAAATCAAAGACATATTCGCAAAAAAAAAAAAAAAAAAAGAAAAGAAAAGAAAAGACATATTTGCAGAGCAATAGAAGCATCATGAAGATTACAGTGACCCAGTCTATTCATTTTATGTTTCTTTATTTTGGTTATCTTTCCCCCTCAGGTGCAGAAAATTTGGATCAATGCCAATTTGTTTAATTAGATTAAAAAATATCAGACCTTCTTTTTAAGCTCTTTTATCAAGCTCTTCAAGAGCCAAATCAATTAAGCAAATTGTTTAAAAAGTGACCTACCAACTCCATATAAATTCCATCCCTACTTCAGCTATAGAATATGCCAAGGTTTATGCAGAACAAAATTTTCCAGCTGAGTTACCAGCTTCTCAAAAGGAGGATTTAAAAGAGAAATGCTGACAGAACTTCAGCCCTGGTAGTCAAAGACAGACACAACACTAAAAGCCATTTTAACAGAAATTTCCACATGAGGCAATTCCAGCCTCACTAATCTATTTGTGCCTTTGGCGAGGCACTCATATTTAAAAACACCTCTACTTTGAGAGAGCACAGTGGGTAAGGCTCTTCTTACATTGCATGGGATCAACTCAGATTCATACCATGGAACTCCACTAGGCCCCCAAAAGGAATCCAATCTGCCCTCTAGTCTGGCCAGAACTCTGAGTGCAGAGTTAATAATAAGTAACAATGAGTAAGGCCCCAACAGAAAACAAACAAGAGCCCCTCCACTTTGACTTATAAAGCAAGTCATTTCTCCCTTCTTTTGTTGTTTCACATGTTTAAATAAACACGTGAAATTTGGAACCACAGAAATTAAGGCTTTTTTCCTATACTACTTCCCCCCCTCACCTACAATTTAATAAATGGTTGCACATGAACTGTATTTTTATATGGTTATATGTATGCAGAAGAAACAGAGGACATAGGAAAAATGGAGAAAAGTTAGATATATAAGCAAGAAAAAGTGAGTTATTGATTTTATTGACTGGTCTGTTAACTTCTGTCATTGCCATAAAGTCTTATTTATTTGTATACAGAAGACTCAATTACATAGTTACATATCATTTTTACACCTCGATTATTTACAGAAGAATTGCAGCTTCATAAATAATATAGACCTAAAATTTCTCAAGCTGTTCCTTGTTACCTAAGGAAATTGTGAAGGCTTTCATTTACCTTCTGCAGTTATTAGAACAACTTTACCATGGACTACTTAAGGAGAAAGAGGGGAAAAAAATCTTGCTTTGCATAATCTAACTTAGGATGGACGACTGTTCAACTCTTCCTGATGTCCCATATGGTCCCCCACGCTAGGAGCAATTTCTGAGCGCATAGCCAGGAGTAACCCATGAGCATCACCAGGTATGGCCCAAAAACCATAAAAAAAAAGAAGGCAAAGGGTTAAAAGATGCAAGTTTTTAAATCTCCATTTTAATAATATTAGAGACTTATTTCAAATGTAAAAAACACATCTTAATATTCTTTTTTTTTGGGGGGGTCACACCTGGCAGTGCTCAGGGGTTACTCCTGGCTCTATGCTCAGAAATCACTCCTGGCAGGCTCGGGGGACCATATGGGATACTGGGATTCGAACCAATAACCTTCAATAAATGCTTGAACATTTGGGAAAGCTCAGGGAACTGGGGGGCAATTTTCTCAAAAATTGCCCATGAATGTTTGCTTTTCCACTAATCTCCCTGAACGTGGCTTTGAGATCAGAGTTGCATTGTAGGTAAATGAGTTCCATTTGAAGCACCGGAGGGATATCTTGCACATCAAAGGAAAAGGGATCCACAAAAATATGGAAAGTGGCTCTGTGCTTTTTGAAGTCTGCAAATCTGTGAACAAATTCCTTCTTTAGCTTAAAAATAGCATCAACATATTTATCACCACTGAATGCTATGCCTGCATCCACAAGTTCCTTGCATGCTGGGAAATGGCAAAGGTTTGTCTGAGAGAGCTGGGATTTCCATAACACAAGTTTTGTGGAGAATGCTCTCATGTTGTCATAGGCAGCACTGATAAGCTGCTCCGGGCCTTGAAACATCTTATTTAGTACATTAAGCTTATGTTTGATGTCAACAAGAAAAACTAAGTCCATGAGCCATTAGTGCTCACTCAACTCAGAAACAGCATTCCCATCCTTCTCTATGAAGGCTTTCACTTCTCTCAACTCAAAAAATCTTTTCAGGACTTTTCCCCTGCTGAGCCAACGTGCCTCGGTGAAATAGAGCACATCTCCATATTCTGACTCCATTTCCTCTAAAAAAAAGCACGGAACCTCCTGAGCTTTAAGCCCCTAGATCTGATTTGGTTGATGCATTTCACAATAACAGACATCACATTGTCACATGGCAGGCACTTACTGCAAAGGGCCTGCTGATGGATAATGCAGTGAAGAGCAATGGCCTTCTCTACACCCTCCTCTTCAAGTTTTTTTTTGAACAAGTGCCACCAGTCCATTTTTCCTCCCTGTCATCGATGGTGCTCCATCGGTTATTATTCCAATAAACGTCTTCCATGGCAAACCTGCATTCTCAATGGCATCACAGAGGTGCCGAAATATGTCATTAGTGCTGGTCTGGCATGCATTGGATTATTATGAGCAACTCCTCTGTCAATTCAAAATTGCAATCAACACCACGGACATAAATTGTGAGCTACGCAGTGTCTGTTATATCTGTGCCCTCGTCAAGAGCAACTGAGTATGCATCAAAACATTTGGCTTTCTCACAGTTGAGTATAAATGTCACTTGACATGTCAGAAATGTTGTTGGCAGAAAGGCTGATTTTGCTAAACTGACCTTTCTTTTCCGGACAGATAATACTTGTAGCCTGTAAAATACATTTTTTTTTTAACAAACTCTCCTTATGTGAATGGTTTCCCTGTTTTAGCAATCATCTCACTAACCATGTAACTAGCTTTGACTGATGCAACATTCTCTTTGGTTGCTTTCTTGAAGAAATCTATTGCCTCATTAGACATGCTTTAAGGCTGGAAATCTGCTTGGCTCTCTCATTTACTTGATATTTTGCACATTTCTCAGCATGTTTAGTTGAATAATGGCGTTTCAAGTTGTATTCCTTGTACACTGCAACTTTCTCTGAGCAAGTAAGACATGTGGGGATGCCCCTGTGCTCAACAAAGAAATACTGCATCTCCTATTTTTTTTCTGAAATTGTCTGTGCTCGTCATCAATCTTTCTCTTCACTGCAGGCTTTGATGAAGTCATAATGAAGGTATGACAAAATCGAGTTCTGTAATAAACTTCTCTCCCTTCTTTCCCTTAGGCCTCCGATAATGCAAGGGACAGTGGGCAGGAGCAGCGGAAATGACGTCTGTGCTAGGCGCAAAGTATTCGAGATTATTTGCTTACTGAATATTTGCAATAAAAAAAACTCATTGGTAAAAAAAAAATGCAAAAAATCGCATACCCCGAATGGAAATTTGCATACCCCGAACGGAACTGCTCGGGGTATGCGAATGTTTAATGCGATTTGTTTCTTACTAATGCGATTTTTATTGCGATTATTCGGTAAGCAAATAATAGCGAATACTACGATATTTGAAGGCCAGCCGCGGGCCACAAAATGTTGTATGGAGGGCGGCAAACGGCCCGTGCTGCAAGTTTGAAACCCCTGCCTTCAGTTCTAGTTGCAAATCCAGTGAGTAGTGGCAACAAATATATGTCTCAGAACCTTTGCTCCTCACAATAAGTTCTAGTTTTATCCCTCCAGGGCCCAGTTTTCTTGGCATTGTCTCCTGGTGGAGGATGTTTTTCTATCCTCGGCTATTCAAGTTATGATATTAGTTTTCTTTCTGAGAGGCCAAAGTTGTCACATGTCTGGACTCAGTTTGCTCTTGATATTTTCTGTTATGTGGTGGTATGGATGTCAAACGGGGCAAACTATATTATTTTGCCCATTATCTAAGTAACACTATCAGGACCTAAGGCAGACAAAGAGGACAGTTGCTTGTAATATTTAAGTAAAAAAAAGGGGGGCGGATTTACTAAATAGTTGCCTCTAAGGGTGAGACAGAGACAGGAAAAATGCCTAGCCTGCCACTATGGTAGATAGTCTCTCTCATTCTCTCCCCACCTTAGAAAGGATATGCATATCACTTTACCTCCTTTTGAACCAGTTCTTGTCCAGAGTGATCATTTCCAATTATTCTTGTCAAAATAGTGTTTTCTCTTTTCTAATTACAGTCTCTACAACGTTTTGTGATATGCTTCCTACCATGGACCAATCCTCCTGGCATTTATTTCATGCTATTTATTTTTATAATCTGCAAATGAGTACAATCATTCTATGTCTGTCCCTCTCAGGCTCATTTCACTCAGCATTCACTCAGATACTTGTGTGTGTGGTTTTTGGGCCACACCCAGCGGCACTCAGGGGTTACTCCTGGTTGTCTGCTTAGAAATAGCTCCTGGCAGGCACAGGGGACCATATGAGACACCGGGATTCGAACCAACCACCTTTGGTCCTGGATCGGCTGCTTGCCAGGCAAACACCGCTGTGCTATTTCTCCGGGCCCTTACTCAGATACTTTCTATGTCTATCCATGTATAAGTAATTTTCATGATTTCACTTTTCCTAATGGTCGCATAGTATTCCATAATATTCCATAGATTCTTTATTCATTCACTTATTTTTGAGCACTTGGGTAGCTACAGATTCTGGATATTGTGAATGGTGAATATTGCAATATACATAGAAGCGCAAATACCTTTTCTGCAATTTTTAGACCCCTGGGGTTTATTTTCAGGAGAATTACTGAGTTACATGGTAGTTTAATTTCTAGATTTTTAAAAAACGTCTATATTGTTTTCCAAACGGTGTGGTTCAGTCAATATTTCCATCAACAGTAAATGAGTGTCCCTTCCTCCATGAGAATGCATGATTTTATAGGCCCTGCCAGTTTGTCATGCTTTGAAGGTCATCATCAATGGCCATGCACTTTTATTTTTTGTTTCTTCATCAAGATCATTTGACTGCAAAATTGTTTATCACTGTTTGCTTTGATTTCACAACTCTAATGCAGGTTTATTACCACCTCCTCTCTACACATGCGAAAACTCATGATCAAAGAAGTTGAGTGACTTATCTAAGATCATACATATAGCACATATAAAGTAAATATGAAAACACGAATCAGTCTAATTCTATATCTTATTGTCAGGATTTTTTTAATTCTCCTATTCCCTTATTTCTTTGAGTTCTGGTTCTGGAATAGTATAGGTGATTTCTCTAAATTTTTCAAGATCTAAATTTGCAGTTACATCTGGATCTACTCCCTTTCTTGATAAATTAAACACAGAAATATTTGGTCACATTAGTCTAAGGATCTTGTTACTTCAATATTACTCTATTGATTATAATTAAGTCTAGACTATTTCTGCCTTCTAAATATCCTGAGACATGAGGCCATCAGACAAATGAACCAGAAATATTCCCAATGGTTTTATTATAATTAAATAGCATAAATCGCATTTTTAATCTGATTTTGTTATGCCATCAAATAAAACCCACACTGTAAAAAAATAAAGAAAATTATAAAGGTAGACCCTGACACCACAGGAGCCTTAGTGTTCTTCTAAAGCAAACAATGTCACAGAGAATTAAGTGCAGACAGGACACCCTGATTGTAAGGATCACCATGAACCAGGAACTGTGCTATCACTTCAGCCCCCTAAAAGTTAGCTCTGACATAGATCAAAAACAAACTAATATAATAAATAGAGAGGTCAAATGGAGAGGTCAAAGGCCTACAGCAGGTAGGGCCTTTGCCTTGCTTGTGCCTGGCCTGGGTTTAAGTCCCCTGAGCCAGCCAGAATAGATCCCTGTGTGCAGAGCCAGGAATAAGCCCTGAGCACCACCAAGTGCAGCCAAAATTAAAAAAAATAATAATATAATGAATGGATATTGCTATATAATTGATACTATCAAGCAGTGCAGTTAAAATAATGAAAAAAATAATCTGAACAAGTTTTATGAAGCTTTAGTTCTACTTGACCAATTACCGTAGTGCTAAGAAATAAATACACCAAAAGTAATAAAAATGGTTAGAGACTCAGGTGTTGGAGTTACTGCTTGGCTGTTTGGTTTTCTTATAACCAATTGGTGGCGGGGGGATATAACCAGCAATCTATTGACTGAGCATTAATTTGATTTTGCATATGCTAGCCATATTTAATCATATTATAAGGCAAATGTTTTGTTATCTCTTTCTCTCTGAGGGTGCTATAGCACTTAACAATTTTTTTATAGTGACTTGTATGACATCCTTCTCTTCCAGCACAATTTTGTGTTGTCATGCTGTCATAGAAGTTCCATTACTGTAAGAGGTTGCTAACTAGGTGTGATGCTACAATTTCATGCAATGTAATTCCTCTGGGGGTATTTCCCTCCTGTCCTTTGCTGAGTTCAAAATGACCCCACTTTCACCAATCTTTAGCTACACGCAAGAATGATTGCAAATGCTACTCTTTTGGCTCTTTTGGAGTATCTGTGTAGAAATGCAGTTTTATTTCAGCATTAAGGGATTTAAATTTTTTATTCTCCTATTTTAAAGTGATGCTTTGGCTACATTTGGAAAAAAAAAAGTGGTTTTTGAGAGTAAATTACTGAAATGGATAGGCCAAACTTTTATCTTCATAGACTCTCACAAATGGGAAGGCAAAGATATTGATATGGAGGAAGAAAGTGTCAGAAAAATTGCCATAAATCACAGAGCAAGGATATTGGGCTACATTTGGTATCACTTTTATTGTGTTTATAAAGGATAAATACGCTTTCCCTTAAGTATATATATATTGCCATCTCTTCCTCCTGTGAGCCTCTTCAATGGGAATCTTCTCACCATGTCCCATGAGTTTGAGGATTATTACTGTGATAAAGACTATTGCTCTTCAATCCTTTCTTTTTCTACATTATCATGTCTCCTTTGCCCTGACCTTTGAAGTATAGGATATTTAAAGTCTGCAAAAAATGTCTGATAAATGTGGGTGTTTCCATGTATTTGGGGAGGAGGGAAGGTAGGCATGACAAGAAAGGTATGAAAGACAAGGGGGTGTAAAGATGAAGGGAGAGGAAAAAGGTTAAAACACAGAATTGATCTGCTCACTCTTCACTTTAGAATTGAATCACTGGGGACTTTGTTTCAACATCCTGATTCCGTGGGGCTGAGACCTGAGGAGACTGACGCTGCAGGTTACCTTCCTAACAGGTGGTGGTGCCAACATTACTAGTTGAACTATTATGCCTTTAGTAAAGAGAGCTTATATTAGGAATGCAGTTTATTCATTCCTTTATCAACTTATTAGTAAAGTATATTGGGGGACTTAGATCTTAGGAGTGTGACAGAGTATCTTGGAAAAAACAGGAAAAGCTTATCTCTAGTACAACCTACACTTCACCTTCACATCCCTCTTCAATTCCATTAGAAACTATTTCCCGTTACTCCTGATCTGGAACCTAGAAGTCTCTCCCTGAGATATTTACATTTTGTGTACCAAATAGTGTTGCCTTAGAGTCAAAAAAAAAAAAAAAAAAAAAAAAAAACAGAGCTTAAGTCACAATGCTATTTGCTCACTAACCTTGTGTCCATGAGTTATTTAAATTATGTTTTGGCTTCTGCAATGTGAGATTGAGAAGAGAGATAAATAAGGATCTTCTGTGAAGATTTAGAAAAAGTATGAACAATACAACAAAAAGTGTTTGGCCTGTTGTAGTGCTCAATAAACATTAGCGACTCTGAACCCGTGAATCAGCAGAGCAATCTGTTCAGTTCAATGTAGACCTTCCATGCATGGGACACTGTGAGTTAGTTCCCTCTCTGTTACTTGTATGAGTTGCAGACAGAAAGTCAACTTCCATAAAGCTTAGTTTCCAATATAAATTGAGATTATATTGATATAATCATTGTACCTCATAAAGGTATTATAAAATTGATAAAGTAATATATAGGAAGTAAATAGTACATGAATTGGCACTTTGCTATATGTACATATACATATTATGAAAATGATATTAATGTCTTAAAACAAGGTCTGAGGAGAATTGCTTATTCTGAATGTTTTCGGAACATTTTTGTCAGTATGTGGGCCTGGAAGAATGAAAGGAAAGCAGTTGGTATGGTTCCTCAAATTCCACCAACTGGCCAAGTTTCCCAAGTAATACTCTGTGGCAGATAAGAGTCCTTCTACCACAAAATAGTTACTGGTCAATGGGAAAATGAAGGGAAAAGTACAAGGCAACTTGTACTTACAAAGTTTTACAAGTTTATACCAGTAAAGTAAAGCTTACAAGTAAATTTTTCTTCAGGATAAATTTTTTCACTTTAAAATTTTTTCATTTTATTGAAAGCACTGGATCTTACAAAGCTATTTCTAGTTGAAAAAAGATCTCATCTTTTGGTTTTTTTGGTTTTGGTGTTATTTTGGGCCACACCCGGTTGTGCTCAGGGATTACTCCTGGCTCTGTGCTCAGAAATTGCTCCTGACAGGCGTAGGGGACTATATGGGATGCCAGGAATCGAACCAAGGTCCATTTTGGGTCAGCAAGACAAACGTCCTATCACTGTGCTGGCTGCAGACCTCATCTCCATTGTAGAAGAGGGACTTTAAAATGTTTTTGTTTTATAGTACTGACAGCACATGACTATAGCCCTACCTTTGTTTGTTTGGGGGCCACATCTGACTGGGTTCAGGACTTATCCTGGGCTCTGCACTCAGGGACCAGTCCTGGCGGGACTCAAGAGACCATAGCGATGCTAGGAATCAAATCTTTCTCATAATGAACACAGCAAGTGCCAATCTCTCAGGCCCCCCACAAGAAAATTTGTTTTATTTTTTTTACTTGACAAAATGAAATATTAATCCCTCTTTATCACCATTATAAAAGTTTTTCCATTTGACAACCCCAAGAAATCTAAACATCAAGATGAGTGAATGTTCCATGATTATTACAGTTCTTTTGCTCATTGCAGTCACAAATATGGCCACTGCAGAGGTCCACTAATTTTCTGCATTGGGGGCTCAGATCCTGTACCATACATATTGTAGAACTGAGCAAAAGGTATCAATTATTAGAGTAGTGATTCATTTTATTGTGGTTTGTGCTAAAATCATTTTCTGAATGTCAGAGTGGCAGTCTCAGATGCTTCTGCTGACAGATGGTCTGAAATTCAGATTTCTGGAAGGCAGGAAAGGGGAAATGAGACTGCCCAAGGTTCCTTCCAACTTCCATCTGAATGAGAATTCTTTGCTCTTGTTACCCTGATAATAGCTCTTTGTTTGAGCCCCCACCTCCATTTTAAGGTTGACTTTCCAGATCTCCATGTAGAGATGCTTGGCCAAGAGTCAGTAAACTAAAAACAATTTTTAAAAAAAATGTTGGTAGGGCAGCTCTGTAGATCTATAGAGGAATCACAAACAAGGACTCTGAGCTGACCACTTGAACACCACAAGTATTAGGCAAGAAAAATTAACTGCTTCTCTTCCTTCAGGTCTTCTTCCCAGCAAACACACACACACACACACACACACACACACACACACACAGTTGTAAAATCTGATGCCAGATTATTTACCAGCTGTGGCCATTGTTCAAGCCATTCACTAGTAATTTTTTCACATTTTACCTTAAGTAAAACAATCTGGGAGAACTTTTAAAATAAACAATTTTCTATCTTCTGAGTACCTAGACCACATATGTCTTGCCAAACTTGGTGATGATCTTGTAGTCAGGATAGGAAATCTGCAGGTTGTCTATCCATGGATCTGCTTCTGCAGAAACAACCAACCAATATTGGAGTAAATATGGAGAACATCCTCAAAAACTGACAAAAATGTTAATATCAAGACCCAACACATAGCAAGAGAAAAATCACAGCTACCTTTTCTTTTATTTCATTTGTATTATTATATCAAACTACTATAAGGTACAGAGTTAAAAAGTTGTTGATAGTTGAGTCTCAGTCACACAAGGTTCTAATACCCATCTCTTCATCAGTGTTCATTTCCCACTACCAATGTCCCCCACACACACACCAATATCCTCCCATCTCCAAACCTTTCACTCCTGGAAGTGTTCAGGACTTTCTCTTTGCCAGGTATCACTCCTTTTGGGGCTCAGAAGATCATATTCCCTGGTCAGCCTTCAGCAAGTATTTGCTGTACTCTCTCTCCAACCACCATAGTTACCTTTTTAGAAAACAAAGTTATATTCAAAATTTTAATGTATATTTAGATGTTTAACTCTGTGTTTTTTGAGGATAAAATGTAAAACTGAGAAAAGACAGAACATCTCATAATTTCTCTCTTGAGTCCCCAGTTTAGAACTAAGTCATTGAGAATTTAAATCCATAATTTGTCTTTGAGTTTGTGTTTTGTGAGTGCAACGAATCAACAAGCACATGTGTGTAAGAATTTAGCAACCAGGTAACATGTGTGGTTGCCTACTTCTCATTTTATGCCTCTTTAGGGGTGATATATGTTTTGTGTACAGTTTAGTGAGGACTTTTCTGCCATTTCTGATCCAAATGTACAGCACAGAGGAAAGGCCACAGTACCTTTGATCTATACATCTACTATGGATAGGGACAACAGTCCTAGGAGGAAAATTTTGATTTCTCATCCACAGGTGAGAGATTTCAGTTTTTGTTTTGCAATGATCACCCCAAAAATTATATAGTTGGTCTAGAAGAGGGCTAGGCATGAATAAAGCTTAAAAGGAGACTCTAGAGATGGTCATAAAAGTAGAGGATCAGCATGATCTTCCCTTTCCTGGGGCCTTACCAGGCACCCACCCAGTTGAGAACAAAGACTTCATCTGTGGACTGAATGCAGTCCTAAGCAATGGTTATAGCACATGTTCTGAGAGAAGAGTACTGAAATGAGCCTAGTTTCTTAGATTTAAAAAGGCTTTTAAAAACTAAGCAAATAGGGGCCAGAGAGATAGCATGGAGGTAGGGCATTTGCCTTGCATTCGAAAGGACAGTGGTTCGAATCCCAGCATCCCATATGGTCCCACTAGCCTGCCAGGAGCAATTTCTGAACGTTGAGCCAGGAGTAAGCCATGAGCATTGCCAGAAGTGACCAAAAACAAAAACAAAAACAAAACAAAACAAAAAAAACCCTAAGCAAATAATTTCAGGTGATTTAAGACCTATGTCTAAACTTTCAGATCAGTACAATCTATCCATATCTCCATCTACCAAGATTAGCAACTCAGAAGTCTATGTAAATGTCAACATGTCTATGTAGAATATGAACATTCAGCATGTGGAGCCCAGAATCAGGAGTTAGAAATGTAAAATAGAGTAAGTTTTTGCCTTGAAAACTACACTTTTTATCATGATGTGCCGTAAAATGCTGTTATGGTTATTGTTGCAATGTTTGAGAGCCATACTTTGTGGCACTGGTGTATATGACTATGGTGGAGACACCTGGTAGTTTTTAGGACTCTAGGCCCTTACTCTTCAATGCTTAAAGGCCACACAGAGTGGAGATCTAACTGAGACATCAAACTGCAAGACATGTACTCTGCCATTTAAGCCTCAGTCCCACCGGCAGATTTTAACAGAGGTGCTCCAGAAAGGACCCAAAATTCCAAATCTATACTGGCAGTCTATCATGGTCTTTTATTTAGTTTGTCTTATGACTGTCTCTCTCTTTAAAAATCTTTTGTCTTCTGAGAGAAAGCATTTATAGAAAAGGAGAACTTTATTGGTCTGAATAGGATGGACATTCAGCACTGCCTTTATGATGTGAAAACAAATGACAAACTATTGTTGAAACAAGACTACAGGATATTTAACAAATGTGGAGAAGGGAAGAGAAGTTTTGTTTTATTTTTGTATAGTTTACATAGGCTAAACCTAATGTAGAACTAAGTATAAATATAATATTATAAATATAATATTAGATAATTATTACCAATTATACTTTGCCTAGTTATTCCAATTCTCCCTTTCACTTCTCATGCTTATGTGTGGCCTTTAAATAGATCATTATATAAACCCATTGAGAATCTATAGTCTTCTCACATTAGGAAAACTAAATATCCCTCACCAAGAAGCCAGATAAGGAATGGGATCTGTTGTTCACATTGATGACACCAATTTCTCTCGGGTCCCATGTCAGGGAGGGAGAAGTTATAAGTACCTGACAACAACTTTTCAAGAACACCTCAGCCCTTATATGAATTAATAAATGCTTTATTTTTAACTGTGGCTGAAGCTTTAGTCTCCACTTCCACCAGTGATCTATCTATCTGCACAATGTTCTGTGACTAACTACATCTGTGGCCAGTGTCATAAAGACATCCTGCTTGGCAATAAAAAGTGGGAAACAGTAACAGGGACTCTGAAAAGATTTTTAAGCCACTTCCTCTCCCTCCTTGGCATTTCAGAATCTGGAAGAAATTTAAAGAAAGGGACATTTAATTTACAAGATCCTGTTGCCCTGCTTAGCTGGGTTTCACATGCCCAACATAAAATAATAATATATTCAACTGTCCATCTTCTAATAAACAATCTTTACATCACCTCACTCCCCAGTGAAAACAGCACACAGTAAGAAAAGCATGAATTCCAGAAAAAAAGCAATGGATCCCTGTGACCTTCATGTGATTATGTTTGTACTAATGCAGAGAGGATGGAAACCTAAACTCTCCCTCTGAAGAACCGGACTCATTAAAAATGAATGCATGGGTTATTAACAAAGGGGCCCTGTCAACTGAATGGTGGAGGGAATGTCTCACACATTAGAGAAAGTGGAGCTGCTTTATTTGATATTTCCAATTCATATTTGCAATTCTTCTCAATTTAGGACATTTCAATAGCCTGACTTTTGTAAGTAATGTTGCCACATCCATTTCTCTGAACTGGCAATGTCATTAGGGTAGGATGAATGTCTTGAACTGGAACTTCTGATCTGTCTCCATACTGTTTTCCATACAGCTATTGAAATAATGATAATGAGGTTACTATATATATACATTTGCAAAGATACTATGCTAAGGCTTCAGGCAGTAGTGTATGTACATTCTCAGATTAAAAAGCTATTTTGTTCTTAAAAGGAGAAAAGAATCAACTCCAAAAATAGGGGAAGAGATATGCTAAAGAGATATGCTAAAGAGATATGCTAAAGAACTAACTTCCTGTGGCCTGCAGAACTTTCAAGAGGTCTCTCCCATGGAAGATCTTGAGAGGTGCTGTTCAGAATATTCATGCCTCTCAGTTCCACCGACTTCCAAAGCAGAGACATAGGTAGATAGACCTCTTAACAGACTCAGGTGTGTGAACAGCACTGGAAAGATGTTTACAAGCAGGCACTGTAATTATTAAAAATGTATTTAAAAATCAATTGGAAACAAAGAATCTGAATAAACTCTTTCAGCAAAGTTATGCATAGGGTCAACAGAAAATACAAGATACAGATGAGAATACTTGAAGCTAATCATCTGGGAAATACAAATCAAAACCACAATGTTTCTACTTGCCACCTGTAAGAACAGCTTGTTATCAAGTTAAGAGATACCAAGTGTTGGTGAGGATATAAAAAGTTTACTCCTTTTTATAAAGAGGTTACTCCTGGCTATGCGCTCAGAAATCGCTCCTGGTTTGGGGGACCACATGGAACACAGGAGATCAAACCATGGTCCATCTTAGATCAGCCATGTGCAAGGCAAACACCCTACTGCTGCGCCACTGCTCCAGCCCCGGTAGAGTAATATTGGAGCTCAAGCAGATTTTAAAATGTAAGATTCTTTACTTTAAGGGCACTTTCCTTGCTTTTGGATGATCCAGACTTGATCCCTGACATCCCATAGGATCTCCTAAACCCACTGGGTATGATCCCTGAGCATAGAGCCAGAAAAAAGCTCTGAGCAATGCTGGGTGTTATACAATGAACAAAACAAAAGCAAAGCAAAAGAGCCCTTATTCCTTATCTGTGTGCCAAATACAGATGTGTGAGCTGGAGGGATAGCACAGTGGTAGGGTATTTGCCTTGCACATGGCTGACCCGGACAGACTTGGGTTCAATCCCTGGTATCCCATATGGTACCTCAAGCCTTCCAGTAGCTTCTGATTCCAGAGCCAGGAGTAACACCAGTGGCCAGAGAAAAAGCTCACCTCCAAACTCTCTTGGTGATGCTTCAGATCTCTCTGTGAGCCTGAGATGAAGGCCTGGAATCATTCATTCTGAGTGCTGGAGTACCCTGGATTTGGAGAAGACCCCTGATCTGGGTGCTGCCTCTCAACCAGACAGATTATTTTATAGTCCCTCCAATGTTAAGGGAGACGGGGATGCATGATAGGAAGAAGCATTACTTTTTGATCCAGTTAGGAGAGCCTACATAATCTCCTCCAGAGCCTGTGAAAGACCATTTTACACAGAAAATTGTGTGGAATTGCCTCGCAGTTTTCTGAACATGGTTTCTGAGAATAACCAGCTTCAAAACAAATTGCGATGTGCTCAGGAGGGTCTCCAGCAATGGAGAACAGAATGTAAGCAAATGTAATCTGGGCAAAGCTGCAGGGAAGGCGCGCACAGTCTTGTTGGCACAGATCATGTGAGACGGCTCCTGAACATGACAGGGGCACATTCACCAGCCTCATCCCAAAGTGAGCTGGGACACATAAAAGAAAAGTACTACAGTGGGACTTGGCACAGCAGACACTTAACTTTTTTTTAATGATTGAGAAGTGTTTCTTTTTCTTTTTCATTCTGTATAAAGAAAGGTTTTTACCTCCTGTGCATTGTACACTCTCAGCCTCTCGTGCAAAAAACTCATGATGATGAAATAATGGAGAGGTGAATGCAGATATCAAAACATCTTCACAAACTAAACTAAAGTGGATTCTGAACCATTTGAGAATTGACCTAATCTGAATATTTAACCAAAAGCATCCCTTTGAGACCTTGTTAGTTTTATAAAAGTACATAAAGTTCTGCTAATATCTGCAAGGTAAAATAAGGCTTTGGTATCTAAGGATGGAAGTTGTGAGATTTGCACTGTGTAATATACTCTGGATTTAAAGTGCTCAGCCATTCAAGCAAAATAAGTAAATCACAGATTAAAAATTTAGAAGGAAGGTTGCCTGTATATTATGGGAGAATTGTTGGCATCTTCTGATGGGTCATCTTACCCTTGTTATTAAATGACAATGATCATTAAAATGCCAAACATATTTTGACAGAATTCACTTTATAAAATGTCAGCAAGTCTGTGTTTTTTATTAGTTTGTTCCAAATCAATTTAGAAATTTCAATAGAATGCTTGTAAGTATTCCCCAAGCAGTGTCCATTCCTGACTTCCTGCACAAAAAATATTACAAATTAATCAGATTTTCAGATTTCTGCATAATGGCTTTGCACATTTATTGCTTAATCCTATTATAAAATCCTGTTATGATTGACACATCACTGTGGAGATAGAAGTCAATTGAATAATATGTAGCAGTCAATTTTATTTGTAGCTTAATGTGCTGAAGTATTTTCCCCAATATTTCCATTATTTATAAGTCTGTCCCATTGGAGAATATATAGAAGAATTTGTTTTAAATGAGCCAATATTACCTTCTTTAAAATTTATAAGTATGACAGAATCATCTCTCTTTCCTTGGTCACCCACGACCTGCCAGTAAACGGAGTTTAGATTGTTTTCACTTGCTATTCATAGGACAAACACTAAGAAGAGGATTATGAAAAAAGGTTTTAGAATTAAGATTTTAAGCACCACAAATACAAAAGATATGACAAGCAATCCCTCCCCAAATGACTGTTAGTTTTATTTATTTGCCTAATTATTTAGGTTTATTGTGGCCAATGCTCTTACAAGCTATATATAGTTTATCCCAAAACAAAGTACATAAACATACTTGGTGAAACTAAAATGCTTATGAATGTTTGAAGAAAACGGGTTTGGGTGGAATCTTATTTTCTGGGCTTAGGAACTCAGCAAGATAGCAGGAGTGGAAGATGTTTTTGATGTCTAGCAAGGTGGGGGCTTCCTGGAGTTGATGCAGGGCTCCTAGGCTTTGAGGAAACTTGCTTTAGGAGTTTAAGCAAGTTTAATCTTCTGGAGAGTTTACAGCAGGTGAAATTGAATATGGCTTGGTTCTAAGAAAAGTTCAGTCTGTAGTGAAGAGATCTGAGAGGACAAAGTCATCCTATAAGATCATACAGATGTATGTAGGAAATTAGATTAGCTGTTTGTCTGCCTATGCATAAAAAGTGCAATTTTCTACATGAGGGACACTTTGGTACCGCCCTACTCCAATGCAAACTGGTATAAAGTAGGCTGATTAGGGCTGCAGATAATGACATCACTTTCTCCATTGCCATAGACTTTGGCCATGTTATCTGTGCTCTCATGCTATGTCGCATCACAAGATGATGGACCATTTGCAACTCCAACTGGATCTTCTACTAAGGGAGCACCTCTCTTTTGAATTCCAGGGGCCAGAGGAAACCCCTCAATCTCAGACCCAGGGACTCCAGACCAACCCCAGGCCAACCAGACCCAACCCCCATTTCCGATGGGCCCACAGGTCAGTATCTCTTACCTGCTCCCACATAAGCTACAGTTGTGATATTTGGACCATTTAAATAGCCAAATAAATAATCATGAGCTAAATCCAATTAACTCCAACAGAGCCATGAGGGTGATATATTCTTGGATGATAAGTTGTAGGACCACATTACTTATTTAATAACACCAAGAAGAAAAACTTGACTCACTTTTCAAAAAGGGAAAGCGAGTTTCAATCATTTGAAACTTTTTTCTTTTCTAAAACCCACCACAACTGTGCTGTTGGTTACCATGCAGTTTTCTAGAAAGTAAAACTTTAATGACTGGAGTGTGAAGAAAATTAAGTTATTTCAACCTTACCATAGCCATTTTTTAAATACAAGATGTGATTTAATATAAAAAAGTTAATGCAATTTTAATGCAAGTTCAGCTTATTGGGTTTGACAATACTGTACATCACATGTGGCTCCTGCATTAATAAAGAAATACATTCATTATTTTTTAAAGCCCAATATTTGTTTTTTGCAGCCTGGTGTGCTTATATGGAGATATAGAAGACAATTACTAAAGGCCAGGCTTGGGCTCCCCCCAACCCCCAGTCATTTAGTATGAAGCTTTCAGATATCAGCCCATTTTTATGGCAAAGGAAGCTAGAACTTGGGTGTTTATCTCTCTTTTACTAGTGTTCTTATTCCTCAAAATTAATCACTTTCAGCACTCTGAGAGCTTATAAGTTCAGGCTTGAAAGTTCACATTTAGAGTTTGGGCTGGTCTTTCTTGTTCCAAGAGTCACTATATTTTCCTGTAGTCTTAGATGGCCCTTAACTCCAGAACCAGAAAGATGTCTGGTCTTTTATGGAAGCCTAGAAACAGTTTTATTATAGTCTCAGCTTCTTCCTATTTCATGTCTCTGATACAAGTGTATATACAAACATACCAGGTAAGACTTTAGATGGATCAATCATAGGACAGCCAAGAGAGTAAAAGTAGCAATAGCTATGACAAGATGGAGAGTGTGTGCCTTGCTTTAAGCTCAAATATTTCAAAATTTTAAAACTGTCACAGGCTTCAAACTCCAAATTTGTGATCCGTAGTCTACTTCTGAAGATGACCAATGTACCTTCCCTCTCAGTATGTTCTCACAATTGGAAAGATATTTTGGTTATTTTTTATAAAATAGGGACCCAGTAACATTGCAGAAGTTTAATAAAAGTCTCACATATACATCAGGAGCTTGGCCCACTCAACCTCCAGCAGAGGCTCTCACAGGCTGGAGATAGTCATTGGGATTCTTCAAAGATTCCCAACAAAGGTTTTTGTGAGCTGACTGTAGGAGGGATTGCAAAATGGACTCAGGTGCCTCCTTCCTATTCTTGTAGCCCCTGTTCTCTAAATCCGGGCATGTCATAAAAGATAAAAGAAGAAAGGGTCAAACAAGGTTGATGGAGCCACTCTCCTAACCTTGAGTTTCCTTCCTCCACTACTTGCTGACCTTTCTGCAGTGGTGAGATCCCAGAGCCAATAATGTGCAGTGCATCAGAAAACCTAATATACTATGTGCTATGCTTATACTTGTGACCTTTTATTTGATAAAATTATGCCACATTAAAAATAATTAAGAACCATCCCTACCCCCAGTTAGAATTTTCTATTGGTTTAGAGAAAAGAAAAATGACTTGAGGCTGTCCATATTACCCCCTTATGGGTGCAGAGAAAGCACTGCCTTGGTTAAGGACGCTAAGATTGAACTTCCGGGTCACCTAACCTGAATAAGGCAGGAATCCTTTTGGGTCATCATTGTGTGGAAGGCGTGCCTTGAAGTACCTATCTATAAGACTTTCTTCCTGAATATGTAAATAAATGTGTATTTCTCATGTTATTTTATCTAAACAAAAATATTGAAGTGATAATAAAACTGTTTTAAAGATTTTTTAAAGTATCAGCATTTTTCTGTTTTACTTTTCCAAATTATCACTATGCATTGCTTAATTATTGTATAATATAAGAATTTTATGTATTCTTATCAACATGTTCTATTTTTCAAAGAGGTGCCAATGATCTATTTTTAAAACTTAAAATTTCTTATCAAGTATAATACTGTAACAAACCATTTTCAATATTATTATGCATTGTTTGTGCATTTATCTTTTTCCTTTTTGAAGTATGTGTTGAGGCTCTATCCCTGAAGTTATCTCCTTCTGAGTCAATGGGGATAAATTTGTTCATGAACCTCGATGTAGATTATCAATTTACTTTCCAAATGGCTAACAACAATGCACATGTTTCTAAATCTTATAATGGTGTCATAATGGTGTCTCAGTAGCTTTGAATACATTTTAATAGGTAAAAACAATATTTTGCTGTTATTGTTGAGACACTTCCTCCAAATTTCACTGACTAATTAGTTCTTTTTAGACTAACAATTTCCGAGTTCCAATGATTTAAAAGTAGGACACAATGCAATTATATAAGGTAATACTATAGTTTGGAAAATATTTGAGCTTTTCTCCTACAAATTAGTAACACAATTTTTCTTTCTTTTTCTTTCTTTCTTTCTTTCTTTCTTTCTTTCTTTCTTTCTTTCTTTCTTTCTTTCTTTCTTTCTTTCTTTCTTTTTCTTCCTTCTTTCTTCCTTCCTTCCTTCTTCCTTCCTTCCTTCCTTCCTTCCTTCCTTCCTTCCTTCCTTCCTTCCTTCCTTCCTTCCTTCCTTCCTTCCTTTCTTTCTTTCTTTCTTTCTTTCTTTCTTTCTTTCTTTCTTTCTTTCTTTCTTTCTTTCTTTCTTTCTTACAAACAACCTTTTAATTTTTTGACATGATCTTTCTCTGTCTTTTAGTGGAAGAAAAATGTTCTAAAAACCTGTCTTGATTTCACTGAAAGTAAAATTATCTGTTTTCTTGCAGCCCCTTCTGACAGCACAGCAGTTAGCCTCTGCTGTAGCTGGTGTGATGCCAGGAGGTACCCCAGCCCTCAACCAACCCATCCTCATCCCCTTCAACATGGCTGGTCAGCTTGGAGGGCAGCAAGGACTAGTCCTGACACTGCCAACAGCGAATCTCACCAACATCCAAGGGCTGGTAGCAGCAGCTGCAGCTGGAGGCATTATGACTCTGCCATTGCAAAATCTACAAGGTAACCATTGTGTATATGCGCTATGCAGGGGTAAATCCTCTGTCCAGTGGCCTGTCCAGCGATCAGGTACCTGAGGTGTTAATTGTGGCACTGAGTTTCTTTCAGCATACAAGGTATTGAAAGCTTATGTTAGAAGCAAAGTTTCACACTGTCTGTGAATCTTGAGATGGTTTCATTCATGGGCTCCATTAGTCCTCATTTCCCAATATTGATTTGAAACTTTTCAGATCTTCTGGAAGCATTTATGAACAATCACACTAAAAGCTTAGCTGTAAAATTACTGTGCAGTATTTGAAGACCTGTGTTATATATAGTCTGTGTACTTCGTCCAGTAATATGGGGCCCTTGGTGCCAGAGCCTGAAATAAGGCAGGCTGCTCACTGGTGATCAAATAGCTCTTTATTAGGATTTCTCTGCCTTATCTAGTTTTTGGTCTATGTGACAAGGTCCCGGTAATCTTTAGGGCCGAAAAAATAAGAATCCAAAACTTAAGTAATGGGAACAAACCCAAAGATGTGCCTACTGCAAGGAGATGGAAGCTAATGATTAGCCTAAGAAAATGAAGGGTGTTTGCTTTATGCAAAGAGAGAAAAAGTCAGATAAAAAAAGATGAAAGCCAGATAATGGCATAAGAAAACTAAGGTGTTTGTGTGCAGCTTGATCTAACTGTAAGGATCATATTGGGAGATGACCAGGTCCATATGGTGTGTGTGGCAGGCTCCATGTCAGTTCAGGCAGGCTGTTTCTGGAGAGTTCTAAAGGGAATGCCTGGATTCCAACAATAACCTAAATAGTTTTTCTATTTAGCCATCTTCCAAGAAAGATTAGACACTACTGTTTGTGTATGAAGTAGTTAGAACATCTCAAATGCAGATGTTAATAAATGTCATAATTTTAAGTGTATTTTAATTAAGAAAATTAACAAAAGTATATTGTTTGAGGTCATATACATAATGAGGAAACAGAAATATATTATAGCCTTTTTGGGGGAGGGAATTGGATCTCACTCTGCAGTGTTCAGGAGTTACTTTTGGCTCTACACTCAGCAATTGCTCCTGGCATGCTAGGGGGTACTATATGGGTTGCCAGGAATCTAATCATGGTCTGCCCACAGTTGGCCATGTGCAAGGCAAACATCCTACCCTTGTGCTATCCCTCTGGCTCCCAGGAACCATTTTGCCAGAAAAAAAGACTTTATGGTGGAAAATAACCGAATATGAGTAGGCTACTCATAACGAGAAAATAAATTTATTTCAGAAAGGTCAAAGATGTCTGTTTTCTCCATCAATATACAATGAAGCAACTAATTTTATTGCCAAGTAAGTTATGAAAGTTATCAGAATACAAATTCAAAATAGTTTATATTTGCTAGAATATCAGTTCAGAAATTAGGAAACAAAGTTAACACAAAAAATAGACAAGGTGTTTAGTCCAGAGTTAAAAGATGAGACCTCACAATTGAAATAAAGCGAAACAAGACTTTGTTCCATCAGCCACAAACTCCAAGCTGGCTAGCCAGAGTCACCTCCTCAGAAGGCAATGATACCTGAGGTCACAGCCAGTTTATATAGGGAGGGGAATAAAGAGACTCTAGCTCCTGATGGTTGGCTGTTGTCTAGGATATCCTTCTACTGCCTCCTTTTGTCCTTTCCAGATAGGCTATCTGGGCTGGCCAGAGACCATGGGGCAGTGTTAATGGAATCTTAGCTTGAGAAGAGAAGCCTAAGAGGTTTACAACATAGAACCCTTTACAAACTGGTATCCCTCCTATTCAGAACTTAGGGTTCCACAAAAGTTAACTGGAAGCCAATGTTTGGCATAAAAAAAGTTAACTCAAGCTTCTTTTCATGCTGTACATTCTAGTATCTCACCCATCATCATCACTTTTCAACTTCCTCTTTAATGTTTTAAATAAGATTTCTTATAGGGGCCGGGAAGGTGGCACTAGAGATAAGGTGTCTACCTTGCAAGCGCTAGCGTAGGAGGAACCGCGGTTCTATCCCCCGGCCCCCGGCGTCCCATATGGTCCCCCCAAGCCAGGGGTAATTTCTGAGTGCATAGCCAGGAGTAACCCCTGAGCATCAAACGGGTGTGGCTCAAAAACCAAAAAAAAAAAAAAAGATTTCTTATATACCATTAAATTGTGCCACAGAACCTACCATTAATAAATAATATATACTCTGGGCACACTCATGCATAGACTCTGTTTGCCTTAAATCTGAGAGTGTTTAGGAAGTCAGAATTTCAAGATTAAGCAAATAAGGCAGAAATAAAAGAGGTAAAAGCAAAAGCAACCAAGTATATGGGGAGAGGCTTTTTAATGTAGTTGGATGATGAAATCTTAATGGAGAAATAGACATTATCAAAATGCAACCTATTTTGAAGTTAGGCTTATGGAAATATTGTTGGTATTATAAGTTGGTATAATACGTTGGTATTATAAGAGCATTAGTTCTTTTTTCTTTAAGTGAAGCAAAGTAGTTTTATTTAAAAATTTTGCTTTAAAATATGAGTTGGAAGAAATGGAGATATATTCTCAAGAAAGAATACAAGCTTTAGGCGCTAGAGATAGGTTTGTCTTGTATGCAGTCAACCCTAGTGGTATCCCATAATGAACTCCAAGCTCAGTCAGGAGTGATTCCTGAGTGCAAAACCATGAGTAATCCCTGAGCACTGCTAGGTGCTTTCCCCAAAAATATAAAAATAAAACACACACACACACACACACACACACACACACACGCAACAACAGAAAATGGCTTTGGTCTGGAGTTGTTTTCTGTATACATAGTAGTTGTTACAGGGAAATCCTTGGTTTCTTGATGGTACTTTCTTATCTTTAGTCTCTTTTTCAGAAGGGTTCACCCTGGTTTTTTTTTATTTTTGCATCTCCAGTATTTGCAACTCCAATGAGCTCAAGATTTACATCTCAAGAAGCTACTTCAAGGCTCGGCAGTTTAAGTTTTATTTATTAGGCTCCTCTTTAAGAAAACCAAACTAAAAACTAAGTTATATGGGGGCTAGAATGGTGGCACAAGGTATAAAGCATCTGCTTTGTGCACACGAGCCTAGGATGAACTGCTGTTCTATCCCCTGACATCCCATGTGGTCCCCAAGCCAGGAGCAATTTCTGGGCACATAGCCAGGAGTAACCCCTGAGCGTAACCGGGTGTGGCCGAAAAACCAAAAACAAACAAAGTTATGTCTATTAACTTTTAACATGTGTCAATAACTCTTTTTAACCCTTGTGCTTCTCATATGATTTTCCCCATTAGCCTCATAATCAGAAATATACTGCAGTTAATGGTCAAATTCTTGTCTATCTGTCAAATACAAGAAAATTATTCTTTTCTCTTCTTCATCTTTGACATTTTAATTATGTTGGAAGGGTAGTGACAAGGTCATTAAAAGAAAACTTCTCTTAGCTTCATGTCAGTCAGATCTAGAAAAAAAACATAACTAATTTTAATAGCTCAGTCCTCAGAATAATTTTCTTTAGAATCTTCATAAATGAACTTCAATTTTTTGATCACTCTAGGATCTAGAAGCATTCCAACTTGCAAGTGCCATGCAAACCGTCAAGAGTGGGGGTAATGTAGATAGTAATCACAAAATGCATCACATGATCAGGATCCCAATATCCACTGACTGTCAACTATCTTGCCAGATAACAACCAGCTGAAGAATAATCTCATCATTATAATAATAGAACAGCCCTGGACAATACTTAAATCATGCAAATGACCTGTGGGTTTTCCCAGTCAATCCCAGAGATGTTAGTATATATAGAAGGTGTTGCTTACTTTAAGGTGCCTAGCAGGCCAGAAAGTGAGCTTCAAAGACCCAGGTCACTTTTGAGACTGAATTTGTATCAAGTTGCACCCCAACTTATATCTTTTTTCAAGGGAGGTGATCTGATAAATGGACCACAAGACCTGGAATGGAATCTAGCCACAAATTTATGTAGTCAACAGAGTAGAATGCTCTAACCCACTGTTTTTCAAAGTGGATGATACCACTCCACCTTAGTGACACTGGAATGAGATTATAATAGTGTCCAGGGAAGTTGGAGGAAGGGGTGGAACTTTTGTTTCTTTAAAGAAGGTAGATTTTTAGAGGCATGCTGAATGATTTTTTTTAATGGATGGCAAACCAAAAAAATATGGGAGATTTTGGTTTATCCCTTTTTAGGTAGCAAGTGTGTTAATCTGATCAATAATCACAGACCAAAAATTTGAAGCATTTTTTGAAACAACTATTTAAGGTGCCTATTTTTCATAAACACCATACCTTCTCAGGATTGTTACAGAAGAGGTTAGATGGGTCAGCAAGAAAGGAGGAACTTAAATGTTAAAACTAACATTTAAGGTCAGACTGTGATCTGTGATCTGCTTAATTCAGATGGTTCTTTTTATTACCTATGTAAAGTGTTACAGTATTATTTCAAAAAAAAATGTCTTCCAGCAGTGACAACTCTCATTATCTAATTTTCTGCCCTTCCATTATTTAAAATACCAAATCTAAACACTTGCTCAGAAAAAGTTGTTGGCATTGGTTTCTTTATGAGATTTAAGATTAAGTGTTAAATATTTACTCTTTACAAAAAAGAGAAAATGAATTGAAAATCATTCCATCTGATCCTATCACGTGATATAGAATCATTTTTATAGAATTGTCTTAGAGGCCAGGATTCTGTACAGGCCAGGATACCTGTAGTGAGCATGAGCATTTTAATGAAGTTACACCAAGTGTGGCTTTTCTCCTCTTAAGCATTGGGAAAGAATCCCATCACTTGCTCTTCCCTTAGCTTAAGCCCTGGACCAGAGGCATGAGGCATCATAGAGAAGCTTGTTAGCCAACTCCCAGAATTCACTCCAGATCTACTGAACAGAATCTGAATTGTACGAAGAATCCCAGATGATTCTTTTGCACATTAAAGTTTAAGAAAGGATATCTAGGGAACTTTTTCAGAATTCATTTAGCAATTCTCCCTCTATCTTCAGTAGCAGCATCTTTCTTCAAATTTTGTTTATTTGTAGATAGTGGATAAACATGTGACTGTAATAAGTGCCCTGATTAGTTCTACTGTACCTTACCACTCCAGTTTCCTCAGGAGGGTAATGATGAAAAGGAATGTTTATTTAAACTATTTTACTTCTATAAGAACAATTAACTTGTTAAGACCAAAAGAATTTTCTTGCATAATTGAAGCACTATGCAAACCCTTGTTTTGAAAAAAAAAATTATTTTTGGGTTTTTGGGCCACACTCGATGACACTCGGGTTACTCCTGGCTATATGCTCAGAAATAGCTCCTGGCTTGGGGGACCATATGGGACACCGGGGGATCAAACAGCAGTCCGTCCTAGGTTAGAACATGCAAGGCAAACACCCTATTGCTTGCGCCACCACTCAGCCCCATGTTCTGAAATTTTCTATAGCAAAAGCACTGCATTCCTGGGAGGTGAGGAGGGAGACTGTGTTACCATGTGGATAACTTAGATGTGTGAGTTGGGATAATTCTTTCATTTTCAGATTTTCCCACACAAGAGAAAATGAACGTCCATTATAGAACTCATATTAATGTACTAGATCTTTGCAGTTTTAGAGTTAGGCAGAGAAATGTAGATTAATATAGCTTTAACATGAGTGACCATAAGCAGCCAAGGAGTTAATGGAACCTCAAAAGTGTTTCTATATCTCATATAAATACATGAGCTAACCAATTGTGCCACTGGAGCTCCAAAAGTGGTTCTATATATCAGATAGATGATTCAGGTTATCCTCATTGCATAGGCTGAAATAATGCCCTAATCACATTGAGCCAAATAGAGGAAGATATAAACCTGCTGCAAAAGAGTTTTATATCATAGTGTTGCTTAACCTGAATGTGGAAACACAATTAGGTTCAAAGCAAACTGAAAAATCAAGATGGTTTTCCTGCCCTATCTTTTGACAGGAAATATGTGTTGTTTTTCTTCAACATTCACAATTAAAGGCCATGTTGTGCAGCTGCTGTGGAAATAGTTTGGGAGTTAGAAATTTAATGAGTGACTTATGTTACATTTCCTTTTGTTTGTGCTGTTACTATTGTTTTGAGATATCGTAGTTAGACATAAATGCATAATTCTTTTTTCTTTTTATTATAATTTTTCATTGAATCACAAAGAGTTACAGTTACAAAGTTGTTCATGATTGAGTTTCAGTCCTACAATGTCCAACACCCATTCCTTTATTTCCAATCAACAATTTCCCCAGTTCTTTTCCAGCACTCCCCCTTCCTTCCCTTCTGCCTTCCTTTATGTTCTTTTTATCTTTTTCTCTCTCACTATTTCTTTTATTCTTTTTAGACATTGTGGTTTGCAATATTGTTATTAAAGGGTTATCATATCACTTTATCTCCTTTCAGCACCCAGTTCTTGTCCATAATGATCATTTCTACTATCATTGTAAGGTGGTCCCTTTGCCCTAACTGCACTCCTCTGCTCTTTGTGGCAAAGCCCTACCATGGAGCATTTCTCCTGGCCCTTGTCCCTATTGTTTTGGGGTAGTATTATTACTATACTATCATTTTTTAAGAAACCACAATGAGTTCAATCATTCTATGTCTATCCCTCTCCATTTGACTCATTTTGCTCAGCATAATACTTTCCTTTATTCACCCATGTATAAGAAAATTTTATGACTTCATTTTTATCTAACAGCTGCGTAGTATTTCATTGTGTAGATGTAAAACAGTTGTTACAATGTGTGTGGGTTTTTTTAACCCATTTCTTTGTCCATTTATTCATCATCCATTCTTCAGTGTTTTCTGATAATTGGGCGCTTCCAGATTCTGGCTATTGTGAATAGTGCAGCCATAAATGTAGGACTTTGGAAAATCTTTCTGCCTTGTTTTGGGGCCTCTAATGAATAGTATTAGCAATGCTATTTTTAGGTCAAATGGAAGCTCAATTTCTAGAATGTTTGAGGAATGTCCATATTGTTTTCCAAAAAGGTGTACCTGTCTCTGCATTCCCAAGAGCAATGAATGAGAATCTCTTTCTCTCTGCATCTATGCCAGCATAAGTTATTCTGCTTGATATATGCCATTTGTGGTGTGAAATAATATCTAATTGTTTTGATTTGCATCTCTCTGATAATTAATAATGCTGAGCATTTTTTAATGTTTCTTTTGACCACCTGTGTTTCTTCTTTAAGGAAGTTTCTGTTCATCTCTTCTCCCCATTTTTTGATGGGGAGTTCTAAGTTCTTTCAGTGGCTTATATGTCTTACCCTTTATCAGATGGATATTGAATGAACAGTTTCTCCCATCCATGGGCATTCTTTGTATCCTGGTCAACATTTCCTTTGAAATACAGAAGTTGTTTTTTTTTTATTTAATGTAGTCCTATTTGTTTATCTTTGTTTCCATTTGCTTGGTCAGTAGTGTTTCTCCTTGAAGATGCCTTTAGCTTCAATTTCATAGTGTTCTGCCTACATTTTCCTCTGTGTACCTTTAGGCTTAATATCAGGGTCTTCAATACATTTTAATCTGACTCTTGTGCATAGCATCAAAAAGAGGTCTGAGTTCATATATTGGCATGTAGAAGACCAGTTTTCCCAGCACCACTCGTTGAAGAGGTTTTTTTCTTGCTCCCAATCCATGAGCAGGATTTCCTGCTCTCTATTATTTCTTTCTTTTTCTTTTTTCTTTTTTTCTTTTTTGTTTTTTTGGGCCACACCCGGCAGTGCTCAGGGGTTACTCCTGGCTGTCTGTTCAGAAGTAGCTCCTGGCAGGCACGGGGGGACCATATGGGACACCGGGATTCGAACCAACCACCTTTGGTCCTGGATCGGCTACTTGCAAGGCAAACACCGCTGTGTTTTCTTTCACTCAAATGTTACTTCCTCAGTATATTTTTAAATTGATTGACATTCATTTGTTTATTTATTTTTTTTAATTTTTATTGTGACCAAAGTGCATTACAAATCTTTCACTGTGTCATTTATGGTACATAGTGACAATGAATGAGAGGCATTCCCACCATCAGTGCTGTCCTCCCTCCACCCTTGTTCCCAGTATGTATCCCATATCTTCCTCCTTTACCCCCCAAAATGCTAGTGCAACTGGTCTCCACTTATAGCTTGTTGTAGATTGAGCATTCATTCCACCATCATTGGAGATAAAAAGGATAAGAAAAAGGGAGAAAAATATTTGGTAACAACTACCAAAAAAGAAAGGAGAAAAAAGAAAACTGTAGAAAAAAGAAAAAAATGCACCCAGCAAATAAAAATAAAAATAAATCACCAAATAATAACCACAAGAGTGAAAAAAAAGAGAAAAGTAGAAGAAAAAAAGAGAAGAAAAATAAAGTCAAAAACTAACAAATCAAAACAAAACAAGAAAAAGTAGGGGTGCTGGAGTGGCAGGGTTTGGGCGTTTCCCCCACTTTTTTTTTTTTTGCATAGGCACTGTAAGCATTGGGGAAGAAAAGGAATTCCTGTGGCTAAGAGATTCAGGGTTTCTCCATCCTTGAAGCATACCATCATGGGATCAACCCCTGACTCCATATATACTCATTACCCCATCCCAAAGGTGGTGCCAGGAAGCTATCCTCTCAGTTGTGTGTGTGAGAAAATCAAGCCACTGTAGCTAGCGATCTTGTTATTTGCGCAGGTCAGGGTCTAGGATAGAGTCTTTACGGTTCTAGAGGTTCCTATCCATCATTGTGTTCAGTCTTCTGTAACACTTGCTCCCTGTTTTTGTTCAGTCCCTAAGCCGAAGCCTAGAATATTATGGATCCAAAGGTCTGCTCAGTCTCTGTTGTCCAAGTTGGGCCTCTACAATAAGACATCATGTTTCACTTCTGGTTAGTGTTCCATTATAATATTGTGCCTCTGTTAGCTATCTATAGGCTGCTCAATAGAAAGAGAGAATAAAAGTAAACAGAACAAGACCAATATCAAATGGGCCTGGAGAGAATCCTGAATCTGGATTCCTCTCAGGAGGTAGCCTTGACCACTACACCACTCTGTGCTTGGCTTACAGTTCTAGGAGTCACTTCCATGTTTATTATCATGCTTAGATATATCTTAAAATATAGTTGAGAAATGTATTTTCTTTGAGGACTTATTCAGTGCAAGTCTGGTGCATGTAGTTTGGGTCTAAAAAGTTACTCAAATTTTCCAACAGTTATAAAGTTGTAGCTTGGTTGGGAATTTAGTTCTTTCTTAACACAAGAATGTTGCTGATCATTTTGCCTTTGGTCAGCTCAGTGTGCCAAGAAGATTATCTTTGAGTCTAATTTACTTTACTTTAGCATTCCCATATTCTTCTCTTTCAATTCAATTGGCATTGAAATAAGTTCTCTCTGGACTCTTTGATGTTTGGTCTTTATGCTGTCTATTTCCTCTATCTGAAGTTTATTCCCCCAGAAAACATCATTCCCTTTACCACATAATCCTGATTTCTTTTATTCCCTTTAACATTATTTTTTCTATGTAGTCTGAATATTAGTTGATTTTAGTAGAAGGATTATGTATGCTGGGTTCTTGTGGTATAGAAAAAGATATCTGCATATAATGTTTGATAATTTGTACTGTTTGTGACTTTTACTGCCCCTATAATGTAAGTTCTGTAATGGCCATCTTTAGTTGGTTCAGTAATAGGGTTCAAGAAATGAAAGTAGACATGTAGCTGTTCATGAATTGATAAGCGAGCAGGTATATTTTAAAGGATTAGTAGGAGTTAGTCAAGTGAAGAGAACTTTTACTATAAAGAGACAACATGAGGACCATGGAGTTCACACTCTTGTGAATGGTTTTAATTGTCATTAAAGTGAAGTAGACTAAATTAGTAAGAAATTACACTGGAGAGGTTGAAAGAGTTCCAAAGTATGTCTCTTTTACGCCTGCCAAATTGGCATCATAGGATGAAAGAGAAATGCATCAACTTACAAACAGCACAATTGTTCTATTATAGCTGTATTGGTATATACTTGCATATTGCATCTGCATCAATATATATTTGCAATTAAATAATATCTATCTAATTTAAAGAATTCTAAGAAAATCATTATATGAAAGTTTTGAAAAGTTAAAATCTATTATTAGCAAAAAAAAAAAAAAAACCTAGACAAAGATTTGAAAGAAAAGGACAAGTCAAAAGAGAGATACTCTGCCACAGCTTTAATTATCTAGTAAATAAAAAACATACCAAATTAACAGGTAATAAGAATAATTCTTCATTTTTAATTTGATAAATTTATTCCCTTATTCAACAAATACTGTGTTTTCATAAGGTACTTTGTCTTGAGATTGAGCAGGAAATAAAATGAGATCCTGAAGGCACTTTTATGCTAGTGTGGGGACACTAATGTGACAGTATCCTATAAGCACAAAAATCTTGGCAAGATGCAATTAAGGTCAATTACTTTGTTTATTTCCTAAATACACGTTGGCTGCAGGTCATCAGAGGTTCTGCTGCACATCTCATTCTATGACCTGAACTGAAGAAACAATCATTCCCTATGATAGCCTTCATCATGAAAAAAGAGCAGAAAAGGCTTTTAAACATCTTAAAGCTTTGACTCAGGAGTGGTGTATCTCACTTCCTCTCACATCCTATTGGATAGAAAAGTAACATAATAAAATATTTTGTCAGTGAGAATAAGGATTCTGTGAGGGAGGGAAGGGAGGGAGGGAGGAAGGAAGGAAGGGAGAAAGGGAGGGAGGGAAGGAGGGAGGAAGGAAGGAAGGAAGGAAGGAAGGAAGGAAGGAAGGAAGGAAGGAAGGAAGGAAGGAAGGAAGGAAGGAAGGAAGGAAGGAAGGAAGGAAGGAAGGAAGGAAGGAAGGAAGGAAGGAAGGAAGGAAGGAAGGAAGGGGACATAAGGGCCACCTGATTCATTTGACATGATTGGTTCAAGTTTCTGTGAAAAATTAAAACAGAAATGCAGGTAGTCAATGGGATATACATGGAATGAAAAATCAGAATGGGATTTATTTTGGAGTTTCGTTGTTTAAATTATCAATACTTTTTGACTGTAGAGAGTTGGCAGAAGCTTCCAGGGTAGACAGGTCTATAAAAGGAATACTGACACTGGAAGAAGACATTGAAGGGATAACAGAGATGGAAGAGGACATTGAAGGGATAACAGAGATGGAAGACAAGGAAGGAAGGAAGGAAGGAAGGAAGGAAGGAAGGAAGGAAGGAAGGAAGGAAGGAAGGAAGGAAGGAAGGAAGGAAGGAAGGAAGGAAGGAAGGAAGGGAGGAAGGGAGGAAGAAAGGGAGGGAGGGAGGGAGGGAGGGAGGGAGGGAAGGGAGGGAGGAAGGAAGGAAGGAAGGAAGGAAGGAAGGAAGGAAGGAAGGAAGGAAGGAAGGAAGGAAGGAAGGAAGGAAGGAAGGAAGGAAGGAAAAGAAGGAAGGAAGAGTAATTGGAAAATGTATTATAGAACTCCTTGGTCACCCTGTTCAAGTTACAGTATATGAGAGTTTGATTTAAACAACTTGTAAGATTCCTTCCAACACTAAGATTCTTTGATTTCATTAGGTGAATCAATTAGATTGCATAAACTATCAATGTGGCTCTTTAGAGCACAATCCATTGAAAAATCTCTTTAACTAATATAATTCAAATGAGTGCTATCACTCTGGATGACAAATAGAACAATTAAAGACTATTTTGAGCAAAGGAGAGCAAATAAAAGAACAATTCTAATCATATAGCATTCAAAATAAACCAATATCTAAGCCAAGATCTAAGGTGCTGATGTAAGTGTTCTGCCTTGACCACAATGGCGGTTACAAATGACATATCTTTGTCAAACACATACAATAAAATGGGTGAATTTTAGTCAAGTCAAAGTTATTGCAACTATCTTTAAAAATTAAAAACATAAGGGGCCTGAGTGATAGCAAGTGGTAGGACATTTGTCTTGTCACAATGGCTGGCTTGGATTTGATCCCCACATCCTATATAGCCACTAAGCCTGACAGGAATAATTTCTGAGCACAGAGCAAGGAGTAACCCCAGAGTGCCATTGTGTGTGTCCCAAAAGCCAAACATTTTTTTAAAATATAAAATATTGCTATGATAATTATTAAATACTTTTCTTTTTCTTTTCTTTTCTTTTTTCTTTTGGTTTTTTTTTTTTTGGGGGGGGGCATATCTGTGATGCTTAGGGTTTACTCCTGGCTATGTGCTTAGAAATCGCCCCTGTCTCGGGAGACCATATGGGACACAAGGGATTAAACCATGGTCCATCCTGGATCTGCAGCATGCAAGGCAAATGCCTTACTGCTGTGCTATCACTATGAACCGGAAATAATTTATTTTTAAACAAAAAAAATTGTGAGTATAAATGAGATTAAGTCTCATCTGCTTTTCAGAGGCACACGTTACTAAAATGATAATGATTTCAGATGCCCACAGTTTGTTCCTAACAGTTTAGAAGAAACAACCTCCCCCTCTACACACACATACATATACATACACAAAGGAAAAAAGGTTTTGTTTTTTTTGTTTGTTTGTTTTTGGGCCACACCCGGCATTGCTCAGGGGTTATTCCTGGCTGTCTGCTCAGAAATAGCTTCTGGCAGGCACGGGGGAGCATATGGGACACCGGGATTCGAACCAACCACCTTAGGTCCTGGATGGGCTGCTTGCAAGGCAAACGCCGCTGTGCTATCTCTCTGGGCCCAACACAAAGGAAAAAAGAAAAGAAAAATATTGTCAGCAACAAAGTGATACTGATAGTTTTTAGATAGGATACATTGTGGGTGATTGTCTTTCTTTTTAAAGTTTCTATATTAAAAAATCCAATTACTTTTATTCATGAAGGTGAGTAATTATCTGAGGATCATCGTTGCAAGTAATGGAACGCTATGAGTGTGGGTCTATTTCTTGACTTCCTAACCACTTTTTTCAAAAGCATCTTTTAATCTGAAACTAAAAACAATACACCCACAAAACAATTCTGTACATTGATTATATATGAGCAATACTGAATATCAATAAAAATAAGCCTTACTGTACTTGAATAAGAATAAGACAAGGAGGTGGTCATTGTGCTAAGCTAGTGATCCCCACACACAGAGTGTTGTATCCCCAGAGGCATCATGAACATAAGAGCTGAAGTATAATATCACTCACATAAAGGGTGCGCCTTACACAGATTAGAAAAATGGATGCTGGCTTTTAGTACAGTATGATTTCTCAATCTAGTGTGTGACTTTCGGTCATAAAGGCTGATATTAAAAATACCTGTATATAAATTCATATTTGCAATCTTATTCAGAAGAGCCCAACATGACACGCCATACAGTAATACCAAATCTACCATAAAGAAGTTGTGAAAAGTTGTTGCAATGTGTCTTACTTTGGCAGTTTTTCAAACCTCTATATCTCTAAGGCTTCAGCTTTTTTATTTAAAATACCTGAAGAGCTGTCCCGCAGTACATTATTCTCGAAGCAGGCATCACTGAGGCACTGGGCCATGGATTAAACTGGAAGCACATGAATGAGAAGTATGACTAGTATACTGTGTATTTAAGAGATACTGTCAATGGAATAAAGCATTGTCAAAGGATAATGGTTTCCAGCTGCCACATAAATGTCAAAGCAAAGCCAAAGCATTTATTTTCAAAGCAAAAGGCAGGAAAGTAATGTGAGCCCCAGTTTGCACATAATAATGTTGTAAATCCATCAGGCCTCTTGATGGCATTCAGGGATGTGTCTACACTGGTAAGTGAAAACTGGATTAGCTGCCTACCCTGCTCTTGGAGCTCCTTTCCAAGATGGTTGAAGCCAGAATGGCTCTACAATAGAAAACTTGGGCTTAAATGTTTCTTACTCCATTAACAAGGACAAAAGGCAGTGAACTGGTTGAGTCCATTTTTTTCTCTGCAACTATGATGAAGAGGTCTTCTATATCTGTGGGAAAGGGAGGTAAGGGCAGGGAAGTGGGAGAATGGAAAACATGGAGGTAGAAAATGTTACCTCATTCTCTCTGCCCAATGTTTAGCAAATGGCAAGCTAATCACTTTTGTCTTCTCCTATGTTTCTAAGTTTTGCAGGGCAGAGTCTCAGGAAGAGGTCTAGAATACCTCAGCCAGATCTCATTTTCTCCCATGAAATGTGCATTTTACAAGTGCTTACTAGATATTTATGTGCCAAGCACTCCCTGCTAACTAGCAAGGAGGCTACTGCAATAATCCTAGAGAGAATGGATTCTGGTAGCAGGGATAAAATAAACAGGGACTTATTGAGAAGATAATGGCAAAATAGGTTAATAGTACTTAGTGAGAGGTTGAATGTAGAGGAATAGGAGGAAAGAGTATGAGGTGGGGATGGAGGGGACATAAGGTCCACCTGATTCATTTGACATGATTGGTTCAAGTTTCTGTGAAAAATTAAAACAGAAATGCAGGTAGTCAATGGGATATACATGGAATGAAAACTCAGAATGGGATTTATTTTGGAGTTTTGTTGTTTAAATTATCAATACTTTTTGACTATAGAGAGCTGGCAGAAGCTTCCAGGGTAGACAGGTCTATAAAAGGAATACTGACACTGGAAGAGGACATTGAGATGGAAGACAAGCTCCTGGCAAGAATGATGGTTTTGTAGCAGATGAAACTGAGGCTATTGTAGCCCTCTCCTTTGGGAGTTCTCTCTCATTGGACATAATCTATGCATATCCACACACACACACACACACACACACACACACACGTATGCAAGAGAAAAAGCTTTTGATTGCTGCTTACTCCTTATATAGCCAGAATACAACAAGGAGTTAAAAAAAAAACTGTATCTGTCAACTTGATTTTTATCTTCCAAAGACATGCCAGGTTTCCATGTATAAAGAAGCTATTTTAAGATCTTGTACATAAAAGCTTTAACAGTGTTTGCTTTTTTGCTGAAAAGTAACTCAATTGATTTAAATCTCTTATTTAAAAAATGTCAAAGTGAAAATGATTGCATTATTTTCCCCTTTTTTCTTTCTTGTTAAACTGTTGGGTCATAACTGTTATGCCCAAACAGTATGTTATACTTGACCCTGGTGCTATAATCTAGTTTATATAAACATAATTTTAATTGTTTGAAGTAATTTATCCAGGAAAAGTATGACTTGTTATAAGCAAAAATAATCTCGGAAAAAGTTCTACATTAGTTATTTTCTTTTTATCTTTTTTCATTTCCCAAATCAACTGTGTTGACTAAGCTTACATCCAAAACGGGAATGTTGCATTGGTTAAGGATTTTATATATATTTACATATATAATTTATATTTATAAATATTATATTATTATAATATATTTATATAAAATAAAAAACAAAACTAAAATATAAATATTAGTATGTTTGCCATTTGTCACTGGATTAGAATTAGCACTCTGTAGTTCCATTAACATGTTCTTATGTGTGCAGTTCCCTTGTGTGCCATTATTTTAGAAAGTCTTAACAGAACATATAAATTCAACATTTGACATAAGATAATTTGAGATAGCTATGTTTGGAAAATAACTCACATGGGACAAAGTTGCATTAAATAAATAATAGAGATAAAATTTATACTTCCATATATTTCAAAGCTAATGTTGCTAACATACAATAGAATGGTAACATGAAGTCACAGTGCTATAATTTGATTGATTTGTTTTGACAGCAACCAAATAATTGAGAGTGAAAGGTGTCAGCACAATAGAATATTGTATAAGCCATATTCAGAAGCCAACCAGGCAGCAGCAGCACTAGAGTTTTATTTCCTTTGATTTGGTACTGGTACTCCCCTCCAGATTATTATGAAACTATGAAAGGTACGTGACTTCCTCAAAAGGGAGACAGGAAAAAATAGAAATGGAAGTTTGTCAAAAAGTTGAACAATGGATATAGACAAAGGGATCTAAGATGACTACAGCATACTGGGCAGGTTTATATTAGTCTTTCCTTCTTGGCAGTTGCTGCTTTTGTGCATTTTACTTCATTTTGAAGATTCTTAGGGAAAATACCATAGTCCCTTTTTTAGCTCTTCCAGAGTGGATTGACAAAGAGAAGGGTAGGCGTGGCACCTTCTTTAGACCCCAGAAAAGCATTTATTCCACTGAAAACTCAAATGCCTGCAAAGAAAAAGATTTGAGGAGCTCAGTTCATATAGAGATGAAGTGGTCAGGGTAAAATTAACTAGAAGAAACTCCCTGCTCATAGAGAACCCTTAAGTACAGTGTCTAATAGGATTAACATGGACCAGTTTCAGCTCCAGCACACAATTTGCCAGCTGTATTTTCTGGACAAAGCATTCAACTATCTGATACTGTTCTCCTCAGAGATTTAGGGGGGTATTTTAATTTAATTTAATTGTTTATAGGCCACACCAAGTGGTGCGCTGGGTTTACTCCCTGTTCTGCACTCAGAGATCACTCATGGCAGAGCTCAGGGGTTCAGATAGGGTGCTGGTGACCAAACTTGGGTGAAATACAATTAAGGCAAATGTCCAATGTCTCTCTGACCCCTTTTATATTTGGGGCAGTGTCACACCTGTCAGTGCTTAGTGGTTACTCCCAATATGTACTCGGGAATGAATCACTTCTGGTGGTGCTCCTGGTACAATATGGGAAGTCAAGAATTGGGCCTACAGCTGCAACAAGGCAAATACCCTGCTCTCTGTACACTCTCTTTGGCCCCCTAATGATTATTTTAAATGTGATGATTTACGGAACACACTTGGTATAGAGTGATGATAAGTTACTTTTCATTACTACAAACTGCAAAATCCATTGAGGTAATCCTCAATATATATGTCGTTTTGGGCATTGAGATGTGGCTCTTTAAAACTGAAATGTTTTGTAAATGTAAAAAAATACACAAACACAAACTATCCCAATAATGCCTTTATCTTACAACATGTTGAAATAATATTTTGTGTATGTTAAGTTAGATTTAACATATTATTAAAACTTTCACTTTTTTTACATTTTAAAATACAGATGCTGGAAAATTTAAATAATGTATGTGATTCATTTTTGCAGCACAGATTGTATTTTGTTTAGGACTGACAATTCTTCTGGCCTGGGTGATCTTCATAAATCTCATATATTTGCAGCACTGATTAAAAGCTGTATTTATTTAAAAAAAAAGTAAGCATAGTTAGGACCAAGGATAGGACTCTAAGAAATAGAGGATATGCCTTACATGTACAAGGTGCCAGGTTTGATCTCCCTCACTCTATTGTTTTCTAAACTCAGGACTATAGGGCTAGAGCACTAAATTAATTACTAGATTCTCATCAACAGAATCAGTAGAACAGAGAATGGATCCTGCTCCCTACCCCCTCCACCTTCTCTGTTGAAACTTAGTAATTGCTTGGATTTTAATTGCTTGATCTATACAGAAAAAAAGAATACAACTTTTTATGAGAACATTCCATTGATCAGGAGATGAACCTTCCTTTTCTTGTAAAATAGTTATATTTTACATAATCTGACAAAGAATCTATATTCCATATAAGCAATACATATGTACATATATGACTTAAATTTGGACTGGAGCTATAGCAGGTAAGGCATTTGCATGTAGCTGACCCTGATTGATCCTAACAACATCACTACAAGGAGTGATCCCTGAACAAAGAGTAAGGAGTAAATCCTGAGCATAACTGGATGAAAATCAACAGAAGGGGCCCCCAAATTCCTCATCACCATTTAAGAGATTCAAAAATGAAAAAAAAAAAAGAATGCTTAAAGATCCTCTACTTTCCCCCACAGACATCCATAACATGTCATTCCTCCAAGAAACAACCACTATTTCAAGACCTATATTTATAAATTTACTGTACATATACATTTAAAATTGTACCATATATTATATATATATGTATGATTTTAAATGTATAATAAACTCTTTAATGGTATCATACTACAGACATTTTTAATGTTTTTAATTATTTATCAATTTAGCATTTTTGCCAAATGAAGTATTGAATAGAAGTATGCTTTATAAAATATCTGGAGAAAATATAGGCAAAATTATAAGCTGAATGAATTACGAAAAAAATTGAGATTCATAGAACTTCTATAAACATTTTAATAATTTACTTATTTTTATTTTATGAAGAACCAGTACTGCTAATGTTATAATTTCAAGCGTTATTTTATGTTTTTTGTTTAGGGATCATATCTGGTTGTAATTAGGGCTTACTTCTGGTTCTGTGCTCAGGAATTGTTCTGGTGAGAAACCATATGCGGTACTGGGTCTCAAATTCTAGGCAGCTGGATGAGATGCAATGCCCTACCCGCTATACTATCTCTAGGTCTCCTACTATTTGAGTTTTTAAGCCATATATTTTTTAAACATATGGTTTGTTTTTGAGTTAAATTCGCTTTTTTTGTTTGTTTGTTTTTGGGCCACACCCGGTGATGCTCAGGGGTTACTCCAGGCTATGCACTCAGAAATAGGTCCTGGACTGGAGGATCATAGGGGATTCTATGGATAGAACCAAGATCTGTCTTGGGTCAGCAGTGTGCAAGGCAAACGCCCTACCACAGTGCTATCGCTCCGGCCCCAGCTTTATCATTTTTTTTATTCCACATCATAGCTTGTTGATTGTGACTCATCTTCTATGTTTCTGTTGACCAGTATTAGTTTTTTCTTTATGTTATTGTATTTACAAGTTTACTAACTTCCATTACATATTGAAATGTATTGAAACTTTTAGTGAATGTGTCTGAGGGGAAATCTTTTGCATATTTTATAATGCTCTTTTTCTACATTTTATCTTGTTCGTTTGGGTTGTTGCTACACAACAACTTAGAATTCTTAGTTAATAATAAGAACTAAAAATTCTTAGTTTAATTCTTAGTTAATAATGCCATTTTTATCAAATGAAGAAATTGTCTATTCTTCCTTTTTTATGAGACTAAAAATGATCAGTTTAATTGTCATCACTTCTTTTTAAAAATACCAGTGCTAATAGTGGTTAATTGTAAGGCTTGGGCATGGGTTTTTTTTTTGAGGGTGGGAGAAATGGGGTCTATTCCCAGCTGGTTTCCTGACTCTGTGCTTTGGGATCATTCCTGGTGAGGCTTGAGGGAATCATTTGATGTGCTGGGGAACAAAAACCAAATAGCATATTTTTTAAATTACTAAAGATTCAGAGATTAATTCTGAAGAAGCATTGTTAAAAATTAATAATGGGGGGCCCGGAGAGATAGCACAGCGGCGTTTGCCTTGCAATCAGCCGATCCAGGACCAAAGGTGGTTGGTTCGAATCCCGGTGTCCCATATGGTCCCCGGTGCCTGCCAGGAGCTATTTCTGAGCAGACAGCCAGGAGTAACCCCTGAGCAATGCCGGGTGTGGCCCAAAAACAAAAAAACAAAAAAACAAACAAAAAAGAAAACAAAATTAATAATGGGGGGGCGAGAGATAGCATGGAGATAAGGCATTTGCCTTACCTAAATAAAAATAAATTTATAATTGCCTAAATAAAAAAATTTTTTTAGCAAAATAAATTATATGGGGAGAGTAAACTTGGACTGTTTAACTGACTGTAGTATTGAGATATAATGATGCAATCTTCAAACTTGTATAAATGCAATAATAGATGCTACCTCTGCAAAAAGTTTTCTAAATGATTCTAAATATTTGATTTTGAATCAGTTTAGCTGTATCAGGAACACGATAAAGAGCATGAGGAATTCCTGATGTACCAACCCATCAAATTCTAGCATTTTAATCTTCTTGCCATATTTTATTTGCTTGTAAATTACATATAACATAAACTTTACCACTGCAAATCATTTATCAATGTCAGTGACATGAAGCATATTCTTCATGTCATCGTGAAATTAATAAAGCCTTTTAAACCGTATGCAAACCCTACATACTTTCATTGGTAACTCTTACCCTCCTACTTTGAATTCCTACAAGTCACTTTAATTTTATCTTCTATCTTACATACGTCTTATAAGTGGAATCTGTGTCTGTCCTTTTCTCATTGTCTTTTTACACTTATCCCAATGTCTTCAAGACTCTGACACATTGTACTAAACATTTGAATTCCCTTTCTAAAATAGATACTAATCCATATAATGATTGTTATGACTTGTTATGTCTCCAGCCATCTGCTGATGATTAGATTGTTTCCTCCTTTTAGCTATTTAGAATAGTGCTATGGTGAACATGGGTGCACAGATATGTTTTTTACTTTTACTTTCAGCATATTTAGGCATATATCTAGGAAGTAAAATTGCTATTCTGTATTTACATGATTAAGAAGTGCCCTTTTTCACAGCTACCATTTTTACCAATACTAAACAGGGGTCTCAATTTCTACCTCTTTACCAATGCTCATTGTTATCTGGTTTTGTTTTTAATTTTTGAAAGTCCATTCTAAGGGTGTAAAGTTGTGAAGTGGCATCTCATTTGGTTAAAGGAACTTTTTTCAGTGTGCTAGAGGGGAGAGTTTCTGTGTGGTTTTTGGCCCACACCCAGAAATGGCTCAGTGATTGCTCCTGGCTCTGTGTTTTGGAATTATTCCTGACCAGTGCCCTGACCAGGGCCAGATATATATATAGTACAGGGGATCAAAGTGGGATTAGCCATGTATAAAGAAAATGTTTTTTGTTTTGTTTTGGTTTGGTTTGGTTTTTGGGTCACACCCGACAGTGCTCAGGAGTTACTCCTGGCTCTAAGCTCAGAAATCGCTCCTCGCAGGCTTGGGGGACCATATGGGATGCCAGGATTCAAACCACTGACCTTCTGTAAACAAGGCAAACGCCTTACCTTCATGCTATCTCTCTGGCCTCTAAAGAAAATGTTTTAATGTCTGTATTCTCTCTCCAAACTCAAAGGAACATTTTTAAAGAACAATTATTAATCATTCCTAATATCACAAAACTTTTAATAACAGAAAATAACACATACTTTAGGTGTGTTCTTTCTGTTTTAAGACTTGCAACGGGTAGCTATTTTAATTAAAATTTTATGTAAATATTGTGGCTGTATTTACATAATTTTTTTGGTTTTTATGGGTTACTCCTGGCTCTACTCTCAGAAATCGTTCCTGGTAGGGACCATATGGAATACCAGAATTTGAACCACCATCCTTCTGCAAGGCAAATGCCCTATGTCCATATTATCTCTCTGGCCCCTACTTTTCCTTTATTATTCTTTTTTTTGGTTGATATAGTTGATCATATATATATTGATCATATATATATTGATATAGTTGATCATAATATATTTGTTTCCAGGGCCCAGAGCAGTAGCGCAGTGGTAGGGCACACGGCTGAACAGAAGACTCACAACTTAGAAGCATCTACTGCTTTACTTTATCCTAACTAGCAACTTGAAAATATAATTTATCAGCCACATGAGAAAAAAACTGTTGTTGGGGAGAAAACTAACAGTAATTGACCAGCCATCAGATCTGTGAAATGCAGAACTCACTTAGGAAGTTCAAAAAAGGGGGCATTCTCACCCCATCACAGACTTTCAGACATTTTAGAAAGTGTTCAAATGAGCCAAAAGTGCAATTCTCACTCTAGGATGGCCTCCTGAATATTTTAGAATATTATGGGCTCATGTGACAGTGATGTGACAAATATAGCATCTGTCAGCTTTATTTTGAAAATAAGAACTCTAAGCACTTCTCCCCTAAGATATTTCAATACTGTCTTCAGTTACAAATAAATATCCTTTATAATTTATCACATCGTGTTGACTTTATTAAGTCATTTTGAATATGTCTTTTGAATATTTTATGTGTATTTTCTTTAACAGCTATAACTCTTTCTAAATATTCTTTTACCATGAAGATTCTACCCACTTTTTATCTTGTCTTCTCTTTGTGAGCTGTTCAATAAGGAATTTTGATGGAAGAGTCCCTCAGTGAAATGCTTATGATTGAACCATGTCATGGGGATTGTTGGGCTTGTTCTTATGGCCCCCATATGTGCCGATAATGCCACATGGCATTCCTTGTTTGCATAGGCACATTAAAATGGGAAAATACTATGCATACAAATAAGTTCTTATCTAATAGAGATTGGAACACATAAATCTTGTAGTGCAATGGGACCTTACAACCTGAACATTGATATAATGACCTGGCACAGATCTCAGAAAAATGGGCATCCTCCATTCACCCCTGAACCAGGGAAGCTATTCACGAAACAACCAAGGTTTTTTATAACAACACCTGGAAGTAATCCTCTACCAGGGAAGACCCTACCACTGCTCTGACATCGACCTGCTCAAAAGAGACTTCCCTTAATACTAAGAAGACTTGACAACAACAATGACCTGCTTACAGGACAGGGTTCTCTGCATTGACCTTTAATTGTGAGGTGAAACAGGAGGATGCTCTGCACCATCCTGACTGAAATGTAGGATATGCAAATTCCAGGATCTTTAATACAGAAACATGATACCAACAACAGAGACTGTGTGAAAAATCAAAGTGTATTGGCACTACAGACAATGACCTGGATTGAACAAACTAGTTTGCCTGGAGCCTAGAGTTGGTCTTATGCCAGGAAACTTCAGGGGTAGGGTCCCCTTGTATTTAGGCCAAGGCTTTTCCTTTCCATGTCCCTCATATTTTGGTGGGCCTATGCAAACAATAATTGCCACTCTAACACCGTTTTTACTGTGCTCATTTGACTCTAATCCTTAAGAAAAACAACCCACTTAAACTGTTGAGGTTAACTTAAACTAATATGCATGTGCATGGAAATGTAAAAAAGTACTTTAAGGAGTTACATAAGTTTTATGGCTTTATATTGCTTTGTGTGCTGCTAAGAAATATTATGTACTGCAATCTGGGGACTTGAGGGACAAAGTAATTGTGTATGGGTTCTGTTTTATTTTTCTTAATGTTCTTTAGCTGAAAGTTCAAAGTTAAGATATCAGCAATGGGACTACAGAGAATTTTGTTTATGGGTGATTGTCCTTCCACTGTAACTTTTCCTTGTCCTCTTTCTTTGCATCTTTGTTCTCATAATTAAAAATAAAAAAAATTAATTTAAAAAAGGTTGGGTTTTTTTTTTTTTTGATTTTTGGGTCATACCTGGCAGTGCTCAGGGGTTACTCCCGGCTGTCTGCTCAGAAATAGCTCCTGGCAGGCACGGGGGACCACATGGGACACCAGGATTCGAATCAACCACCTTTGGTCCTGGATCAGCTGCTTGCAAGGCAAACGCCACTGTGCTATCTCTCTGGTCCCTAGTAAGTCATTTTAAATTAAGTCATTTTGTACTTTCTAGGTCTAAACCAAACTAATTAATTAAAAAAGAATGTAAATTAAATTAAATTTAAATTAATTTAATTTAAATTAAATATTAAATCATAATATTTTATATTCTCATGATATCACAGATGGGTTTATTTCTCAGATGACCTTAGATTCCTAAGTCTGTATTCCTCCTATCTCTGAAAAGAAATCAGAATGCCAACATGTGTTCCTCTCAACAACATAAAATTTCCAGATGCACAGCATTCACAGAATTATCTGATATACAAGAACTCTATTTCAAAATTGGACTATAAGGTCCCAATCCTGTATTAGTATTAGATGTGTATGTCTTCTGTAGCCCTCACAATTGCACTTTATGTTGGTGCAAAATGTTGCCATATTTGTTCATTTTGGCATGGCTAATGTTTGACCACATGTGATTCCATGCTTTAAATATATATATATATATATATATATATTCATATAAATATTTTTAGGGGAAATATATGGATGCCTGTGTCTCGTGCCAGATTTTAATGTAAAATTAATTCCTTTAAGAAAGGGATTTTTAAAAACACAACATTTTTCTAATGTACATTAAGGACGTTGGAGAAGTTCACTGAAGCATATGCTCTGAGCTTTCAGGAGCAATCTGTAGTCAGGCATTTTAAATGAAAATTGATTTGTGATTTACATGGTCAGTGGAAAGAAAATTAACTTATGGAAGGTTGTAATGAAATATTAGACAAGTAAAAAAGTAGATGGTGATCTAGTGGAACTAAAAGTCCCATCTGGAAGAATTCTGTGACATTTTTACATTTATCTGGTTTCTGCATGAGTTGTAATGTTAGTGGTAATTTTATGGGACTGAACTGAAATAAAAAGGGTGTTATCACAGATTGCCTACAATATAGAATTGTGTTCAGTGGAGAGGCCTGTATCCTTTTCTCCATTTTCCTATAATATGACTCATTGCACTTTTTTCAGCTACTGTTGTTGAATGCATTCAGCCCTTTACTTGAGGTTATTAAAGAAGAACATCAAATGCTCACAAATACAATCTAACCGCACATTTAAAAGCAACACCGTAGTTTCCCCTTAGTTCTGCATTGTTTAGGTAATGGCCAAAAAAGAAACCTTTAAAATGTACATGAAAGAAAGTTCATTGACTATAAAGTTTTTTTTACCATAAACCATTTTTATCTTAAAAGTGTGATTAACACCTCACCGAAGTCTAACCCATGTTAGCAGAATGACACATTTACATTTTCTTAGAAATAGGTCATTCAGTAGTATTTCATATTTTTCCCCTATTATTCAGTTTTGTCAAAGCAATCACATTTGCTTCTGTCATCAGAGCCCAATGTTTTAAGTAGAAAAAGAGATGATTCTTCCCTCTTTGTTGGTAAAAATGTCTACCAGAGTTGTCTTTATGCATTTGAAAGGGAAGATTGTTATGTAGTTGGTACAATTCCATATTTTACTTTTACTGTACTAGACAAATGACTATGATTTCTTCAAAGTAGTTATTTTTATGAATTATTATACCTTAAATAACAACTTAAATATTTTGAACCTGTGCTAAGCATCAGATATAGCATTATTTGCCTTAGAATTTTCAAAATCAGGCTGGAAAGATAGTAGTGTTTGCCTTCCATGTGCCCAACCTGGATTCAATTCCTGGAACTCCCAAATTTCACAAGAAATGTACTTTGAGCAGAGCCAAGAGCAAGCCCTAAACTCTGCTGGGTGAGCCCTCAAATAAAAAATAAAAAGAATGTTAAATCCATGTTTTATCTCTTTTTTTTCCACTTCCTTCATCTCTTTCTCCACAAACCACATCTAGGCATAAGTATTACTGAAAAATTCTAAAAATTAAAGTTTTTGTTAAGTTGATACTGACCTGTAATATATTTAACTAAATTCCCTAAGTATGAGATAAACTATTTTGGAATTGGAGAACTTTTTCTTATTGTTTTCATCAAAGTATATTTTATTTGAAGTTCTTCAATTTTATATATTTTTATTTATTTTCAATTTTATATTTCTTTCAAATAATAAACTAGCCAGTTATTTCAGTAAGATAGAATTGCATTACATTCATTTCAAACAAATTTGTAATTTCCTAACTCTTGGTGTGGCAGTGCAGTTCGAAGGGGACTTGCAGTGCATGAAGACCCAGGTTCAATCCTTAGCACTTCGTATGGTCCTCTGAGAAATTGCAGAATTACACCTGAGCACAGAGCCAAGAGTAAGCCCTGAGCACTGATGAGTATGCTCCCAGAACCCTTCTCCCAGCAGAACAAAAGTCAGTTCTGAGACTCCACCATAGTATTGATGTAATGATCTGTGTGCCTTCTGACATTAGTATTGTTTTGAAACTTCCTGCTTTAACCTTCAGCTTGGGTTGAGACTATAAAATAGGCCTTGGGACATTTTTCTTGATGTTTCTGTATTGTGGGTAGTGGAAAAAGGTGGAGAATTGGACAAAAAAAAACTGTAGGAGGATGATAAAGACCTAGACAACAAATAATCGATCAATCAATAAATAAATGTGTGGAAAGATGATTATTTTGTTTGTTTTTTCTTTCTTTTTCTCCCTGCATAGGCTCATTAAGTATTGGGGATATTATAAAGGGAATTCCCTTAGCCTAGGAGTTACAGGGTTTCTCCACCCCTGAAGTATACTGTCATGGGATTAACTGTAGACTCCTTGCATGATCATTTACTCTCCCCTCGGTGCTGTTGTGGTGTATGGAAGATTTCTGCTCTGTCTTAGATGGTAAAATCAGACCTCTGTATCTAGAGATTATGGTGACTGTGCAGCTCAAGGAATGGAGCTTATGATGGAGTCTTTCTTTGTGGTTCTAGGAGTTCTGCTTCTTCAGTGTCGTTTTAATCCATCTTCTGTAATTGGTGGTCTTGGTCATTATGTTGCTCCTAGGATGGAGCCTGGGATAAAGTCTTTTGTTATGTTTCTGGAAGACCCGTTCAGTTGCGGGTCAGACCTCTGGAGTTTGAGATATTGTTTGTTGAATAGATCATAGACCAAAAGCTAGGCTAGAGCTTTTCGTTGCTGTTGTTGTGTTGTTGGTCCCGGGATTTGTACTGTCGAGTTCTGGTTGTAACAACCAGTCATCTGTATATAGCGATCTTGGCTTTTGCTCAGGTGACATGTTTTCTGATTTTGTCTTATCGTTTCTACCTTAATTTTTTATTTTTATTTTTATTTTTTTCTTTGGTTTTTGGGCCACACCCAGCGGTGCTCAGGGGTTACTCCTGGCTGTCTGCTCAGAAATAGCTCCTGGCAGGCACTGGGGACCATATGGGACACCGGGATTCAAACCAACCACCTTTGGTCCTGTATCGGCTGCTTGCAAGGCAAACGCCGCTGTGCTATCTCTCCGGGCCCTCTACCTTAATTTAAAAAAAAAAGTTTTTTAACTTACAAGTTGCTTTTGGAAGTTGGCCAGAGTCCACCACCCCTTTTTTTTGTTAATAAATAGGTGTGACTTAGTGCTTCTATCTTTTAGGCCTAATTTTTTGTTGCTTCACTCAGGGAAAAGCTATTAGGCCCCCACCAAAGTGTCCCCCAATGTCAGATGGTGGGTGCTGATGTAGTATTTAAACAACCACTTGACATTCATCCTGCCTGTCAGCTCTGCTGTGTGTTCAGTTCATAACATTTCTAGGGGAAAGGTCACAGATCTGTCACCAGCAGTGTTTGTGGCACTGGAAGAATAAAACTGGGTGGTTAATGATAGCTACAGGGCAGCCCACATAATCATACGATACCTCTGAGGTCAATATTCTGTATTGGTTTTCCATCCTGTCCATCTGAACCGATATTCTGAAGTAAATGTAATCAGTAAGTACTTGCAAAATGAATCTTTTAGAGACATCAACATTATAGACACCAGAGATCCTAGAAGAGATGCTAAATGGATCTTTGAGTTTGTAATTGCAGCCCAGGGAATTTTTATCCTAATTAATAGCTGCTAAATGAGGGACCCCTGCTCCTGGGCCCATAGATGGGCTCACAATTGCTCTTCTGGGAATGTCTTTTGGGTTCTCTGCAGACAAAGTGTCAGTAAACAGACCTTGGGGACTATGCTCAGGCACTAAGACTCCTCCTAGTCTCCCTCTTTTCCTAACCACAAGAGCATCCCTGGTGATCAGATAGTCACAGACCACAAAGTGGTGAGAAGTGATTGTGGAGAAGGAGATCCGATTTAGCCCTTAGATCCTGTTTAATCAAAACACCCCAGCCACCCCCCCCCAAAATAAACATATGCTGCTCCCAGAGGTCTGATACAGCGATTCTTTGACATTTGCTTGGTTATGCATAAAATGTTTAAAAGAAAAAAGCAATGTGTGTAGTCAGCCCTATTTTAGTAAGAGCTGTAAGCATTCACTGTAAGAGCTGCCCAACCAAACTCTTGTCTGCAGAAGAGCCATAGGGAAAACTGGTAGCAAAGCCATGTTGCTTCTGATACTCTGATTTGTTCTCTCCATCAAGGCCTCTGCCTTTCCTCCCTCCCCCAATTATCATCAATATCCAGGCTTCTATATGTCTCTGTCACTACTTTTAGTCCAAACTTTCTCTTGCAAAAAAGAAAAACCAACAACAGTGATTTTGTTTCTTCTCAGAGAGCTCTTTCAGAAACAGGAGCTCTTTCAGAAACATTTATAGGAAGTAAAGAGAAGGTCCAAGCACAAGCTAAATTGACTTGAAGGTTATTTTGGAAGGAGAAAACCTTTTCTATCATGTGGCCTAATGCACTTGACTAATGAATGAGATATTATTGATGACCTGATTGTCATCTTTAATTCTTCGACTTATCTTCATACAAAGGCTTTATCCAAAAAGACTCAAATGTTATCTATCTAATGAGTCTGGTATACTTGTCTGTTCAGAATTACTTTATGCTCAGGTGTTCCAACACCCTGATTACCCAAAACAAAAGCATTCCTCAGCTTCCTCTTTCTTTTTCACCCATCCTCCCTTTTTGGTTAGCCTTTTATTTATTTTTGAAAGTTTTAATTGAATCACTATGAGATTCAGTTACAAAATTGTTTATGATTGAGTTTTAGTCATATGATATCTGAATTCCTTCACCAGTGCACATTTCCCTCCATTACTGACCCCTTTTTTAAAATTTTTATTTAATTGAAACCATTGTGATCTACAAAGTCCTTCATAATTGAATTTCAGAGATACAGTGAATCAGGGCCTTTCTCACCACCAGTGTTGACCTCCCTCCCACAATGTTCCCAGAGTCCCACCACCCTTTGACCCCTGGCCTGTCAGTACAATAGACCCATTTAAGATTAGATTGTTATAGGTTAGGTCTCTTGATTCTATCAAATCTTGATCGTTGTTGACTTTGGCTTGAATACTTAGTTCTGTCCTTTTTTCCTTTACTAATGCTCCTGAGACCACTTGGCTCTGGCCATCATATTTTCTTTTTTCTTCTTAATTTTATAGAAAAATGCAGAAATAGGTGAACAAAAAGTAATCTATGTCACAAGGTTCAATGGAAAGGCAGGAGCCCCAATTTAAAAAAGAAAAAAGAAAAAAACAAATAATAAGAAAAAAAGGGAAAGGGAGGGGGTGGCAGTTTTTTTGTATAGGTTAAGCAAACATTAGGGAAAATAGCAAGGAAAAACCTTTGGCTTAAAAACAGGGAGACCCTACTCATGAAGCATTTTGCCATAACACAATTACAGGCTCCAGGCATACTTAGTTGTCTAACCCCGAATCTTTCTTCATAGTCTCAGGAAAAGTTCTCCTCAATCACGTTTATAGCAGTCAGATTTCTGTAATTAGAGATCTTGGTTTTTGCACAAATCCTGTCAAAATCAGGGTGTCACAGAGTATCTTCTGATTTTATCTCACCGGGTTAGGTGGAGATGCAGGGAAACCTGCCCAGAAAGCAAGTTGTTGCTGTTTCCAAGACACTTAATCAGACACTTAATCACTTTGACATGTGAAAGTCCACCTAAACTAGATTGACTTGATGGGTACTTTTGTCTTCACTCTATTTCTCCCCTCCCAACTGGGATTTGAGTTGGTGCATAAAGAGAGGTTTAGATTTGGTAGGCCAGGAGACTATGAGGCTTCAGTTCGATCCCCCGGCGTCCCATATTGTCCCCCGCGGCAGGAGCGATTTCTGAGCACATAGCCAGGAATAACCCCTGAGAGTCTCTGAGTGTGGCTCAAAAACCAAAACCAAACAAACAAAACACCCCGAGGATTGAAAATTTTTCTGCTATCTTCTCAGACCATAGATCATTGAAAACAAGTGAATTTCAAGTAGACATGTTAAAGTAACGTGTTAAAGTTACAATAGTAAACAATGTTAAAACCTAGAAATTAAACAGTTCACTAATGAACAACCAGTGGATCAGAGACAAAATCAAAGAGGAAACCAAAAAAGGATTCCTGGAAACAAATAAGAATGAAGAAACAAATTATCAGCATCTGAGAGACTCAGTAAAAGCAGTATTAAGAAGGAAATTTATAGCTTTTTACAGGGCTGAAGAGATAGCATAGAGGTAGGGCATTTGCCTTGCATGCAGGACAGTGGTTCAAATTCCAGCATTCTATATGGTCCCCCTGAGCCTGCCAGGAACAATTTCTAAATATAGAACCAGGAGTAACCCCTGAGTGCTGCCGGATGTGACCCCCCCAAAAAAAATTTATAGCTTTACAAACATTCATCAGAAAGGAAGAAAAAGTTAATGGCACATCTTAAGAAATTTGGAACATCATTGATGAGAAGAGTGCACTGGTGAAGTATGGTGTACATTGTATTACTGAAACACAACAATGAACAATTTTGTAACCACCATGCTTAAATAAAGTGGGGGAGAGAGACAGAGCGAGAGAGAGAGAGAGAGAGAGAGAGAGAGAGAGAGAGAGAGAGAGAGAGAGAGAGAGAGAGAGAGAGAGAGAGAGAGAGAGAGAGAGTTTAGGTTTAAAGGGCCCAGGGATCACAAGGCTAGAAAACATCAGACTCCATGCTTTTCTCCCTCTTGACTGTTTTAGTGTTATAATTCTCGAGGCAATCCTGATTCCAACCCACTCATCAGGGGTCTTGGTCCCCAGGGAAGACAAACTTTTTTATACTGAAATACACAAAAATAATTTTCAGTAATCCTACAAACAACAGGTATGTTTCAACACATAGAAAAGATAAGTGTATTTATATTAGGGATGGATCCCTCTAGGTCATACTAAGAAGCAGAAAGCTAAATAAAAGGGCAATCCAAAAGTTGGCCAAATCTCCTGGCCCAGAGAGAAAAGTCAATTTACTGTAATTTACAGTCTAGGAACAGTTGCAAAAATATCGTTTTAAATATAGGTAAAGGCATGACAGTCACCAAATATTCTAAGGAAGGGCCTTAGAATTGGACAGTGATGGTTTTCTTCCTTTAAAATCCATTCCCTGCACTTTTGAGAGTGTCTTTGCTTGTTCTCTTTTCTGAACATCCTGAAGATTGCACTACTCTACTCAAACTTAGTTCTCATTGATTATATGAGCATTCAAACTCATCTCACTTTAATAGCAAGCATTCTCAGAAATATTTATTCTTCTTAACTGTGTATAGTAATCAGCTTCATAGATTTTCCCAGGTAATACAATAGGAAGGAGCTGGCTCTGAGTTTAAACTTGAACTCCTGACAACCAGAAGGCTCTTGATTTCTCCAATATAAGGGTACATTGACCTACGGAGTCATATTTACCTACATTGGTTTGACAAATTTTAATTAGCTTTGAATGATATGAGATGTTAAAGATGATATTTAGCTGATTCATAATACTGGCATGCTGACAAAGTAGTAGGCATTGCTTCAATGCGGTTTGGCACTACATCAATTAAACTGGATAAAGTTAATTATCTGGAGCAACCTGAAAGCTCTTAATATTAAATTTCTTCTTCCCATGGAAATGGAAGAATTTGCAAGTAAAATGGAGCAAACTGTTTGGGGCTCAATAGAAGTCTCAGAACTGTCTCAGCTCCTTTCTTCCTGTGTGTATGTATGTGTGTGTGTGTGTGTGTGTGTGTGTGTGTGTGTGTGTGTGTGTGTTGTGTGTTTCTAGCAATAGAACTCAGGGTGTCTTGTATTTTCTGACGTTCTTGAAATTAATAAGCAAAAGAGTGGTAATCAGTACTGGTCATTATGCTTAATGGTGTTATATTTTGTGCTAAATCTCTGCCCAGTAGATCATTCTGGTAAGAAGATAAATTGGAAATGATGTGTAATTAAATCTGATTGAATTTACAATTGCAGAGTAAAACTGTGTTCGGGTCTAGAAATGGCCTTAAGAAAAATATTTTCAAAATAGTTTGATTGAAAGTGGAAATAATAGGGTGGGGAAAAAAAGAAAGTGGAAATAATAGTTTGATTGAAAAATCATTTCAGTATCCTTTATAGTTTTATAGGCAGTTGTGTAGACTTTCTGTACATAGAAAGAAAATTGTCTGAGAAATGGAGGAAAATTCTGGAAAAACAACATATATAAATATCTTATTTAATTGTCCCCAAACTATGGTGTTTATTTGATTCTGCACTTTCAAACTTGATGAAAGTTTGGCTATATGAAGTTGAGTACTATATGTGCTTTGTAAGATTCATTTATAACTGTGTTCACCAAACCCAAGTTTCTTTGCCTCCTGGACACAAAACCCTATTTTTCCCTTTTACAATAAAATGACACTCGGTTACTGATCCTGTATTAAAAAATATGGTACAATGAGAGATGTTTCTCCAGGACTGGTTCCTAAATTTTTGTCCCCTCCAATCTACTGCATTTTTCCCGCCCTCCTTTGTGGAAAATCTATAGGAAACACCATTGCCTGAATCTGAATAACTTTTAGAGGGGCTTCCCCATTGCCCCTCTTGGAAGCTAAATTTAAATAAGGCAAAAAATCTTTATTGCATTTTGTCATTTAGAAATTAAGGTTGTTCCTTGGAGCAACTGGTGTGTTCTAATAATATAAGCAGAGTGTGTATAAGTTGGATTTGATATGCTCCCTAAAATCTTGTTCATGACTTCTACATTATACTACAAATAAATGATTACTAAAATTTTTGAAACAAATACAAATTATGTTTTGAGAAATAGATATATTTATGTCTATAATATTTATCTGTTTCTCCTGGGTAAAAAGTCAAAGTACAGATTTTTATAAAATGTACAATGTAGTTAGTTGCCAATAAATACTGAATTTATTACAGCTTTATTGAAAAATCAAAATGTTTTTCATATACCTGCTCAAGAGAGCACAATAGCTTAGTCTATCATAAAGTACTTAGAACATTTATGTTATTAGCCTATAATTTAGTAGAAAGCCTATTTTAGGGGTTGGAGTGATAGAGCTGTGGGCAGAGTGCTTGCCTTGGTTGTGGCAACCTTGTTTGACACCTGGCATCATGTGGTCCTCCATGCACTGTCTAGGAATAATTCCTGAGTACAGCCAGGCATCACTTCCTGAGTGCAGACCCCTGAGCAATGCTGAATGTGACCCAACAAAACAAAAGAACTTTTTAAGAAATAAGGCCTATTTTATAACAAAGTGTTGACCATCTCGTAATTAATTATTGCTCTAAAAGTGGGAATGTTTGCGAAATACCAGTTGTTTACCCTTGTAAACATGTAACTGGACAGGAACAATGGCTTCTGCACTGCCTAGCATCCTGAGAGCATGTATACTATATGGAGAGAAAATCAAAACACAAATTTTGACAGAGAATTTCTATTAATTTTTATTACTTTCTGTTGTTGTTTTACAATATCATGTTTTTTCTAAAAAATGTAAAGTAAGTGAAAAAAAACACACATACTCAGTCTACAGAACTTGGTTACCAGAGTGAGAGGAGGAAAGAAATCATGAGGTGGGTGCTTGTTTAGGTTTTGTAACCTATGTTTTGAAAAGAGACATAAAATTTTTTTAATTTAATTTAATTTTTTTATTATTATTTTAATTATGACAACAAAGATGCAAAGAAAGAGGACAGGGTAAAGTTACAGTGGAAGCCCAATCACCCATAAACAGAATTCTCGGTAGTCCCATCGATGATATCCCAGCCTTGAACTTTCAGCCAAAGAACATTAAGAAAAACAAAACTGAACCCATGTACAATACAATTACTTTGTCCCTCAAATCCCCAGTTGTAGTACATACTATTTCTTAGCAGCACACAATATAATCTAAAGACATTAGACTTATGTAACTCCTTAAACATTGAGGGCAAAGTACATTTCTCTAGTTCCATGCACATGCTTACTAGTTTAAGTTAACCTCAAAAGTTTTAGTGGGTTGTTTTTCTTAAGGATTGGAGTCAAGGGAACATAGTAAAAAACGGTATTAAAGTGGCATTTGTTTGCATAGGCCCACCAAAACATAAGGGACATGGAAAGGCAAATTATGGTTTAAATACAAGGAGACCCTACCCCTGAAGTTTCCTGGCACAGGACTGACTCTAGGCTCCAGGCAAACTAGTTTGTCCAATTCAAGTCATCCTCTGTAGTGGCAATACACCTCCATTCCTCACATAGTCTCTGTTGTTGGTATCATGCTTCTGTATTAAAGATCCTGGAGTCTGCATATCCCATATTGCAGTCAGGATGGTGCAGAGCATCCTCTCGTTTCACCTCACACTTAAGGGGCAATAGAGAGAACCATGTCCTGTAGAGCAGGTCATTGTTGTTGTCAAGTCTTCTCAGTGTAAACGGAAGTCTCTTTTTAGGAGGTCGATGAGAGACATGAAATTTTACCCCCTAGACAGCCTTTTTTTTTTTTTTTTTTTTTTTTTTTTTTTTTGGTTTTTGGTTTGTGGGCCACACCCGGCGGTGCTCAGGGTTACTCCTGGCTGTCTGCTCAGAAATAGCTCCTGGCAGGCTCGGGGGACCATGTGGGACACCGGGATTCGAACCAACCACCTTTTGTCCTGGATAGGCAGCTTGCAAGGCAAACTCCGCTGTGCTATCTCTCTGGGCCCGACAGCCTTTTCTAAAGTAAGATTACCTTAAGAAAACAAAAGATAAATATTTGGGGACCTGGGATATGGCTTTGGTGGTAGAATACATGCTTAGAATATGTTAAGCCCTGAGTTCAGTCTCCAGCAGTCCAGGATCTCCTAAGCATTACCAGCTATGGTCCAGTTAGCCCCAGTTAGCCCCAGGCACTGCCATGATTGGAAAAAATGGTCAATTCAAGCCTTCTTAAGTTGGAGAACATCAAAATAGCTTTACATTTGAACTTTTCTCATTATGGTGATTATAAACTGATGCAAATATGTTATTTAAACCCAATATATTTCACAATTTCAGAAACAGATTAAAATGCATGATTTTATATAATCACCATAAGACTTTTTATCAATCTACATTTTTATGACATGTTCCTTCAATATTAATTAGATACCTACTTCCTTAATTAGATGCCTTCTACCTTTGAAGCATAAAACACAGATAAATCAATGACAAATATTTCAAGGAATAAAAGGCAAGATATATATAGGGGGAAAATTTCCTGACTAAAAGAAATAAACGTGAAGCATCACTTGTCCCTATTACAAATTAAATCAAAATGATCACTCATGAGGAATGATCCAGACAAAATCGAGGACACACATTGTGTTTCCAAGCTGAAGAACAAGAGTTCTCTTGTTCCGTGTACCGGGGTAACACCCGGTGATGCTCAAGGGTTACTTATGGCTATGAGCTCAGAAATCGCTCCTGGCTTGGAGAACCTGGCTTGGGATGCCAAGGTCCATCTTAGGTAAACGCACACAAGCCAATTGCCCTACCGTCTGCACCACTGCTCCGGCAACCTCCTTGACAATTTTTAAGACACATATTTAAGTTTAATTATTATGGTTAGTGACCCATGCTTCCTATAGGAGATGTATACAGATATCTCACATCTACACTAGAGACAAGCCCAAGGCCCATGACTTTTGTTGATATGTTACTCCAGACTTCCTCTTCTTGTTTCCCCTCCATTTCTCTCTGTCCCTGGCATTTTCATTTCTGTGTTCTAGAATCAATATTTGCCTACCTCTCATACCTTATTCTATAAACTACAGGTTTATAGAGAGCATTTATCTTTTCTTTCTGATTGACTTTACTTAGTATTAAATCCTCCTATTCTATCCAAGTTGTAGTGACTTGCATTATTTCATCATTAATTGCAGCAGCAAAGTGTGTGTGTATATATACCATAATATGAAGATTCTCTAAATAAAAAAGTATGAGTAAATTTACCAAAGGCACACATTACACATTGTGACACTTAATATAATAACCAGGACATGGAAGTGATCCAAATGTCTCAAAAAAGGAGAGTGGGTAATAAAGTTGTGGCTTTAAATTTATCATCAACAATATTTTAATTTATTGATGGATTACACTGTAGCTTGCTAAATGTTTTCTATAAAATTATATACAAGTTATTCATTATTTTACTAACTTTTCATATCATGTTGTGTTTAGGAGATGCCAATTAGCTAGCCCTTCAATTGTCATTATTGTTTTAATTATGAGTAACACAGAATTTGATGGAAACAGACATTTAAGCAGATAACTTATAAAATAATTTTATGACTATGGGGAAAAATGGGAATGAAGGAAATTGTGATTGTAATTATTTTACTACAATTATGTTCCTGAAAACTTATATTACTACCTTTTTATTATTCTCATCTTTTGGAATTGTAGGAAGCATCTCCTTATGGAAGGTCTGCCTCCCTCACTGAATTTTCAAAAGTATAGGTGATGAGTATGATTGTGGAAAATAGGTCTCTTTCTCTTTTCTTGAGTTCCTTCCATGTGGCCTCAATTGAAATGGCAAAGGCCAGGATTCTGCAGATATTCTCCAGAAGAGAGCAAGTGAATGTCACCCAACACAATATAATTACATATTACTGAAAATTCAAATGGTGTCTTTTCTCTTTTCAGCCATTGCTGAAAATATGACTCATTAATTTTACTTGTACTCATTAATCTGCACAGTTTTCCCCTAAGACTTCTCATTAAATGGGTTTCAATTCAGAGAAAAAAATGGATTATATCTTTAACATTCTATTCCCAATATCTTTATAGGTCTCACATTCTACTTGTGTTAGGAAAATTTTGTGGAAACTAAATTGCATATACTAAGCATATAAGGCCATAATAGTTACCTTCTACAAAATATCCAAGGACATGGCACATTCTTTGTAAATCTGTATTTTGCAATACATTGGCTCAGTCAAATATTGAGTAAGATGGTACTGTCAAGAGTCTTTATGATTAAAATTAGGAGAAAAAGAACCCGAAAGGAAATAATAGGGGGCCTCTCTTCAGCAGTGGGATGCCATCAGCACTGCCCTGTTCTCACTGTATTATTAGTGTATGTCCCTCCCAGAAAACACAGTGCAAATGTTGCCCCCTGGTGTTGATGTACTGTGACATACATACTCTTAAATTTTGTCTATGAGTTTTGTTATGCCAAGGGTTGTTTTGATCAGTTATTCAATTTAGTAATATTTTTAGGTGAGCACAAAGTGGAGCTGTTCTTTGTGTTCATCTCTGAGAGGGTCAACTCTAAAGGAGCAAGATCCTTTACATCGCACTGTGTGAGGCTTTCAGAAACTCACTTTTCTTTGTGTCTATTGACTGATTCATATGTAAACCCTGTCTGGATGCAAAAGCATTTTTTTTTTTTGTTCCAATGATACCAGTTACCATGTATCCCTTTTTCTTGTGAGCAAAATACTATTGAATTAAGACAAATAAGAAATCTGTTCTCTGCTAATATCAAATTTCTTGCCACCACACTGAATTTCACACACATTGCTAATGCCATTGTTCTCAATTATTTTTGTTACACATGATCTTTTCTAGAAGCAAGCTATCCTGATAAGTCTTAGCCAACATTTTTTTGCCAGGCTGTTAACTGTGTATAAGCTGTCTCATGTATTACTTCCTGGCTGTGATTTTCTCACTGTATTCAAAAGTCAAAAGTCAATCGCTTGATACTAATCCACCAAAACATCTGTGTTCCTAATTGTAGTTCATTAATTTACAATGCCTTGTAGATTTGTGCATATTTTGCTGTCTTTTTGGAGCCTATGTTCTAGTCCACCCACCATGTTGATTCGGGTTCAACCTCTTTTTTGGGGGGGTGGAGTTTGGGCCACACCCGGCGGTGCTCAGGGGTTACTCCTGGCGGTCTGCTCAGAAATAGCTCCTGGCAGGCACGGGGGACCATGTGGGACACCGGGATTCGAACCAACCACCTTAGATCCTGGATGGGCTGCTTGCCAGGCAAACACCGCTGTGCTATCTCTCCAGGCCCTGGTTCAACCTCTTATAGTCTGTTCTTATTACATATTATCTTCTTGATCAATATTAAACAATCTTTTTCTTTTTTCACTGCTTACATGTCCACCTTTATCTGATCCAGATTTATAGGCATGCACATTTGTAACTATTTTTATACAAGAAGAAAGCAACAATATTGTAATGTATCTTGGAGTATTATATAAAATCTATTTCCAAGAGGTACCTAGCTAAGAAAAGTTGTATGTACAGTGTCTAGTATTGGAGGGCTTTGGTTTCTCCTGATGCAGGCATCTGTAGGTAAAATGAGCTTGTACATCTGGGATCTTTGTTGTCTTGTTGGAGCAAGTGAGTATTTGGGCGTCAGATGGAAAAATTAACTCCTCATACATGAACACTTTATTTTCTTGTGTGTGTTAAGTGCCAAAACTAAATTGCAATATTCTTCTCTTAAGAGACTGTTAATCTAACATGCTAAAGAATTTACTGCATTGATCATTCATTTCTTTTTGAACATTTAAAGGGTATTTTCTTTAAATAGGAGACTTTAAAATTGTCACCTCCTTCTACTTAGCAACCAAAGAAACATTAAGAGAGTTCTTGAAAGTTAAGTTTGTTGAAGATTACTCAAAGAGAATAAGTAAGATGTCTGTCTTTCTAATTAACACTGTGATGACTATTTACACTTCTGTACTTTGGTGGTGCTTATGATGAAAATAATTATCAATTCAATAATAATTGAAATGTAAGCCTATTTTAGATAGTGTTTACATTTTTCTTGTCCTCATGTGAAACAGTTAAAACAACAGCTCTTATCAATATACAGTTAAATTTGAAATTTACTGTATGAAGCTTCTGCTTTTCATTTTTTACCATTTCACACCTTGTCCGCATCTTGAGCAAGCTTGTAAACTTCCAGTGCATCCATTTCTTGTGATGATATATTGTCGTGGTGGAAATTTTATTTACTGGCTGTGCCCTTTGTTGAAACTGTTGCTAGTCAGGAAACATGATAAGCATATAAGTAGAATGCTATTTCATTTATCATATATAGTTTTAGATACTCAAATATCTCATATACAATTCTGCATTCTGCATACCCAATACAGTCAAAAAGTTTCTAATATATTGTAGGTTTATGACAGAGAATAATCCTTTTATAACAATTAATCCATTTATGTTGAAGCTCTAACTACCCTTTATTTTTTACTAATCCTGCAAACAACCTGTAATCAAACACTAGTGAAAGTACATGGTGTCTTTGATTTTTATGGAGAGATATTGGAAAATGTAAAATACTATATTTTCAATTATTGATTTAAAATGTAAAATATAAGTATTCCTAGGGCCTTGGGAATCAATATATTTGCAACCATCTCTGAAGTCACATTTTTCACCACTTCACCATTGCTTTTTCCCTGTTATAGTAAGAAAAACGGCTCTATGTCAGGACAAATATCTTGAGTAGATGGAATTAGGCTGGAGAGAGAAGGTGTGTGTTCATCTGTGTATTAAAAGCAAGAAAAACAAAGGTCCAGACATCTGCCTTAGAATGTCTTTTTTAAAGTATTATTTTCTGAAATGCCTACAGGAGGTCAGGCCTACCTAATTTCAGTAACTTTTCATGTATTGATTTCTACTCTTCCCCTGCCTGTCGTTACAGTGTTTTAGTAGCACCCATGTTTTATGTGTAGCATTAAAAAATCTACATCCTGTCAGAATAGGGCCCTTGAAATTTTGAAAGTGAAACTTGATTTACATTAAACACTGCTTAGACTAATTAGGATCTTTCTCAGAGGAATTGTGAGCATGAAATACAGCTAACAATTTCCAGTTGCTGTCGCCCTGTTCGTACAGTGTAGAAAATACTTCAGCTGAAGAGAACCCAGGTGAACAAACCAGACTGTGGGCACTTACATAAAGATATAAATACAAATGGATTGAGTGCTGGAGTTCTTGTTTTTAAATGAAGGACTATTATCCTTCAGAAACATCAGGATGGATGCCCTGGGATGTTTCTGCAGGGAAATCGCTTATGTAAACATCGCTACAAGGCCGGGACTGCCTTGCAGGGGATACTCACAGAACACCGCTTAAATGAAAACTCATTATTTTAGAAAGAAAAAGCATTTCTTTTTGGAATTTAGGGTTCAGACACAAACATAAATTGTAGTATCACTTCTGGCCACTGAGAAAAAGGCCTTAACTAGACATACCAGAGCAAGCCATTACATTTCCATTTCTCTTTGATGAAACTGCCCAGGACTAATATCTTCCACCTGTTTAAATCATAGTCTTCGGGCCCAGAGAGATAGCACAGCGGTGCTTGCCTTGCAAGCAGCCGATCCAGGACCAAAGGTGGTTGGTTCGAATCCCGGTGTCCCATAGGGTCCCCCGTGCCTGCCAGGAGCTATTTCTGAGCAGACAGCCAGGAGGAACCCCTGAGCAACGATGGGTGTGGCCCAAAAACAAAACAACAACAATAAATCATAGTCTTTGAGAAGAAAGAGAGCAGAGGAAGGGAGGGAAAGCGGGTGAACACATAACCCAGAACACAAAGTGCTCTGAGGTTAACCTACAGATGCCAGAATGCAGCAGAAAAAGCTCCAGATTCAAATCACTACTGCAAAGTGGAACAATTTCTTGAACTCCTGTGAATACAGTTTTAGCATCTCTATTTTATTTTTGTGGGTGTTTTTTGTTTGTTTGTTTGTTTGTTTTTGGACAAGCTACTTTCCCCGAGGAGGAGTGCACCGTTCCCGTAGGTACTGCAATACCGGATCGATGCGCGGAGCGGATGGAGCAAGCTCCTCTTCCGACTCCCAGCTCCAAAAATCCATTTAATATATTGTCCTCGGATAGAGGACGTATCAGATATTAAACTGATAAGAATAGATACTACACTTGATCTTAGCCAAAAGGCTGAGAAGCGATGTGGGTTTTTTTTTTTTTTTTGAGAGGTGTCATATCCGGTTACTCCTTGGCTCTATGCTCAGAAATTGCTCCTGGCAGTCTCGGGGGACCATATGGGATGCTGGGATTCGAACCACCGTCCTTCTGCATGCAAGACAAAGGCCCTACCTCCATGAGATCTCTCCTAGACAAAGATGTAGGTAGTACTCTCCAGGCAATTGTTTTAGAGATTAAACAAGACAGTGAGTATGCTAGTGCAAATTCTGCATGATATGATAGCTTAAACTAGTCAATGCATTTTTCTTTTTTAGGCTAATTTATGAAAATGGGAATTCATCCACTGAAAAGCAGGACTGGACTAAATTGGATTCATTTGGTTACATATGTAGTTATGTCTTGTTCCTCATGGCAGAATGGTTGTAGTAAAGATTACATGGCTAGTAAATGGAAAATATTTATTATCAAGCTCTCACAGAAGAGATTTGTAAACCTCTCCAATAAAGTCAAGATCATTGGGTAGGAAGCCTTTATCGTCTGGGAGGACTTTTTAAATTCATGACTTTACTCTGAGGTTGAATCTGGGATAGCTGGTAAAGTTGATGGCAGTAGATCTGATCATTGAAACTCCAGCTCTAAATTGGAATTAAGTCATAAACTCATTGAGAGAAAAATAGATACACAGATTATACATATTGATGCAATGATATAGCACCCAATAGTGAAAAGAATAAACTAGTGATGCACATAGAAGTATGAGTCTAGCTAAGGAAGTCAGTGAGGTTTTTCAGTCGTCTTAGGTGTTTACACCATCATCACATAGTTCAAGAGTTTAGTTATATAAATAAAAATTATTTGGAGTATGTTAGAAAGTAATTTATTTCCTATTCTTGGTATATTATATATGAAATGAAACAGATACAAAAGAAAGAAAAAGACCTAGAAGGGAAGAAAAGAAAGGACACTCTAGGTGATTAAGATTTGAGTCCTGCTACTATCATCAACTAGTTAAATAGATTTTGGAGCAGCTATATCTACAGTGTTTTAATTTCCTCAATTGTAAAATGGGCAAAGAATTTTTTCTTATCCAATTTCCAAAATCCAGACAATTCTAAGAAGTATAAGTGTATTTTCATAATTAATGATATAATTTAGTGTTAAACTTAATAAACCTTCCTGCATAAATATTATTGTGCTTGATTCTAAAACACTTCCCTAGACCATACTTGAGGATAGTATGTGAAATATGGTACAGAGTTTTCACATTCACTTTCGCAAAAATATAAAATACTGGACCTCTGCCTTGAGGTTTTAGGGAAAAGATTGGGATTTCAATTTGTCTCATGGAGTTTATTAGAAGTAAACAAAGATCTGAAGAACATGTAGAACAAAGCTCTACATGCACTCATTTCATGAAAACATTCCATAGTGGTTAATATTCCCAATCATTTTACTAACTGCTCCATTACAAAGACTTTTGTGACTTGACTTTTGTTGAGCTAACTAATGCCAATTGTGGAAAAACCATCTTGAGCCCCAACTCTACGAACTACAATTTGTAAACTTTTACCTGAGCAGACTTTATGGGAAAGAGGTGGGAAGTTCAAGGAGAAAAACCCCTGAATCATTACCAGGAGAACTTCACAGATGGGACCATCTAAAGAGAGACTGTTTTCTCCCAGAATTCCAAGTGATATTTCTTACCCTAAGACAGAGATTGCTAAGTGTCCTTGAGGGTTTTCTGAAGGACCAGGCAAGAAATTTTATCTAGTGCAGAGTCCAGGTTTAAAAAGTAGATAATTTTCTGCTAGGCAGTACATTGTAGAAGCATTTTATTGTCCTCAACATCTTTACTTGTCTGTGACTAAGGTGATGATGTGCAGGACAGTTCTCCCCAAATATCTCCCAAGTATGGTCTAGGGAAGTGTTTTATAATTAAGGAAAAATTAACCAGAAAATAAAATCATAAATGACCCTTGAAAAGGATTTTCAGAACCTGGAAGTAGTCAAAGGAATCCTGCTTTAGTGGAAAAGATAATGGACAACCTTGAAAGAGAGTCCGTCTTGAGTGGCTAACTCTGCATTTCAGTTTCACATCTTCTGATTTTGTAGAATGAAGTTAATTATAAGTAATTAAATGTTCCTCCAAATTTCATGAATTCTAGTTCTATCAATTTTAGAAAAAGCAAAACCAATTCTTACCACAGAATCCAAAAGATGGCATTACCTGTTAATACACAAACATTAGAAATTACACAAAATAATTCTTTTCAAACATGAATTTGTTTTGTTACTGTGTGATTGCAAGTATTTAAAATAATGACAGGCAGAAAGTAAGCACTCAAAACTTATTGGTGAAAGAAAGAATGAATGGTTATTTAAGATTTGTTATTGAGACAAATCATTTCTCTGGTAAATACATACTAATAAAATTTTTGTTTTCTGATGACTCTCGGGAAAGATATTTTCAGCTATACAGAAAACTGTAACTCAAAATGATTTACAAGATAAAGGTCTTGTTTCATATAACAAAAATTCAAGATGTAGACAGTATCTTTACTGGTATGTTCAGGACTCAAGAGTGTCATCAAAGATAGGAGTTTCTTTTATGTTGTGTTGTGTTCAACCCTGAACAAATTTTGGGCTCTCTTGGGCAGAAGAAAGTAGGAAGAAAGCTTTACATCATTAGTAGATAGTAATTGCCCTGATATTAAATATTTGTTCAAAATCATCTGATCAAAAAACAAAAGTATAAATGAATAATGGATAAATAAACAACATCAATATAAAAAGTCAAATATTAAAATTCCAAATTTAAATCCAAAGGGTAAGTGCCAGAAGAATGTTTTCTGTGGACTGGTGTGAACAAGAAGTGACCATGCAAATAGGTGAACTTGAGTGGTTTATAATGGATGATAGGCTGGAAAAGGCATTTCAGTTGTGAAAAATGTTCATCCAATAGAAGGAAATAAGAATACATATGACTTTTTTAAATAAATAAAATATAAATAAAAACACACTTTGTGTTCAAATAAAAACACAAAGGACTTTTTTTAAAGCAAATTTTAGTAGCCATGCATTACAAAAATAATTCCCCCCCTTTTTTTTTGGTTTTTGGGCCACACCCGGTGATGCTCAGAGGTTACTCCTGGCTATGCACTCAGAAGTCGCTCCTGGATGGGGGACCGTATGGGACTCCGGGGGATCGAACCGCAGTTCATCCTAGGCTAGCACTGGCAAGGCAGACACCTTTACCTCTAGCTCCACCATGCAGGCCCCGATTTTTCCCTTCTTAAGATACATATTGCTACCAAAAATAAAAAAATGACAAATACAACCAGGGTAATTATAGCACAATCACAAAACAGAATGGTTACCCAAATTTTCCATAATATCCCTCTACTGTAGATCTCTCTTTGGTGCCCTAAATCTGGCAATAAAAAGTCTGTTTTCTGTCTCTAAAATTTTGCTTCAATAAACATTGATATCTGCTATTCACCTAAGTCATGTATAAATGAAGTTAACTTCTTTTATCTGAGTATATTTAATAATATGGCTATACTACAGTTTTATTTATTTTTAAGTTCAAAATAGGCTTTCTGTAATTATGAGCAAAGCAACTATAAATATTTTGTGCTTTTTTGGTGAAAATGTCTTTATTCTATTTTGAGTAGCATTCAAAATATTTCTGAGTTGTGGGCATAAGTGTACATTTAACTCAATAAGAAACTATGAAATTGTTCGAAACTGGATATGGCTTTTTATTATCCCACCATTGATGACTATTCCAGATGCCTCCTCACACTTGTCAGCATTTAGCATTATTAGTCTGTGAAGTCTTCCTTCATTCATTTCTTTCATTCTCCCTCCCTCCTTCCTTCCCTCTTTTCTTTCTCCTTCCTACTTCTTACCTTCCCTCCCTCTTTTCTTTTTCTTTTTTCTTTTCTTTTCTTTTCTTTTTTATTTCTTTTCTTTTCTTTTCTTTTCTTTTTTTTTTTTTTTTTGTTTTTAGGTCAAATCCGGCAACGCTCAAGGGTTACTCCTGGCTCTGTGCTTAAAAATCGCTCCTGGCAGGCTCAAATGGGATGCCTGGGTTTTGATTCTTTCATTTTTAAATCATGTCATGTTATAAAGAAAACTCTAGAAAGTATCTAGAATGAGGCACTGGCAATACAGAAAGAAAATAGGGGTCACTGTTTCAGCCAATAAGATGCAATACAAAAGAAAGTGTTTCCATCTGTATATATGAGTTTTATAGAGATGCTGATATATATGTTATATTAATGACTACAGATAGTATTATTTCTCTCTGAACTTAACTAATACTTTCCCTAAAAATATATTTAAATATTGAAAGCATGTGATATTCTTCCTGGCAAATAATGAAGTTGTTTCTGCCTGTTTAGAACCAGAAGATATATGCAAGTACACATGTACTATTTACAAGTATGGACTCATTTAGCCTGCATGCCATCACTAGAGATTCTATGTCTCTCTCATGTTTTACATCTGAGGAAACTGAGTGTATTGAGAAAATCTCCCATCAAAGATCACTAAACTGTTAGAGGGATGCTGGGGAATTTGAATTCCAGTAGCCTGCTTTGTATCCTGTTAGAAGCATCCTTTAAGAAGCAAGTCCATTGGGGCTGGAGAGATAGCACAGCGGTAGGGCATTTGCCTTGCATTCAGAAGGACAGTGGTTTGAATTCCAGCATCTCATATGGTCCCCCATGCCTGCCAGGAGCGATTTCTGAGCGTAGAGACAGGAGTAACCCTTGAGCACTGCCGGGTGGGACCCCCCTAAAAAAGAAGCAATTCCATTGATAAATGTTTGTTAAATTAATAAAAAATTATTAAACCTTAAGAAATCAACCCATCTGAAGACATTTTGTAATTCAAATTCATAGAACCTAACATATTTTGACAAAAATGTAAATGTAAAATGGCAATATTCTTCCTTACTTGTACAGCAGGATCAATAATGGTGGCCTACACACTTAACAACTATAGGTTCCTAATTAATATTCTGTGATTCTCAAATTTGTCCTGTGGATAGGAAGAAGTGACACTGACCCAAATGGCCTTTGCATGTTTGAGATATTTCTTCTCTGGTCAGATTTTCCATTCTTTGTTCCATTGCAAGACCAGTATTACTGTTGGTGATAAATTATTCTCCTTAAGAGCATGGTCCAACTCACCCTTGGGCAATTTTTAGAGAAAAAGCAAAAAAAGAAAAAATGCACCCCCAAATTATAAAAATTCTTCTTTTTCATTTTTGAGTTCAGTAATAGAAGAGTTGTTTCTATTACTGAATTCCTCAGGAAAATTTTAGAGGTTCTAGTTTTGTGTCAATAATTTAGAGAACAAGGAAATTTATGCTGCCACTTCAACATAGATACATTTTTATAGTGGAAGAGTGAAAATCCCAGCTTTGTCAGGATGGTACATTAATTCCCAGAAATTAGGTCTCCATAATCCAACTTATCTGTTTTCAATCACACCACCCAAATCCAGTACATGCCCATATTTGGGAAATTCCACACATACACATTTTGTTAACTCTATGAAAATCTGCTTCTGAAGGTTGGAAAGATAGTGTAGAAGTTAAGAAACTTCCCATGTTCGAACTGAACCAGCTCCATAGACTCATTCATTTTTCTAACAAGATTTAGGTCAAATCATGAGAGATTATGGGTACACTGGCCTATGCTGCAGAAAGCTGGATATTCGAGAGGAGAGGGTGGGCCAAGCCCCTACCCTGCCAAAGCCATGTATGCTGTCTCCATTCAGAATCACCCTTCTCTGATGGTCATGCCTCATCACTGATCTTCTACAATTCCCTTTGGGAACACCACTATGACCATATTTCAAGAACACTGGTTTGGAGGCTGATATCATCAGAGCTTCTTAGAGCAAGTGCAAGCACCCTCCCACTGTGTCTTCTTTCTTCCAGGAGGACTGGCAACTGAGTATATGCCCCTAAAAGTTGTAGTATCAATAATAGAGTTTTGAATTTCTGAACAACTTTATTGTTAAATGCTGTCATCCCTAAAAGAGCACACCAATTTAACAGAATGGATAGATAACAGCAAGAGCTTACCAAACCTTCTGCCATTGTGTTAATGGTTTCATTGAAGATACAATAATTTTTATAAAAGTGCTTGCTACTCTACTTTTTTCTTCTCTTTCATTTTATTATTTTTTCTTTCTATCTTTGTCAATTATTTTGCTTTCACTTATCTAGAAACAAAGGTATGTGCTCAGAAACTGCTCCTGGGATGTCAGGGATCGAAACCAGGTCCGTCCTGAGTCAGCCACTTGCAAAGCAAACGACATACTGCTGTGCTATTGCTCCAGCCTCTCAAGACTTCTTTATTACACCTTGCCTACTCTTTGCATCTTGATGACAATTTTTAGATAAAAAATATTTCATCTAGATATATAATAGAATTTATGGTGTCATAAAAATAATACAGGAGTTAGGGAAATGTGGCCCCAGTTAAATGCTTGACACCTCAGGGCTCCTTCAGACCATTAGGTGTAGTTTTGGTTGCTTCTAGAACCTTTGGCCTAAAGTCTCATCACTTGTGCCTTATTATTTAAATATCCTGATTAGTTAACAGAGTATGCCCTGATGTAGTCCCATAGCCTAAAAATTGCTTAGGAAGCCTCCACAAAAGAAATAATATTTATGATTAGGATTGTTCTGAACAATGTACACAATGAAGGTTCACAATGTTTGCACACAATGTTTTTAAAAGGTACACATGTCTGGGACATTATCTTACAGATTCTTTTTCATAAAATTATTTTCCATGCAAACTGGTGAATATTCCTACACATTCACACACACACACACACACAAACATACCAAGCAAACAATATGATAGGGGTTTTTTTATTTCATTTTGTTTGTACTTTGGGAGAACCATACTCTATAGTTCTCAGGGTTACTCCTAGCTCTGCACTCAGGAATCACTTCTGGTGGACTCTGAGGACCATATGAAAAGTCAAAGAGCAAATCTGGATAAACCATGTGCAAGACAAGTGCCCTAACCACTGGATTATTGCTCTGAGCTAAACAATACAATGTTAATATAGGAAAGGTCATTATCCTTAGATAATTTGGGCTTAATCAAAGGCTCCAAATATAAGTCTGGTGTTTAAAATCATGGTTACCATCTTTCTTTTCTTTTCTATTCTTTTTCTTTTTTGTTTTTTTAGTCATACCTGGTGGTACTCAGTGGTAATTCCCAGTTCTGCACTCAAGAATTATTCCTAGTGTGCTTGGGAGATCATCTGGGATATCTGAGATCAAAACTAGAGTGGGCACATACAAGGCACATGCCCTGCTCACTATATTATCACTCTGGCCCCATTGTTTCCATCTATACTTAAGCTTTCCAACTCAAGAGACTCTAAATCTGCTATCAGTTCTTCAGTATTACTTTACACCTGGTCCTTTGTTCATAAATAATTCTTCCATTAAAAAATAATTTTATTACTACAAGTTTGCTACTTAAGGAAAACAAAAGTCCAAGACAGTCATGAATAGGAAAATACCTTTTTTTGTAGTTGTTGTTTTGGGCCACACCTGGTGACGCTCAGGGGTTACTCCTGGCTATGTGCTCAGAAATTACTCCTGGCTTGGGGGACCGTATGGGACGCTGGGAGATTAGCCGTCTGTTCTAGGCTAGGGAAAGCAAGGCAGACAGACGCTAGCCACTCTAAAATATCTTTTTGTATTTTTGTGGAAATATTGGGATTCTATGAACATCATAGCAGCTATTGAAAACACCCATCTTTGTGAAGATTAGCAAGTTCTATAAACTTGTAACCAATTCATTAATGTAACAAAGGACTTAGAATTTTGTTGAGTGAATTACTATACAAAATTAAAGCCTGTTTTGGTTCTACGATTCATGAAAATAAGTATCTTTAAAGATTAAACTTTATTAGAGAAAATAGTTTAAGATTCAAGTTGAAGAATATCACAAGTAAAGTGTTCAAGAACAAATAAATGAGCTGGGAGATAGTACAGTGTTTAGGATTCGTGCCAGGTGTGTGAACATACCTGTTTCAATTCCTGGCACATATGGTCCTCTGAGCATAGCAAGGTGCAGCCCAGGAGACCACCAGCACCACTAGGGTGCCTAAGTACCTGGGTATCCCTAGCACTGGAGGACCAGAACAGCAGCTCAAAGCTGTTTTCTGCTCATTACTTAAACCTACTGAAAGAATGTTAGCAAAGCCATTAACCCAAGACATTGTCTAAATAACTATATCTACCACTTTGAAAGACCATCTTTCCTTACTACTTGCTTTTCTTTTATGGATAAACTTTTTCTTTGATTGCTAGTTATATATTTACTAGTTAACAAACCTTTTATCTGAATAAGACAACTTCAACAAAAATCCTTAGCACAATGGTTGTGAATAAGCCATTTATCTTAGAAGCTTAGGATATCATATATTTTGAGAGTGACTCTTGAATTTTAAATACTAAGTTATTTATATATTAAGTTATTTAGCTTCTACATTTAGCAGATGACACAAGTATATTTTCAAATGCCAGATAAAATGCTACCATTTAGAGCCCAGAAAAATAGTCCAGGGGTCAGGGGTTTTATCTCTTTTTTTTTTTATCAATAATTGTTTTTTGAGCAGTTTTTCACATTCTTCTTTAACCAAGATATTGCTGTTCCTGACACTATTTGTTTGTTTAACAATTCTAATTTTAGAGGATTAACAATGAACATGAAACCAATCATTTTCCATCTAGAAAGAGCTAATTTTTACAGAATATTATACAATTATTCCAATAAAAACCCATAATAATTTCAGCTAGATCTTTCAATATTGAACAAAGCACTACCTGTAAACAAAATCATTCTTAAAATGTAGAAGGAAGAGTAAATAATTTGACCAAGCATATCACGGTTAAGGGACTTTGCTACTCCCTTCACTATTTCCAGTATATAAGTATGGGAAGGTGGCATTTGGAGAATGCCATATAGTGTGAAAAAAATTTTTATTTAAACCCCATGATTACAAGCTTGTTCATAATACAGTTTTTTTCTCACAGATAAAGTTGTTCATGACTGACTTATAGTCATACAATGTATAACACCTTTACCTGTGCTCATTTCCCATCACCAATGTCAACAGTTTCCCCTCTCATTCTCCCCGATGCCCTCTTCCTTCCCATTCACCTTCTCCTGCCTGCCTCTGGATCAGGCATTTTAGTTCTCTCTCTTTCTCTCTCATTTTTCATCCATTGACTATTATTGAAAATCTATAAACTCCTGAATCTTTGAGTATCTTCTGAGAAAGAATGAAACAAAGAAGGTTTTAACCTGGTTAATCTCACCTTTTTGTCACTTACTCTCATAATTTCAAATAGCCTTATTGGATTAACGTTAATCAAACTTTCAGTACAATTAATAGAATAATTTTTTCTCCCATTGGCAAATATATTTTGAGGTTCCCCTATGTTATAAATGTATATAGCAATGGACAATAATAAAAGGTCTCGCAAAAGATCTGGTTTCTTAGAGAACGTTCTACTGGGAGGGTACTAGGCACAGACAGCCTAGTACTTATCATGGCATGAGAAAAAAAACACTGTGAGGATATAGAAAACAAAATTTAATTTCTATTGAAATAGTTCTGGTTGACCCTCTCTTAAAAATGACATTTGAGGAAGATTAGTGGAAAGTGGTTTTATGAAGTAATGGGGTTAGGTCTCAAGTCCAATCCTAATGATTTGACCCTGGGCAAGTTACCTAACTGAGCACTGGTTCCTGCTTTGTGTAAAATTGAAATAGAAAACTAACCTGTTGTTTAAATTGTTGGGATGATTCTCTGAAAACAAGCAAATTTTTAAATGTTTAATAAATACTAGCTCTTAGTTTTCATCACTACCATCATCAACGGTGTTGTTGCCTGAAGTAACAGAAAAAGGAAGCACAGGGCAATCTTCTGCACTAAATTCTTCCTTTATTCTTTGCTCCATGTCTGTTTCTAACTAAAAATAGATTTCAAATCATATATAAATACATATATACATATATAATCTTAAGACATCTGCTTAGTTTTGATATACATTTCAACTTACCTCAAAGAAATGGTGTCCTTTCTTTTAGTCACCAATCTCTCTGATGAGGGATAAATGACAGATGAATATCTCCTTTATTTATTCTAGTAATCCAAGTTCTGATGCTTTCTTATTGATCCTCACTATTTATTCAGAACCGTAACTGAGCAGTGATTATTATTTTCTTTATAGGAAAATAGGAGGAAAAATATATAGGAAGAAATAAATCTCCCAAAAGTCTCAAGGAGTGGTAGAGTCCATACAGGCATAGCAGGGTGAAGGCTATCTTGCATTTGCATCAGCAAAACCCAAAAGGTCCCCATCTTTTAAGTCAATAGTTAATTGTAACATAATATTCTAAGGCATCAAGGAGTTGGCATTTATTTCAAAGCCTGGAATCCTTTTTTTCTCAGCACCTCCCTACACTATTTATTTTCCTCTGCCATTTCTGGGTAGAAGTTAGATTTGTTTCAGCTTAGAAATGGATTCTTTCTTCTAGATTGTGCTAATGTAAAATACATTTAATTACGTAGTATATATAGCATGTGGGAGAATCAGAATTAATTAAAGCAGATTGAGTGTTAAAGGTCTAATTTGAAACATTGTCATGGATATTCTTCAGTGAGGTCTATCTCTCATTTTTAGAAATTTTATACTTTATTTAAATGCCATGGTTTACAAAGTTGTTCATAATAAAGTGGTTTCTAATAGTGAATGTTTCAACACCAATCCCATCACAGCTTAACATTCCTTCCACCATTATCCCCAATCTCCCATCTACTCCCAAGTCTGCCTCCTTGGCAGGCACAAAATAATTATTTTATATTGCTTGTTACAACTAAATGGTTTGGAATTATAAACAAAACTTCAGTAAAAGAAAATTTGTAAAAATTGTTATATCTCACAGTGGAGTCATTGAATCATTGTCTGAAAGTTTGCTTAAGCTTTTTCTTGCTAGTATTATTGGTTTTGTTTGTTGAGCTTAGGTTTTTCTATGCGATTTTCAGATGTAATTTAGTGTGCTACTGAGGAATTTGGAAGGGCTGCACCATCCTATACTCAGTCATTTGCTTCAGAAATTCTAGGATCTGTGGAGCTAAGGCAGTGATTTATTATGTGGGTGTGGCTACTGGACTTCCAGAAGTATGGAGGGGCTGAGGAAAGTTGTCTGCCTTCACTCTCAGATGACCCAAGACTTCTAAACCCCCAAACCATCATACCTGGAACTTTTGCTGATTTGGTGTCTCTGTAGAGATTAGTCATGGAGCAGTGAAGATGTAACTTCTCTTTTCTAGGTAAAAAAGCATGACTACTAAGAGAAGGAAAAATATTAACCTACTGTGAGATATTTTTGAGATTCAAATGGCAGAAAAAGGATAGCGTGTTAAAATAGAACTTCTGAAAAATGAATTCTTGTGCAAATTAAGCACCAATGAAGGAAAGTGACTAAAATAGTATCTTCCCATTAGAAGATGATTATCTTCCATTAGGAGTTTTGGAAAGAACCCTTGTTAGGAAGCTCATAGGACGATACTTCAAACCCATAGCATAAGCTCAGGACAGCTTCAGGGAAGAAACGTCATCTCTGCTGCCCTCCATTTCCTGAATTATCTCTGAACCCAAGTAGGAGGTTGCTCCCAAGTGCTCAGATGCCTGTGCTGCTCTCCTGCCAGCTGTGGCATGTGTTTCATACCTACATTTTAGATACTGATCAAAATGAGCACTGCATGGTCAGTGGTGCAGCATGGAGCACTCCTGTAATTCATTTTTGAAACACATAAAGTGTACCTTGATACCATGAATGTAGAGGATGAACTTATTTGACTTGGCTGTCACAACCTGTCATGTGTCAACCAGGGAAAGAGGTGGAATAGTTTTGCTATCACCTGCATAGCATATCCTCTGTTCCCCCTCTTGCTCAAATGTATTTTGAAGTTGGAAATAACATTTTCCCATTCTCTCCTGGGACAAGAACACATAAGCACTCTAACCAGGAACATTCTCCTGCATGGTTTAACCTGCACATACCTATTACAACTGTGCATTTGGATCCACAGCGTTTCTTTTGTACTTACTTCCCCATTGCAGTCTCCATATTCCACGAACCTAGCCTTCTGACATTCAGGTCCCAGGGTAGCTGTAAAATCTTCATCGCTACAGGGTGGGAAGAATAAGAAAGCTGCCTCTGTGTTGTCGCTGACTGCTCAATGTGCTGTCACACATGTCTGAGTTGCTCTCTGACTGAATTAATTTTAAGGATTATTTATCTTCCTTCATTATTAAATTCCAGCTTGTAAGTTCCCCTGAAACTCCAGTGAATGCATGCGATTAGATTTTACACCAGGGTTCAGGTAAGGTCCCTGCCTCCTTCTTTGGCCGCACCTGGCCTCTGCCTTCTCCGGCACAGAACCATGGAGCTTGGAAGGCATCTTTCCAAATCCGTACCCCACAGTCCTCCTGCTCTTTCTAAAACCATGTCTGGGGAAACTGAGATGCTCCTTTCGAAGAATTACATTGTAGCTTTGATTTTTATTTATAAAACATAAAGGACTAATATATATCAGTTAGGACATTTTGCCTCTAAAGTGCGTTGTAGCAAAATAATTGGAAGGCAGTTGTGGTGTGAAATATATGACAGCTTTACAGGACATAAAAAGCAGCTTTTTCTTTGTAATAGTGTAATTGCTTTAAACCCCACAATCATAATTGTTATCAAAAAATAATCCCAAGGAAAGGCTAATATAAGGTGAGCAGCCTATTATGAGAGCTCTAATACACTGAATTCCTTGAGCAGCAAACGCAGCTCTCAATCTCCTTGTGCTTTTAGTGTCAGTCAGAGAGCCCACTCAGTCATTTCTGTGCATCAAGCCTGCAGTATTGATTTTTCCACTGACTGAAACAGCCATATAAGCATAAATTTTGCATGAGCCTTTCACTTTGTAGACTCTCCTTTGGTCAGATGACACATGATGTGAACATGAAGACTGTATAATAACAATGCATGGTCAACCTGCAGGCATTAAAGCATGGGCTCTTGCAGCTCTGAAGGACAAAAGCTGGGGTGGGGAGCACCTTACCCATTGCAGCAGGAGAGAAAGCAAATATCATCTCCATCTTGGCAACCCGTGTGCAATTTTATTTTCCACTTTCCGCCTGTATTTTAACGTCTTCTTTTTGAAAAGCCATTGCAAAACATGCACGCCCCACTCACAAACATCTTATCATCTCTGCCCATCCACAGAAAAATCCATGTTATGGAGGGGGTCATGGGACAATAGTCAGACCATTTTTTTTCTGCAGTGTGTGTGTGTGTGTGTGTGTGTGTGTGTGTGTGTGTGTGTGTGTGTGTGTTATCTTTGATGTCATTTCTTTTGTACCGGCCCTGGAGACTAAATAGTGTGTAACATCATTGATAAGATCTCCTAGCATGCTGAAAAAAAGTCTTATCTGGAGATGTGGCTTCTTGATACATAGGTACAAGAAAAACCAGCCCTTCTTGAGAACACATTCCATTTAACCTACATTGGCCCAGCTGGAGATCTTCTTATTCATTAACAGTTCTTTATCTCGTGTCTTTATGATTTCAAATGTGCTGTGTAAAGTGCAATTTTCTGTTAGGAGATTTTGTCAGTCGACACCAGAGGTTTCTATAATCCTATTCTCTGACACCACCTTATCCCAGGTAACACAATTGCTCAGTCATAGCATTCTGCTTAGGTACAGGAACTTGATGCCTTGTAATTAATTTGTATTATGATATGAGGGATTTTAAGATTCAATTGAAGTGGCGATAAGAATTTTCAAGATTAAGCTGAACTGCAAGAGTAGTAAATCATCTCTTTAGATATTTTTAAAAGGATAAAGTCAGCCAAAAGGAGACCCCATTTTCTTTATTATTAAAAAAATGGTGCAGAGTAGAGGCTTATTCTGATGAATAGTTGCAAATTTACTCACTTTTCCCTTCGTGCAATCATTTGGAATAATAACATTCATAATCTTTAAGTTTGATAATCTGGAGCAAGAGAGGTGCTAAATCTGAATAAAGTACTTAAAACATTTACAGCATCTTATTAAGGGCATAAACACATGTAGGCAGCATTAATGTATAATGTGTGCAAATTCAATCTGATTTACTTTTACCAAAGAAGTGTGCCTGCATTCATCTGGACACATACATTGCTCAGAGAGGAGACATGAAGGCCAAAGAGATAGAACAGTTGGCAGGGTGCTTTTCTTACATGTGACTGGCCCAGTTTCAATCTATATTATAAACTTATATACTCTAATATATACTTATATTTCCCAGAGCCAGCTATGAGTGATTTCTGAGCTCAATACCTGTAATAAGCCCTGAGTACTACTGGCTATGATGTGCAAAAATGAAAGAAAGAAGAAAGAAAGAAAGAAAGAAAGAAAGAAAGAAAGAAAGAAAGAAAGAAAGAAAGAAAGAAAGAAAGAAAGAAAGAAAGAAAGAAAGAAAGAAAGAAAGAAAGAAAGAAAGAAAGAAAGAAAGAAAGAAAGAAAGAGAAAGAAAGAGAGAAAGAAAGAAAGAAAGAGAGAAGGAAAGAAAGAAAGAGAGAGAGAAAGAAAGAAAGAAAGAAAGAAAGAAAGAAAGAAAGAAAGAAAGAAAGAAAGAAAGAAAGAAAGAAAGAAAGAAAGAGAAAGAAAGAAAGAAAGAAAGAAAGAAAGAGAGAGAGAGAGAGAAAGAAGGAAAGAAAGAAAGAAAGA